>NC_029792.2:18703618-18720267 GCF_000816755.2 Arachis ipaensis
GATTTTCATAATAATATTTTTAGATCAATTCCTGAATATAGAGATGAAATATACATATATAACATAGAAATAATATACTGTACTCATATAGATAATCAGAGAAGAGAAGCAAAAACGACATCAAGCAAGAGAAAATCTAGGTACGCTTTAGCTAAAACTCATTATTAACTAATATATATAATTTAAATAAAGACAAGTCTAAGAGTCAACAGTTTTATTAAAATTTGGCCAGCATTTAATCAGTAAAAATAAAGTGAGTAATCTCACATTCTTGGATGAAATCTTACACCATTAAAATTACCAATAATGATTAATTGATGGCTACAAATCACAAAATTTACTGGCCTCCTAACACTCCTCTTTAAATAATATATCATTTAACACGTAGAAGAAGAACAAAATAAATAAAGTTTAAGAAAATAATTTAAAATAATCTATTTATTTTAACAACTTCAAATAAAACCTAATAAGACGTGAATTATAAATAGAACTATGGCTGCTTTAACATTCTACCATCTTTTTAAGTTTGAGTGAAAAAACAGGGACAATAAAGAGAGAAATAGAACTGAATGAATTATAAAAACTCGAATATCTTAAATCCCATATAATGATACTATTAAGTATACATAATTGAGAGATACAAGACAATGAAAGACTCAGTCACTTAGAAAAGCAAAAAATTAACTTTTATCATTATAAATTATCAGGCACGGATCTAGGCTTAGCAATGGAGAGTTATTTGTCCTCACTCTCATTTTATTTTTTTAAACAAAAAAAATATACATATATAATATGTTTTTATTTTAAATTTTAAATGACCCATTATAAATAAATTAAACTCAATTATTAAAAGTTCTAAATTCATTTTATCCTTCTATTATTTTGACTATTAGTTAATCTAATCAAATTTAGTCTTCTTCCATTCTCAAATTCCAGCTGTCACTCATTTATTCTCTTAAACCCTCTTTTTAGTTTCATATTTTCAACATTTTTTTCTATTCTTTGTCTAATCGTCATCTTCTCTTCATCAAAAGGTAAATTTTTAATTCTTTATTTTGTTTTATATAGCTCTCTATGACTCTATGTATCTTTCAATTTTATTGTTTCTCTTTTTGATATTTTCAATTACACATTTTAATTCAAATAATTATAGTTTAGGTATTAATCTATTTTTCTATTCTCTTCATGAATTTAAATATTTTATTTTATTCTCAAT
Source organism: Arachis ipaensis (assembly GCF_000816755.2). Lineage (NCBI taxonomy): Eukaryota > Viridiplantae > Streptophyta > Magnoliopsida > Fabales > Fabaceae > Arachis > Arachis ipaensis. The sequence goes on from NC_029792.2 coordinate 18,704,835, forward strand.
TTAGTGATCCTTATTATTTATTTATTTATTTATCTTTCGTTCTATTCTATTATATGTAATTTTGTTGCATATAAATTTTTAAAATGAATTGATCAATTTACTAATTTAGAATAAATATTTTTTTATTTTTAGAAATAGTAATGAAAAAATGTTTCAAAAGAAAACTATAAATATCATAAAGAGTCAAATTCATAATAGAATGACAGACGAGTGATTGAATAATTGTTTAGTTACATATATAGAAAGAGAGACCTTCAATCAAATTGATAATGAAACCAAACAATTATTTAAAATTTTCAAAATATAAAAATAAGAAGAGAAGTACTCTTAAGATTTGAAGGGAAGAAAGTTAGCGGCTAATGTAATTTCTAGATTTTTTTGTATTCGAATAATTAATGTGTACTTTTATTTTTTAAATTTAAATTAATATATCTTTTAATAGTAATATGTATTATTTTTATCCCTTCAACGTAAATTTTCTGAATTCATCATTGTATATTGTATCCCTAATATATTCTCTTTTAATCATTTTGGAGTAGGTGTCTTGGAAAAACTAACTTATTTGACAGTTTTCATCCTCCACAACTTTTTTGGTGACTGAAATAAATTAAACAAAGAAAAACAAAAGAAACAAAACAAGGAACTGCTTAAATAGAGAGACAGTCCCGTTTAAGACTACTCTTAAACTCCTCCCAAGGTGAAAGAAGCTCCACATGCGAAAGTTGTAACTTCATCGCCATCTTTGCCATAGTATCTGCCACCGTGTTTGCATCTCTCATAATCAAACGAAAGTCAACACGCCAATTCCAATGCATGATATCTCTTATTTTGAGCACCAGTGGATCAATAAACCCAAAACCATCTTGAGTAACAAGATTAAATGCTTCCACACAATCCGTCTCACAATAACATCTCGTTGACCCACATCCCAAGCTAAGAGATATCCTCTCCAAATAGCAAACAATTCTCCTTGAAGAATACTATTACTCTCAATCATTCCCAAACACCCCCTGACTATCCATAAATAATAGGGAGAGAATAAATAAGAACATAAACTCTAAACAGAATCACCAACCTCAATAGGTGGTTTGTCCTGCGGTACTGGCACACTCTGATCCTCAATAATTGTCGACGAACTCAGCCGCCACCGATCTGGTCTGAGAGAGAGAAGATGTGAACGGAAGAGAAGTCAGGGAGTCACCGCCGCTGCTGCTGAGTCACCGAAGCTTCTGGACCGCGCTTCTGCCGCCCGAAACCCGCTGCCGTCGCCGGGAAGACTCTGCCGTTGCCCTCGCCAGAGCTCCACGCCGCCGCCATTGCCACCAAAAGAAAACCGCCACTGAGACCCAAGTCTGTTTGGGTAAGCGATGCGTTCTGAAACTTTTAAATTAGTATTTCTGTTTTAAATTGTTTGAGGATCTGAGGTCTTTTTTTTTTAAGATAAAGTGTTTATTTTCCGATTTTACAAGAAATTAGCGATACAGTGTCGAGTCACAGGCTCCTATTTTGATATTTAGTATGTAAAGTAGTCGTAATACTTCTTTCTATCAGAGTAGCATAGCCGGAAATGTGACTTCTGATAGTGAGGGTGTTACATTATGGTATCAGAGCGGTCTTTCCTGTAGAGCCTGGGAAATGGACCGATTATGCTTCAATTGCATACTTTGAGTGTTTATCATGTAATAGGTTTCGTTCAGATAACGAGAATTAGAGTTCTATGCACATGATTGCCTATCAATTAACACTGTTAGCTTACCGTTGCATATCTGTTGATGTTAAGTCTGGCCAACTTAACGTTGATGACTTATGTGAACGGGAAAGTTAATAAGTAATTATAGGCGAATAGGAATTGATAAGTAATAGGTAAAACGAGTCACGTGGTTCGGCGTTCAGTTTTCGTGCTTGGTTTTGATTTATGATTCTTGTTTACATTGCTTAGGTTGGGATACTGTTTCTTCTTTACTATTCTCATGGAAGTTCCTTGACTCGGATTTCTTTCTTGAACCATAATTTGATCATTTTCCGACCATATTTTATTATTTGTTTATAACCTTGCTTGATTGTATATCTAAGAATTTGTTTGAGTTTTTCAAAAAAAAAAAATTGTTTTTATCAATGTTTATCTGCAATGTTTTACCTATCTTTTTATAGACATGTAAAAATGATTTCTATCTAGAATTTTCTCCTTTCAGTACAACTTGAGTTAATTCCAACCTTATCGTAATTTTCATATGAATTCTTGTGTGAATTAGAACTTGGGTATTTTTCAAGACTCTGAGAGAATATTTTGCGCATAGCTCAATTAAATTTCATTTTACAAACTTTGCATAATTTATTTTAATTTCGGTTGTTTTGATGCAATACCTTATTTAAATTTTTCATATATTTTTTGGAAAGTTAATTCATTCCTTTTGAGATTGGACTGTTGTGACTAAAAGCTAAGCGAACTACAACAAGTATAGTTACTAATATTTAATTTTGAAGGTTTCGTATTAACTAGGAAATTAGTTATGATTTTTCAAAGTCAAATTATAAAATCTGATTTTCTACATTACTCTTAAACAAAGTAGAAACTTTGAAAATCTATAACTAATTCTGTGATTATCGGAATTGCATAAGACTAAGTCTGGATTAAGCTTGGAAATATAAGGAGCTACATTGGTGAATTTGGAACCTTTCCGTTAAGTTTAGGATTTATGGTGAATTTTAGAATTGTGGATTTCAAAATTGATTTTTCTGCAGAAAGTTTAATACAATAGCAACTTGTTTCTTCTACTAGAAATTCTCCACTTTGAATTTTGAAATGAAACCAATTTTAAATGAAACTTTCGTCTTATTACTTTAATTTCATAAAAATCAGAATTGTTGGAGTTGTTGTTTTAAAGATATCGATTTTTGAAATAAGATGTATTATGTAGTAAAAATCAGGTTTTGTTTTCTAAGTCAGAAAATTCGAAACTTTATAATCTTTAATTCAGAATGATATTGAGATGCAATTAATTGGTGGTGAAAGTTGAGTATATGTAGTATATATGATTTAAATTTTAGGGTTTTTCTATGTTTTAATAAGTGAGTTATAGGACTTGGAAGAGATTATGTTCAATGGTTTTTAAAACAGAATTCTGCATAAAATTACTCAACTTCTAAGTTACATAACTCATTCATTAAAAATGATATTGACCTAGAATTAACGGGAAAAGAAACCTGGATAAGTGAAGTCGAACCACATTAATTTTTAAGGTAATTGGATTTAACTTGGATTTTATATTGAATTTTAAATATCATTTGCTACTGCTGTTTTCTGATTTTTAAGCACTACATAGCAGTTACATCTTTCTTCCATTCCCGAAGCTAGAATAAGCGAAAAACTATGATTTTTAGTTTAATAAAAAGCTTAATCTGAGGCGGTTGTATAGATATAAAGTTTGTGCAATTCTGAGATCATTTGGTATTTTAAAAACAAGGTTGTAATTTGGCTGCCGATAATTGTTTTGGTGATTGCCTTGGGTATGAGATTCAAGAATTTACTTCTAGTATTTTTTTAAAACTTAGCTCAAATCTGGTTTAAATGAATACACCATTCTTCCTCTTGATTGTTCCTACGGAAGTTTTTAGGTTCAAATTCTTTCTTAGGATTACAACTTGATTTCTGACCAACCTCGCTTTTGTTTTTATGCAAATTCTTACTTGATTATATAAAATGTTTTTCAAGGTTTTCCATGAAATATTTTACCCTTAGTCTAACTAATTTTCATTTCACAAACCTTGCATCACCTAGTTCGACTTGAAATTGTTATAACATGACGCAATATTTATGTTTTTACTAATTCTCTTGAATTTTGTAAATAATCGCCCTGTTCCCTTTCATGATTTTTAGTGGAGTTCTTTGAAATCAAAATTCTTTCCTATTCGCATTTTGAATCTTTCTTCCGACATACTTCACGACTTTTGACTATTCTAGGTTGTTGGTGACATAAATCATTCCTTCGTATTCTTGTGACTTCTATGCTTCTTTGATTTGGTTTCAGCTTATTTTGCTCTAATTTATGATTACCATTTTCTCGTTTTCTTTAGAATTCCTAAATTCAGTATCTCTTGTTAAGATGCGAAATGACTCTTTTTCATGCCCGTGCATTGTTGCTTAGTTGTAATCCTACGTCTTCTTCCGAATTCATGTGAATCTTATCTTTGCCGCTTGTTCTTCTTTTACTGAGATTTGTATCTCTTTGAGAATCTTTGAACATCCTCTTAATTAGGTGGTATAGGCTTATGCATTCTAATCGTGCCACATAATTCGATGCGTCGTTTGTTCTATTACGCTGTTTTTCCTATTGATTCTATCGAATTTCTTTGATTCAAGAGTTATCCTTGTAGTTATTAGTTGATTCTCTTTCCAACACTCTTCATTGTTTGTTCATCCTTGTCTACTTTTGATTCCAACAATTTTTATTTTAAAGTTCTCGCGAACGTGGTCCTTGTCGCATTTCTTTCTTTTCTATGGTCTATTATCCTTCTGAATTGTTAAAATAAGTTATGTTGAAGTTTGAATTGTTGAATCTCAGAAATGGGTGTGAGACCAGAGTATGAACGTTAAGCACGTTATTTTAACCCTAGCTTGTTTTATAACCTTTCGCCGTCTTACTTTACCATCACATGTTTAAATCATGTCTTCTTTTATGTCAAGCCTGCTTTGTAATTTCTGCCTTGCAATTACACTCCTATCCTTATATTTTTATGCTATATGATAATCCAAGTATTTGAAGCTATATATATATATGCGTGCTGGGGTTCTTTACTACTCCATAAAGTGTTAAAACTATGTAATACTTTTTATAATACGCTAATTTTCGAGGGCAAAAATTTTTATAAGGTGGGTGAAATGTAAGTCCCAGAATTTTTGAAAATTTTATTATAAATTAATTATTTATTTATAGCTTTAATTTCAGAAATTTTTTTACTAAAGATAATTAAAGTAAATTTTGAATTAATTGAGTTTGGAATAAATTAAGATTCTTATTCAAATTTTATAATTATTGAGGTATTTTTTATATGTAATTTATAAAGTTTAGTAATTGTAAAATAATAAGAATTTTATATGATTTGGTTTAAATAATTGAGATTTTGAAACTTAATATTTTCAATTTTTACAGACAAATAAAATTAATTATATTATCTCTAATTTTAAATAATATCTTAAAAATAAACTTAGAGGATTAAATTAGATTTTTTTTAATTAATTTAGATTTTTTTAATTAATACCCTATATCCCTAATTTTATTAAAAATACCTAAACTACCATAATTAACCATAATATCCCAAAATTTAACCCTAATCTAATTTTACCTAACCCGTACCCACACCCACTCCTCACCGCCACTCAATCACTCACTCACTCTCACCCTTCACTCACAGAAATCTCAGCAAGAAAAGAAAAGGGGAGAAATAAAAACGGAAAGGGGAAAAGAGAGGGAAGAGACAGCTGTGAATAGAGGAAGAGAAGAGGGAGACCGTGAGAGAGGGAGAGTTCCAGGGGAGGAGGAACTGTCCACGCCACCACCGTCATCCCACCTGCGGCGTCGCCACCGTCTGTTGCGCCGCCACCACGCTGCGTCGCCGTCGAAAATAGAGATGTGAAGGAGAGGAGGCCGCGAGTCACTGTCCTCGAAGCTTCCGTTGTCACCGTGCAGAGCCGCCGCCACCGTCATCATCGCGGGCTGCTGCTGCTGCGCGTGTGATCGTCGCCGCCTCTGGGTTTGTCACCGTCGAGCAGAGCCACCGGGGAGAACCGTAGTCGTTGTCGAAACTCCAGTCGCCGTCATAGGCTGCTGCCGACGCCGATCTGCATGCGCTGTCACCGTTGGGATCCTCCGCCGTCGTCGACGAACTCAGCCGCCACCGATCTGGTCTGAGAGAGAGAAGATGTGAACGGAAGAGAAGTCAGGGAGTCACCGCCGCTGCTGCTGAGTCACCGAAGCTTCTGGACCGCGCTTCTGCCACCCGAAACCCGCTGCCGTCGCTGGGAAGACTCTGCCGTTGCCCTCGCCAGAGCTCCACGCCGCCGCCATTGCCACCAAAAGAAAACCGCCACTGAGGCCCAAGTCTGTTTGGGTAAGCGATGCGTTCTGAAACTTTTAAATTAGTATTTCTGTTTTAAATTGTTTGAGGATCTGAGGTCTTGGTGTCGTAGGATCAAGTTACGGGTCTTGATTGCTGAGTTCTATGGCATCGGGGCCAACCTTGATCCACCTGAAGAGTCCTCCTTCCCTTTTCACTCCAATGGTAATTGAGTCCCCATATGTCAGAAGAGACAACCATCATGTCTTTTACAAAAAAAAAAATCAATAATAATGAGGAGGAATATAAAGATAATCATGGTGTACAATTAAGATGATTGGTTGAAAGAAAATTAAGATAGATGATTAGAATTATAAGTAATGATATTGTACACAAAAAAAAATCAAGTAGAATGTATGAATTAAGTGACACATGTAACCAAATATGAAAACAAAGAAATAATAATGTGAATAGTAAAGTAGATAAAGAATTGAGTACTATGTACTATTATGGAATAGTGAAAAAAGAACAAAAATGTATGATTCAAAAAAAGGTTAAACTATCGAGAGGAGTACAAATTCATTAAAATATATTAGTATAAAATAAGTGTCAAAATATTGATTGACCTATTTTATGTGTAAAATGAATGAGAAGTCACTTAAATTAATCCAATACTTTGAAGTAACAACTAAATATATAATTGTGATCAATACTACAAAAATTATATACGACATGAAAGTGTTAAATTGTGTTTAAGAATAAAAATTTGAGTTATCATAGCAAGTTCAATATTAATGAATATATGGTTTGGGTGCATTGGGTTATAATAATTCGCTTTATGTTTAGGCATACAGGATACATGTATACAAATAGTTATATATTTATTGAAGAAATCTGGTAGAAACATATTACGAGGATTATATGATTTTTCAGTAGTATATAAATTATCGTTATATATGATATAAGAGAAATTTGAAACTGGTGGTGATTAAGCTGACTTGATTACATGAGTATGATTTAATTTAAAATTTTATCCGTTAAAAAATTATTATATCATTGTACAGAGTCATCTGATAATTAGAATACATCAATTTCGTAGTAGGAACTTGGATACCATGTAAGAATACAATAAAAGCTATGTATAAATCATTTGAGAAGAAAAATTAATAAAGAAGAAAATAATAAGCATGATAATTAGACTACTGTATTCAAATAAATATATTCATTACATATATAAATAGAAAAAAATAATGAGAAATAGAAATAAACTCACTGCATAATGAATAATAAAAAAGGTCTATAGTGTTTAATGGAAGAGAAAATCCTAATAAATATTAAATACTTAAAACTTCTAAATTTATTGATTTTTTATCATCAACATGACTCAAATTTGACCTTGCTCTCTTTGACTATGCCATGTTGAAGACAAAATATGCGCCTTCTCCTAATAAGAAAAACTTCTGCCTTGAGCTAGTTTTTAGCTTTGTGACTTATATTCAAAAATAAGTAATGCATTAAAAATAAATTATTATTTGTACCCATGAAAATTCTAAACGCTGACAAATGTAATCACAAAATAATAAAATTGAAGTTGTATCCATAAAAGATTAGCTCTATACAACAAAACTATTCAAACTTTAAAATATTACCTAAAAATCTCTCTCTCTCTCTCTCTCTCTCTCTCTCCCAAATCAACCCCACCACAACCAATTCCAATTCAGTTTCCTAACTTTAGCAGCGCCTGATGACAAAGAAGAAAGAAACCATCTATCCAGCGCAATGGGAGGGAGGAGTCGAACTACCTCGAGTAGGACGCGACTGTAGTGAAGAATTGAACCCACCTTGGTGCGGCGCAAAGGTAATGAGAAATCGAATCCACCTTAGCTTTGGAATTATTGGTGAAACTTGTTCTTTTCTCTTAAATTGTTTCGGTTGTGGGTGAATTTGGGCGGTTTGAATTTTTTTTTCGTGTACTGTGATTAAAGAATAGAAAATAAGGATGAGTTGCGGAGGGTGTTAAAGTCTGCACAGGCACTTACTAATGATGGTGAAGTTGTACGATTGCTGTTGGAGATGAAGAGGGAGAAAGTGGGATCGAGAAAGTAATAGTGATGATATCACAGTTAATGTTGAGGTGAGGACTAGGCTATATATGGTGGTTGGGGATGGGGGAGGCTGCGGTGTGGATGGCGGCGACAAAAATGTGGGTCATGATTGGTGATTGCTGGAAAAAAGGGATAGTAGGAGGATGAGAGAGAGAAAGAGGGGGTGGAGGAGAGGGAGAGATGGTGAAAAGAAAGGTAATTTATGATTTTTGGTTATTTTTTTTGGATTTAGATAGTTTTATGGTACGAACCCAATTTTTTATAGGTATAATTTCAATTTCGTTATTTTTTAAGTAAATTTATCTGCATTTAAAATTTTTGTGAGTACAAATGTTAATTTATTTTAACATTAAATATTTATTTTCATGTCAAATTGCAACTTCTAAAAAGACAAAATATCTGTGTTAACTTCTCTTAGTGATGCTATGATTACTCATATTACCATTTACAAAAATTGTCCCAATTGTTTATATGATAATAATTTGAACAGATGTCCAATTGAATTTAATTATCGAACATGAGTCAGGCAAATAAATCATAGTCACAGCAAGTGAGAATGGTTGATAGAATCCTACTTTTTCTTTATTAATTTCCTCTTTTTGGGACACAATCTTTTTTAAGCAACTAAGACCACTCAACACAAATTTTGAAAGTATGAGAGATAAGAACTGGGTTTAATCAATCCAGTAATGATTTAGAGTTATGATGTAACATTCATGATAAAGTGGAAAAGAGTGGGAAGACAAAAAAAATAATAATAAAGTAAATTATGGTAGTTTATGTATGATGAGAAAAAAAAAATACTTAAAATCTTTTTTCTTTTATATATACAACCAGTCAAATTAATAATAGAAAGAGACAATAGAATTGTGTAAAAATTTAATAAAATAAATTATATTTTTTATTATTTCTTTTGTACATGTCTTGCAAGTAAAAACACTTTTTTAAAAAAAATAGCAAGCTACAATCTCATGAAAGTTATACTGAGGGATTTGGTGTCATAATGAGTTCAATTATTTGCTTGGTTTGTTTTAGTTAGACCGTTAACACTCACCAGAGATTGAATAGATTATATGTTATTTAATAGAATAATATTGTCTCTGTCTTATGTAAGAAAAATGTTAAATATATGAGGCCTGCTACACATACAAGCCTTTTTGGCTTACAAGTTATATAAGTTGCTCCAAGTCCAAGAAAAAAATACGCGCTCCTTCAACAATACGTTCACTCTTCATATTCTTCCTCAATCAAAACGCAAACTATCAAGAAAAAAACACGCGCCCATTCCACAACACGTTCACTCTTCCTCTTCTTCCTCAATCAAAACGCAAACCATCAAGATTCAAGGGACATTCAAAACAAACTACTTCGATTCTGCAGAAACGTTCCAACTCCTCGCGAAGAGTAGAAGAAGTCAAGAAGAAAATATATAAATCTCCATCAAAAATCACCAGAAAAAAAAGAAGAAACATTATTCAAGGTACTGTTTTACTGTTCTTCTATGTTTTTCTTCTAGATTGTCTCTGCCATGTGCCTCATCCTTAACCAGCAAAACATTAAAAGATTTCAAGAAGAAATATACTGTCTCCCCCTGTTTTGGGTGTATTTCTTAAATCCTTTGGGTGTATTTCTGTAACCGTTTGGGTGTATTTCTGTAATCGTTTGGGTGTATTTCTGAAGTTCCATTATCTTCGAAACGATTTCAAAGCTTGATTTCAGAAACCATGAAAATCGAAAAAAACAAAGCAAAGAGAGAACGCATGAAGGAGATCCAACAAATTTGGCAAGAAACTCGAAAAAAGAAACGAAATCTTTTGAAAAATGGAAGTTATATATTTGTGCGTTAATTGATTTGAATTGATTTAAAATTATGTTAAAAAAGCATGCAACAAGCAGCGCGTTTAATGGGTGGGTTTCGTTCAGACTTGTAAAACTTGTAAATGCAAAAATACTTGTATGTAGAGATTAATCCTAAAAATATTTATTATTATTTTTCAATTATTAGTTTACTTATTAGGTGTGGTGTATTTCAGTAAATTTCAATTTATTTCAGATACAATTAAATAACACTCTAAGAATTGGATGAGAGTATCTAGTAGAAAGAAAGAACGAAAAAAGTAATTAATTGAGTGTTTTTTTATCATTTGAAATATTTGGTTTTAAAAAAAATGAGAGAAATTTTCAAAGCAAAAAATTAGGTGTATCCAAAATTATTCACAAATCGTTCTAAAATTTTAAGAAATAGAGTAGTGTTAATTCCTTTAGTTATTAATGGCAATATCAGATACAATAACAGACTTTGTCTTTTTTTTTTTTCTATTTTAATTTTGTTTTGTTTTGTTTCCATAATTGTAAAAATCAGACTGTACAGATCAATTCAATTAGAAAACTAGTGAATCAAACCTTGAACTGATCCAAATTAATATTCTAACCGTTTAAGGAAACAAATTGGTAAGCCCAACGTGGCCGATCAAAATCGACACTTGAATCGAACCGGTCAACCTGCGTGATCAATTAGTCAATCCACGTGCTGATGATGTCTGACGTTAGCCTGCGAGGTTAAGGAAATTTCAACAAGCTTGCAACATGTGGGACTCAAACTTAGCAATTCAAGTATGAAGACTAAGCTCACAACTACTATACCAATCTCTACTAAAAAATAGTAAAATAGCTGCGGATATTACCTGCATTTTTTTTTTGCAGAAATTTGTTGCAAATTTTGAAACTATTTTTTGCACCAGAAGGCGAGAAATATTACTCCCAAATTGTTACTATGAAAAATTTGCAAGTAAATATTCACAGTAAAATTTGTAGCTAATTTTGGCAACAAATTTGAGTCATGTCAAATTCACAGCAAAATTTGCAGCAACAAACACTACAAGAAAAACGTTGAGTACTATCGAATTTATCAAATAAATCCGTTGATAATAAAGTTACCGTCGTCCTAGAATTGACGGTATAAACGTTGCTGGAAACTGCTTACCGGCGAATTTTTTTCATCTGACGTTAATTACCAGCGTATTTCTATTGGTATTTTCAATAGATTTGTCGAGATTGAGTTCATGATTACCGTCGGATTAATCCCACGGTAACTTTGGCGCCATTTTACGTGTTTAGGCGCCAAGTTACTATTAGATATATTCGACGGTGAATCCTACGGTAATATTTTTTGGTTTTGTTTTTTTTTTGGCACAATTAAGCCATAATTAGTAGTCAAATTAAAACTCTTGTTAACAAAATTGTTAGCAGAAATCTAAACTTAGCATAAATCAACAAATTATTTTATTAAAAATAAATTGTATGAATATAATAAAATGTCACAAAAGTAGAATACAATGACGTAGACAAACAAGAAAATGAAACTCCTACAGATCCCGGTAATAATCGTCATCGTCGTCGTGGTACCTCTGTTGAGGCGGCGGAGTAGGTGCTGACGTTGATGCCCCACCAGTAGCGTTGCCACTAGAACCAGCAGTGCCACTGCTTCCAGCACGCATTTGCTAGTTGTACACCTCAATCTGCTCTCGCAACCAATCTAGCTGCTCTAGCTTCTCCATCATGTCCGAGCTGATGGCAACGGCTCCTCCCACGCATGCAAGCAGGTCATTGTACCTTCAGACTGTTTCGCTTGCTGATGAAGCTCCTGTGTCAACTTCTGCACCTCCTCCCTCAAGTCAACAACTTTCTAGGGATCAGAAGGGCTGGTGGCAGAGGCAGAGGAAGCCGCCAACACAGAAGAGCGGAGGCCACTAGCAAAGAACGACCCCAACCCGAAGCAGCGATTCTTGTGAGGCTCAGAGGCAGTCTCCAAGCCAGCTTTGTCGTTCCAACTCGTCAGCTAAGATTGTTGGGTCGCGGCCTCTAACCTCTGCATATAATCCTCCCATGTCACACACGTCGTGATTAGGATAACTTTTAAATAATTGCCTTTAAATCAAATATATAAATTTGAAACTTAGAATTAATTTAAACTTATATAATGGGCCGCTAACCACTCGTTAGACAACGACGCTTGAACCCTTCGTCATGAGTAAAATAGGTCTCTAGGTACTTCTTGATGGCTGGATGGATCCACGGCGTTAAGTAGTCATGCCACTTATGAACATTGCTCATCATCTGCTGAAAACGTTTAGCTGCCCAGTGATTGTAGACTTTCCTGATCATGAGATTATACTCCACATCCCATATGAATTTTAACTTCACAAAGTGATTCACCAACAGTAGTTATTTGAAATAAAATACAGTTCAAATATAGTTAATTAATTCAACATTATTGGGTTCTTACCGCCTACTTCTGAAATCATCGATCTCTGGTCTCAGCCAGGATCTGCATGTAGGTCAGCCACGGGTAGTCCTACATCGACTTAATGGCATCGAAGATCTCCTGTGTGCAAGCATTGGGGTTTAGTGCAAACCTAGCAGAGAAAAAACCTAGCATTAACAAACACATAGAAACGCATAAACTTAAGATTAACAAATGTAAGATTAAAAAATTGTATGTACTCACGCCTACATGTAGGGATGGCAATACCACCCAAACCCGCGGGTACCCACCCCGCCCTTACCCGCTCGGGGCGGGTTTTTAGCGGGGCGGGTTCTTAGGAGGGGCGGGGCGGAGTCGGGTTTAGGTAATACTGTCTCAGTACCTCAAAACAAACGCTACCTTAGTTATTAATGGCAATATCAGATACAATAACAGACTTCGTCTTTTTTTTTCTATTTTAATTTTGTTTTGTTTTGTTTCCATAATTGTAAAAATCAGACTGTACAGATCAATTCAATTAGAAAACTAGTGAATCAAACCTTGAACTGATCCAAATTAATATTCTAACCGTTTAAGGAAACAAATTGGTAAGCCCAACGTGGCCGATCAAAATCGACACTTGAATCGAACCGGTCAACCTGCGTGATCAATTAGTCAATCCACGTGCTGATGATGTCTGACGTTAGCCTGCGAGGTTAAGGAAATTTCAACAAGCTTGCAACATGTGGGACTCAAACTTAGCAATTCAAGTATGAAGACTAAGCTCACAACTACTATACCAATCTCTACTAAAAAATAGTAAAATAGCTGCGGATATTACCTGCATTTTTTTTTTGCAGAAATTTGTTGCAAATTTTGAAACTATTTTTTGCACCAGAAGGCGAGAAATATTACTCCCAAATTGTTACTATGAAAAATTTGCAAGTAAATATTCACAGTAAAATTTGTAGCTAATTTTGGCAACAAATTTGAGTCATGTCAAATTCACAGCAAAATTTGCAGCAACAAACACTACAAGAAAAACGTTGAGTACTATCGAATTTATCAAATAAATCCGTTGATAATAAAGTTACCGTCGTCCTAGAATTGACGGTATAAACGTTGCTGGAAACTGCTTACCGGCGAATTTTTTTCATCTGACGTTAATTACCAGCGTATTTCTATTGGTATTTTCAATAGATTTGTCGAGATTGAGTTCATGATTACCGTCGGATTAATCCCACGGTAACTTTGGCGCCATTTTACGTGTTTAGGCGCCAAGTTACTATTAGATATATTCGACGGTGAATCCTACGGTAATATTTTTTGGTTTTGTTTTTTTTTTGGCACAATTAAGCCATAATTAGTAGTCAAATTAAAACTCTTGTTAACAAAATTGTTAGCAGAAATCTAAACTTAGCATAAATCAACAAATTATTTTATTAAAAATAAATTGTATGAATATAATAAAATGTCACAAAAGTAGAATACAATGACGTAGACAAACAAGAAAATGAAACTCCTACAGATCCCGGTAATAATCGTCATCGTCGTCGTGGTACCTCTGTTGAGGCGGCGGAGTAGGTGCTGACGTTGATGCCCCACCAGTAGCGTTGCCACTAGAACCAGCAGTGCCACTGCTTCCAGCACGCATTTGCTAGTTGTACACCTCAATCTGCTCTCGCAACCAATCTAGCTGCTCTAGCTTCTCCATCATGTCCGAGCTGATGGCAACGGCTCCTCCCACGCATGCAAGCAGGTCATTGTACCTTCAGACTGTTTCGCTTGCTGATGAAGCTCCTGTGTCAACTTCTGCACCTCCTCCCTCAAGTCAACAACTTTCTAGGGATCAGAAGGGCTGGTGGCAGAGGCAGAGGAAGCCGCCAACACAGAAGAGCGGAGGCCACTAGCAAAGAACGACCCCAACCCGAAGCAGCGATTCTTGTGAGGCTCAGAGGCAGTCTCCAAGCCAGCTTTGTCGTTCCAACTCGTCAGCTAAGATTGTTGGGTCGCGGCCTCTAACCTCTGCATATAATCCTCCCATGTCACACACGTCGTGATTAGGATAACTTTTAAATAATTGCCTTTAAATCAAATATATAAATTTGAAACTTAGAATTAATTTAAACTTATATAATGGGCCGCTAACCACTCGTTAGACAACGACGCTTGAACCCTTCGTCATGAGTAAAATAGGTCTCTAGGTACTTCTTGATGGCTGGATGGATCCACGGCGTTAAGTAGTCATGCCACTTATGAACATTGCTCATCATCTGCTGAAAACGTTTAGCTGCCCAATGGTCATAGATCTTTCTGAAAATGAGATTATGCTCGGGATCCCATATGAATTTCAATTGCACAAAGTGATTCACCAACATTAGTTAGTCGGAATAAAATACAGTTCAAATACAATTAATTAATTCAACATTAGTGGGTTCTTACCGCCCACTTCTGAAATCATCGATCTCTGGTCTCAGCCGGGATCTGCATGTAGGTCAGCCACAGGTAGTCCTACATCGACTTAATGGCATCGAAGATCTCCTGTGTGCAAGCATTGGGGTTTAGTGCAAACCTAGCAGAGAAAAAACCTAGCATTAACAAACACATAGAAACGCATAAACTTAAGATTAACAAATGTAAGATTAAAAAATTGTATGTACTCACGCCTACATGTAGGGATGGCAATACCACCCAAACCCGCGGGTACCCACCCCGCCCTTACCCGCTCGGGGCGGGTTTTTAGCGGGGCGGGTTCTTAGGAGGGGCATAAACTTACAAATGTAAGATTAAAAAATTGTATGTACTCACGCCTACATGTAGGGATGGCAATACCACCCAAACCCGCGGGTACCCACTACCCACCTACCCGCTCGGGGCGGGTTTTTAGCGGGGCGGGTTCTTAGGAGGGGCGGGGCGGAGTCGGGTTTAGGTAATATCCGCCCCGCTATATATATAATATATATAATTTTAATATATAATATGTATAATATATGTAAAATAATTAGTAAATGATTAATAATATTGTATCATA
>NC_029792.2:18722158-18730142 GCF_000816755.2 Arachis ipaensis
CGGGGCGGATTCTATGCGAGTTGTTGTACGGCGGGACAGGGTCGGGTAGAGCAAAAACCCACCCTACCCTCCCCGTTGCCACCCCTACCTACATGCCATCGGGCTAAATCCTTAGACGGATGACGGGGGGTGGTGGAGGGGCATCCTAATGGGGGACACTGGATGACTCACCTACCTCAGGCTCTGTCATTACTGGATCTGCAGGGAGGCGTAGCAAAAGAAGGCACGTAGTTTTAGTTTGGGACCATGATGAATTTCTGGTCTGCCGGACCTGCCTGTGACATCACAGGAGTCGACGGAGTAATCGGGGTAGAAGGCGATGACTGGGTAGTCGTTGGGGATTCAGTGGAAGCCCACCCTCTACCACGACCACGTGACCCACCCGACCTAGCTCTGCTACCTGTAGTCATGTCTGTACAGTGAATATATACTAACACTAATCAAAACACAATTAAATTCACCAACTCTAAACATATGAATACACTCAATATAGTAAACATATTAATAACATAACAAACATCAATAAATAATAACATAAGAAGAAACTCAAGAAATAACAAATATGAGAAAAGGTATGAATAACAAATAATTATAACAAATAACCCAAAACACTTAAAATAAAAATTTTGAGGAACTAATTCATGTCACAATTAACACAAATATCTATTAACTCTAAACATAATTCTAAGACTTTCGAAAACACAATTTTGATTTTTCAATTTCACTCAAAATCTTATAAAAATTTTGACAGTCTCCCATAAAATTTGGATTTCTCCACCTCTTAAGGGTTCCGTCCAAACCAAATATCCATCCAAACCAACATATAAGGGTTGAAATCCTAATCCACCCACTAAAAGATTTCAATCATTTGTACTAATCAACTCAAGTGCATAGTACATTTAATAGATATTCAAAGCAACCTAACTTTGTAAATAAACAAACACTAAATCAATTAATTTATTTTAATTTCTTCATCATCAAACCAATTTTAATAACCAGAATACTCAACACAAATATAACATAATCAACACAAATCACATTTTATAATAACTAATAATAAATACAAATGAAATCTAAATTACTATATAATAACAAAAACACAAATTATATATTAAGTTAACCCTAAACTCTAAATTAGCATATAATAATTAAATTCTAAATAACAAATTTAACATATAACTAATCCCTATATTAACATGTAAATAAATCTTAAATTATAATGTATATAAAAGGGAGATGCATGGAACCTGACGGTCATGAAGGGAGATGAAGCGGCGGTGTTGGACGGCGATGGCGGCGATGCGTTGCTGGACGGTTGCGATGATGGAGAACTGGCTGGTTTCCGTCAGATGGAGAGGTAGCAGTGAGAGACCATGGATGGAGTGGCGACAAGACGGGTTCTATGTGGGTTGTTGTACGGCGGGGCGGGGTCGGGTAGAGGCAAAAACCCCCCCTACCCACCCCGTTGCCACCCCTACCTACATGCCATCGGGCCAAATCCTTAGACGGATGACAGGGGGTGGTGGAGGGGCATCCTACTGGGGGACACTGGAGGACTCACCTACCACAGGCTCTGTCATTACTGGATCTGCAGGGAGGCGTAGCAAAAGAAGGCACGTAGTTTTGGTTTGGGACCATGATGAATATCTGGTCTACCGAACCTGCCTGTGACATCACAGGAGTCGACGGAGTAATTGGGGCAGAAGGCGATGACTCGGTAGTCATTGGGGATTCAGTGGAAGCTCACCCTCTACCACGACCACGTGACCCACCCGACCTAGCTCTGCTACCTGTAGTCATGTCTGTACAGTGAATATATACTAACACTAATCAAAACACAATTAAATTCACCAACTCTAAACATATTAATACACTCAATATAGTAAACATATTAATAACATAACAAACATCAATAATAATAACATAAGAAGAAACTCAAGAAATAACAAATATGAGAAAAGGTATGAATAACAAATAATTATAACAAATAACCCAAAACACTTAAAATAAAAATTTTGAGGAACTAATTCATGTCACAATTAACACAAATATCTATTAACTCTAAACATAATTTTAAGACTTTCGAAAACACAATTTTGATTTTTCAATTTCACTCAAAATCTTATAAAAAAATTTGACAGTCTCCCATAAAATTTGGATTTCTCCACCTCTTAAGGGTTCCGTCCAAACCAAATATCCATCCAAACCAACATATAAGGGTTGAAATCCTAATCCACCCACTAAAAGATTTCAATCATTTGTAATAATCAACTCAAGTGCATAGTACATTTAATAGATATAAAAAATAAGTCACATAATTTGAGAAAATATACGAAATTGTAAAATAAAATAAATAAAGTTAATAAATAAAAGTAGAATAAAAACAAAAAAAGTATTTAAAAATTCTATAATTATTAATTTTATAATAGTAATCACTCTTTTATTTAATAAAAAAAAGAAAAATAAAAATCTTCGGCCCGGCCCGCCCTGCCTCGCCAAAACCCGCCAATTTGGCGGGCTCCAAATTCTAGCCCGACCCCGCCTTTTTTAGCGGTTTTAGCAGGTCGACCCAATGGGTTCAACCTGTTTTGCCACTCCTAAACGGAATAGGTAGAGAGAGAAACAAAGAAGAGGGGTTTAGAGAGAGAGAGGCTTTTTGAAATGAAGAGGGAGAGACGTTCGCGCTCTCAATTTTAGGGATGATTACCGTTGGATAAATCCTTACGTGTTACCAAAACGCAACGGTAAATTCGACGCTAAAGTTCGTGCCTATTCCCTCCCATTTTTCGCCAAGTATTACCCACGAATTTACCATCGGAAAAGTTAATCTGCCGGTAAATATTTGACATCATGAATCCTATCACAAAATCCTCCATAAATTCGTCGGTAAAGCCGACGTAACTCAAGATGCTAAATCCAACGGTACTCAACGTATTTCTTGTAGTGAAAATTTGCGGATTCAGCTGCAAACTTTTGTTGCAAATTTTCTTGTGAATTTCACTTTTATGCGAATTTTTTTGCGAATTCATTTCTTGCATATTTAGCTCCAAGAAAATTGTTGCACATTTAGAAGCAAATCAACTTTCTTGTGAATTTTGTTGTAGAATTTGTTGCGACTTCCAGTACCTACGAATTTTATTACTGCAGTTTTAATTGTAAAAATTTTATTACAGAATTAGTTTCGAATTTTATTTCCCACAAATTTTGCTGCGAATTTCATTGTTGTGGTTTTAGTTGCAAATATTACGTTACAGAGTTAGTTTTGAATTTTATTTTTTGCAAATTTTGCTGTTATTTTAGTTGCGAATATTTTGTTGGGGAATTAGTTGCGAATTAATTTTCTCCAAATTTTGGTGCAAATTTTATTATTGCGACTTTAATTGCAAAATTAGTCATAAATTTATTAGTTGGAGATAATCAACTCAAGTGCATAGTACATTTAATAGATATCCAAAGCAACCTAACTTTGTAAATAAACAAACACTAAATCATATAATTTATTTTAATTTCTTCGTCATCAAACCAATTTAATAACCAGAATACTCAACACAAATCTAACATAATCAACACAAATCATATTTTATAATAACTAATAATAAATACAAATGAAATCTAAATTACCATATAATAACCAAAACACAAATTATACATTAAGTTAACCCTAAACCCTAAATTAGCATATAATAATCAAATTCTAAATCACAAAATTAACATATAATTAATCCCTATATTAACATGTAAATAAATCTTAAATTATAATGTATATAAGAGGGAGATGCATAGAACCTGACGGTCATGAAGGGAGATGAAGCGGCGGTGTTGGACGGCGATGGCGGCGGTGCGTTGCTGGACGGTTGCGGTGATGGAGAACTGGCTGGTTTCTGTCAGATGGAGAGGTAGCAGTGAGAGACCATGGATGGAGTGGCGACAACGGCACATAATTTGAGAAAATATACGAAATTGTAAAATAAAATAAATAAAGTTAATAAATAAAAGTAGAATAAAAACAAAAAAAAGTATTTAAAAATTCTATAATTATTAATTTTATAATAGTAATCACTCTTTTATTTAATAAAAAAAAGAAAAATAAAAATCTTCGGCCCGGCCCGCCCTGCCTCGCCAAAACCCGCCAATTTGGCGGGCTCCAAATTCTAGCCCGACCCCGCCTTTTTTAGCGGTTTTAGCAGGTCGACCCAATGGGTTCAACCTGTTTTGCCACTCCTAAACGGAATAGGTAGAGAGAGAAACAAAGAAGAGGGGTTTAGAGAGAGAGAGGCTTTTTGAAATGAAGAGGGAGAGACGTTCGCGCTCTCAATTTTAGGGATGATTACCGTTGGATAAATCCTTACGTGTTACCAAAACGCAACGGTAAATTCGACGCTAAAGTTCGTGCCTATTCCCTCCCATTTTTCGCCAAGTATTACCCACGAATTTACCATCGGAAAAGTTAATCTGCCGGTAAATATTTGACATCATGAATCCTATCACAAAATCCTCCATAAATTCGTCGGTAAAGCCGACGTAACTCAAGATGCTAAATCCAACGGTACTCAACGTATTTCTTGTAGTGAAAATTTGCGGATTCAGCTGCAAACTTTTGTTGCAAATTTTCTTGTGAATTTCACTTTTATGCGAATTTTTTTGCGAATTCATTTCTTGCATATTTAGCTCCAAGAAAATTGTTGCACATTTAGAAGCAAATCAACTTTCTTGTGAATTTTGTTGTAGAATTTGTTGCGACTTCCAGTACCTACGAATTTTATTACTGCAGTTTTAATTGTAAAAATTTTATTACAGAATTAGTTTCGAATTTTATTTCCCACAAATTTTGCTGCGAATTTCATTGTTGTGGTTTTAGTTGCAAATATTACGTTACAGAGTTAGTTTTGAATTTTATTTTTTGCAAATTTTGCTGTTATTTTAGTTGCGAATATTTTGTTGGGGAATTAGTTGCGAATTAATTTTCTCCAAATTTTGGTGCAAATTTTATTATTGCGACTTTAATTGCAAAATTAGTCATAAATTTATTAGTTGGAGATTAATTTTAATTAGTAGACGTATTAAATTTTAATAATAGTAATTTCATAAAGTATTTTGTAAATTAATTAAGTTTTTTTTACCAAAATATATGTTTCTCACTAAATTTTTTAATTACCCAACCAATATGCAAATTGTTATCTATTATTTGATATGCTTTTTATAATAGGTTTAATTACTCTGCAGGTCTCTATAGTTTCACTGAATTTTCAATTAGGTCCTTATACTTTTTTTCTTTTCAATTGGGTCCCTATACATTTTGTTTCAATTTAGTCCCTGGTAACATTAAACGTCAAAAAAATGTTAGTAAATTGTGAAATTACTTGTATACCCTTAGGGACTCAATTGAAAAGAAAAAAAGTATAGGGACCTAATTGAAAATTCGGTGAAACTATAAATAATCACTGAAAGATATTCATATAATTCTTTTTATTTTGTCAATATTATTCTTTTTGCTTATTTATATACAAATTGTACCAAAAATTTCTTTTATCTGTTTGCAGCTTCTTTTTATATCATACTACAGTAGTAGCCAAAATCTTGATCTCAATATAGAACATAGCGGCATGGCCTTATTAGCCATATTAGGAATTTATAGGATCACTTCTCAATTCTCAACACAGTTCAATAACTACAACATTTAATTAATGGATCGATTTTCACCCAGAATAACTCAAATTTTTGTTAACAAATAGATATAACATACTCAATCAACTTTTAAAGAAGAAATTATTACTATATATTTGAATGATGAGTAGAATCTACTACATTAAAACAAATTTAGACAACAATGATTCAAAAAGGCAGACATGATTTACTTATACAATTCGAACAATTTCAAAATAGAACACTTATACTGATGATCTAGGTAGAATATTTGAAATTGATACTTCACTGACCAAAGGATCCTTATCAAAAGCATTTGATTTTGGCTCTTCTTTGATCTTTCTTCCAACTGAAAATGCAGGATGATTAGGAATAGGAAGTGTCATTGTCTCACAACCACTGTGGACATTGTTGGCCGATCTACTGCATCTTCTTGTACACACAACAAACCAAATATGTAACCTTAGATTTTCAAAGCCAACTAAGCTCTCAATCCACATATATAATCTAATTATATTACAAACTCTATAAGAACATAACATTTTCCTTCTTTTCCTCTAGTTTAGCAGCAAAGGGTTGTGATGCATCTTCTAGTGGCTGTGAATGCTTGGGGACCAGCCAAACTGAAGTTGTTACAGCAGTGGACAGAGATATGTGATATTTTTTCTTCCCTTTCTCTTCTAAGTAGTTCTATACTCCTTCCTCCTCTCTTACTATATATGGCAGCAAGATGCTAGTAATAATGATGATGATGCCATATCACATTTTCAAAAAATGCATACGTGTTAGTGAGATTAAAAGGCCTAAGTATGTACCAAAGCAACAACACTAAGTACCTTGATTTTCTTAAGTAGCTCATAGCCTGTCATCCCTAGCATGCAATAGTATGTGATAATCAAATTAACTTTGGACCTCTACAAAGCAGAAATTAATCCAACTATTAGCCCTTCTAAGCAGCTATGTTACATGCAATTAGAGCTACAAAGCTTTGATTCATAATCAGGTAAAAGAGAGAAGAAAACTTACCTCATTCATGACATTCTACTCACTATCGGTCAAACCCAAGAACTCTAATTCCCTTGACAATGATCAATTAAACTCATAATCAATTAATTATAGATAAAATACATAATCAGAAATCATAATCAATTCAACTCTCTCAAAGGCATTTAATCAAACACCTTATCTCCAATCCCACCTCTTTCCTTATTTCTAACATAATCAATTAATTACAAATAAAATACATAATCAGAACTCATAATCAAAATTTTTTAACACAATCAAAACAAATTTTAGCAAACTAAGCTTCACAACTAGATCAATTGGTTCTCCTTGTCATTTAGGATGCTGATTACCTAATCAAATAAAGTCAAATTATATACAAGCGGCAACCAAAAATAAGCATAAGTAAAATTAGAGGTATTTAACAATCAAGATTTCTCAACATTGTACCTAAAACATTAGAATCAGGAGAGGATGCCGTTTGACTACTAGTTGTTTTAAGCATAACATTTCTCCCATTTTTAGTTTAGTGGGAGGAAGACATTATTGAGAAGAATTATTACCCAACGCTGACAGAAACCCACATGTTTATTCTACTCCCGGTCTTTGCAATTCAAACAAATGAAATCCATCTGACTATTTCCTTCCCACATGCCACCTGGTCCCTTCATCTCCTCCGATCCAACAGTTGAAAAACTAAAATAAAATTCAATAATCACCTGTTGTTGCAGAACCAGTCCAGACAGCAAAACAGAGTCGAGGAGCGGCAATTCGAGGCAAGGCACCGCAAGGCACGGTGAGGCAAAGCGAGACGAGGGGATGCAATAGGCAAGACGGATGAGCGGAGCAGAACAGAGCACCCGTGGGCGACGCAGAGGGACAACGACCACCCATCGACGGACGACGACGACGCCATGGAAGACGGCAGCAGAGTGCGACGGAGGAGAAATGGAAACTTATGAGAATAACTTAGGGGTAGTTAGAGTTCTCTGATTTTGGGGGACAAAATATAACGGGTATTTATGGTATTCTAAAAAAATAGAGGTGTTTTTAATTAGGTCTTTTAACCAAATTATGAGAATATTCGATTTTTTAATAGAATATTCTATTATTTCAAACAGTTTTATGACGGTAGGGACTAAATTGAAAAAAAATTTAATGTATAGGGACTCAATTGAAAAGAAAAAAAGTATAGGGACCTAATTGAAAATTCGGTGAAACTATAGGGACCTGCAGAGTAATTAAACCTATATATATATATATATCTATAGACAGATAGAAATATTTAATTAAATATTTTTTAATTAATTATTTTTAATTATATATAGTTATTAATGTA
>NC_029792.2:18731284-18767754 GCF_000816755.2 Arachis ipaensis
GTATTATATTATTACTAAAATAATTAAAGTTGTCCAAATTACGACTTACAATCAGAAATTGGGGATCTCCCATAGAATGCTTAGCAATAGAGAAAAGAAACAATAACATAGCTTCAAAATAATTGGATGGGTAACAAAAGATTAAAGAAAATCATTCAAAGATTAGGGCTCAAGCTCCTCCCTGAGTGTCGTTGAAGTTCTCTGCACAGCTTCACTGCCGATTCCACCACTGCAGTAGCTGGATTGTTGATTTGCTCGAAGACTCTGAGTGTTGCGGTATCTTCTCTTTAATTTGGGTCCACCACTCCCGGAAAGTTGTGATTCTCTGTGGTAGTAGTAATTGGCTAATAGGTGTTCGCTTCTATACCTCCTGAGCCTCGGTACAGTAGATTAGACAATGGGAGGTTGATTCCTCTTCCCTGTGGCAAACAGGGCAGTCCCTTAATGTTTCTGAAAATCTACGGTGGATGTTTTGTAAAACTGGGAGGCGTTAGTGACTTCCAGAGAAAAATCTTTACCTTGTGAGGAATCAGGAGTTTCCACATTCCATTCCGCAAAGAGCTCTGTCTGAAGTAGTCTGGGCAGCTTTCAATTGGGCTATGCAAGAAATTATATGCAACTTTGTACCCTGATGCAACAGAGTATTGGTGCGTATTACTCATAGTCCAATGTAACTTGTCTTCATCTTCCACCAATTGGATTGTTAATATTCGATTACTGATGTCCACAGGAAAAATCTCTTGGATGAGTTGTTAGTTCCAGCTTCTCTGTTCTTGGTCTATTAGATCCTTTTACTCTAAAAAAAGGTTGTGTTGTGTTTCATAGGAACAATGATGGAGGTAATGTACAGGGGTATGGTAGAGGAAGCTATAGTTCGCCAACAATCTGGATGTCCTCTCCATTACATTCCTTTTTTCACCACTTTTCTGTCTTCGAGGACACTTCTCCATCCCTAGGAAAATAATACTCTAACCTCTGCTTTCATTACGTCAGAGTATTTAAAGTATCTACTTTTGAGAATTCTAGCTAAGAGTGAATTAGGATTAGTAATTAAGAGCTAGCATTGTTTTTCTAAGAGAGCAAGATTTTGGGCCCTGAGGTCTTTTAGTCCCAAACCTCCCTCTTTCTTAGGTCATGTCATAGTTTCCCAACTAAGCCAATGCAACTTGCGTTCTTCCCCGTTTGACCCCACCAAAATTGAGCCAGGATATTGTAAATCTCCATAATCAGAGAATCCAGTAATCGAAGGCATGATAGAAAATAGATTGGTATAGCCTCCCCTATAACTTTAATTAATACCAGTCTTCCTCCTGCCTAGAGTAGGTTACGCTTCCAATTCTGGGCTTTTTTCCGAACCTTTTCTTTAATCAAGTTGAAAGTAGACAACTTGGATTTATTAGCCACAACTGGAAGTCCAAGATATTTATCTTGCGCCCCAATGTGGTTAATATGGAGAGCATTAACTAGCTGGTGCCAAGTCTCCATTGGAGTATTGTGGCTAAAAAAGATTGCTGACTTGCTCAAATTGTCCTACTGTCCACTGAAACTTCGATAATGGTCCAATAGGTCCAGAATTCTCTCACAGTTTGGTTTTGTAGCTTTGTTAAAGAGGATCGAATCATCTGCAAATAACAAGTGGCTGACTCGAGGCACCTCCTGTTAATCTGAACTCCTTAAATTAGTTTGTTTTGTGAGAAAATGTATTGAAAGGAAAAATATAGAGTTAAATGGCTCCAAGCAGGAAATCAAAACATGAAATTCTTTCATTAGATGTTTAGGACTAGAACTCGGCAGAATCGCATATGGAGACTGTTTGGTGAGAATGGGGATGTTGCGTCCAAAAACGCTGATATTGCGAAAATGGCTGAAAGGATTTTAAGAATATATTCACCTCCACCTGTCATACAGATCTATAACCGCTTTTCACTAATTTTGAGCCTAAGGTCACAGCTGCCATGAATCAAAGGCTCTGTAGACCAGCTTCTAGGGAGAAAGTCAGGAGAGCAACATTCAGCATCTACCCTCAAAGTTCCCTAGGTGAAGATGGCATGATGGCAAAGTTATTTCAATGTTACTGGGATATTGTTAGTGATGATGTCTTTCAAGTCGTGTGTAGCTTCTTCGCAGGTGGGAGGATTCTTAAGGGATTTAATCGCACTCAAATATGCCTTATTCCGAAGGTTCCGGATGCCAGCAGTATGTCTCAAGTTCGGCCAATCAGTCTTTTCACGATTATCTATAAAGTCATGTCAAAGGTAATTGTTCACAGACTCCAACCTATTATGAACAACTTGATTAGTCAGTCTCAGAGTGCATTCATTAAAGGGAGACTTATTTCAAATAATATCCTTATTGCCCATAAGTTCATACATTACCTTAAGAACAAGAAGCAAGGGCTTGATGTATGAAATGGGAGTTAAGCTGGACATCTTTCCAATACATTTTTCCTTCCAATACATTTTCTCATTGTGATATCTTTCAATACGCTCTAACTTTGTCATCTCACCACCATGTGTCCCTATGGTTCGCAATTCCTCAATTTATTGAAGATGCTCATCAATTTTCACTTTAGAATTTGATCTGCTCCTGTTCTGCCATGCTACAAGCTCGTGCCTACATTTCTTAACTTTTTGGGCCAAGCTATACATAGGTGAGCCCCCCACTTTGTCCTTCCATATATCCTGAATAATCTAACTTCCAGAACCGCATACTATAAACTCTGCGAAATTAATAAATGATTAGCCAATAAATTAATTATTACTCAAAGAAATTATAAAATTCAAATTTTATAGTTTAGAGAAGTAAAAATATTTAAAATACGAATTTTAACACTAATTTTAAAGATTTTTGGCTCAAAATCAGGCCAACGGATCGAACCGATTGAATCGGGCCCAAATCAGGCCCAAAGCCCAACCTATAAAACACCAAAACAAGCTTTCTTCCCCCTTCACTCCTGGAGATATGCTGAAGAAGAGAGATTAATGCGAAAAAACCCTAACCCCCCACTTCTAATTTCAAATCCTTATAACTTTCAATCCGGAGCTCCAATTGACAAGCCGTCAGCGACCACGTGTTCGCCTCGAAATCCTCTTCAATTTGATTTGAAAAGAGTGGTAAGAAACTTTGTTTTTCATGCCAGTTATCCCTTATACTAAATTCGTGATTCTTGGTTATGGGTATTGAAGGTTTTGATGTTTTTGATGATTTAGGTTCGATTTAGTGGTGGATAATTGTTGAGTTTTACCCCAATCATCAATGGGTAAGGTAAGAAAACTCTAAAACCTTGTGATTTGCCGAATTTTGTGAACCCTAGTGTTAATTGTGGTGATTTTTATAGATTAGATTGAATTTAAGTTGAATTGGTAAATTAGAACGCCTGGAATTAAGCTTTGGTGGCCAAGACTCATTGAATTTAATTTGGAGGTTAGAAAGCTTGCAAAGAGGGGTTTTGTGGTGTTTTAAGTTTGAGAGAAATTGGTCAAGGTATGGTTTTGGTTTTTCGTAATTAATATTTAATGTCACGTGAAAAATTAGGTTAATTGACCATAGGATAAGCTGAATTATGTGAATTGTTCATGTTCTATAGATATAGAAATGATTGTGGAAGTCTAATGTGCATTGTGGCTGGATATGGGAAGTAGATATGATATATGTATTTGATATATGCATTTGATATGAAGTGTTAATGGTTAGTGTTTGATTTGGTGAGATTGTATGAATGAATTTATTGAATAGATTGTGTGGTTTTGAGTGTTAGTATGTTGTGAAGTGATTTGGAAAGCATGTGAATATGGTTTAAGACATGAGGGGATATTTTGGGTTGTGATATGATGGACTTTGAATTGAAAATTTTGGAAAAACTTATGCTTTGGTGGTTTTGGATAAAAGTTGAACTTTTGAGTTTAAAACCTATTCTCTAGCTTTCCAAACCTTTTTAACACCTGATTAGGGTCTCATAGTGAGTTGTTAAACTTTAGAATTAGGGTGAGCATATTGAATAGGTTAAGTAGACATTGAAGGAGAGCTGTGAAATGATTAACTACGTAATAGGGTGTTGATAATGCTGAAAGAAAAGTAATTGGTAATTATGGAAACAATAATGACGAATTTGAGATTCAATGAGACATGATTGAGAATGACATTGACAATGATGAATTGTGATTAAATTATTTGAGACACGAGTTTCTCTGGGTACCTGCTTCAGGTTGAGACTCAATACTCTATTAACTCTCTGTCACAATATGTGACCGGACACTTTGACTCCCCGGGTTCCCCCATGGGCATGCATATATATATATATATATATATTGATTTGAGCTTGGAGTTCTCTCCATGGATAATTTTGAGCTTGGGGAAACGCGCACAAAGGGTCTGTCCATGGTTAGATACCAAGACATGTCGGGTTGGCTATATAACTGACATATAATACTCATAAGCCATAGGATAGGTATACATCATGTTCATTTGTATAATTTGCTTGAGTGTGCATTATCTTGCTTTGCCTAATTATTTAATTAACTATGCTTATCTACTAATTGCCTATTAATCGTATTTGTATTCTATATGTGTTTTCCTTACTTGAATTGTAAGTGCATGTTTTCT
The DNA here is from genome assembly GCF_000816755.2 of Arachis ipaensis. Taxonomy (NCBI): domain Eukaryota; kingdom Viridiplantae; phylum Streptophyta; class Magnoliopsida; order Fabales; family Fabaceae; genus Arachis; species Arachis ipaensis. Next base: position 18,735,887 of record NC_029792.2, read on the forward strand.
GAGAGACCCCTCTTGGCGGAGGGTGTAAAGGGGGGGGGGATGTTCCACGGGTGATTCGGAAGGTTAGAGGAGACAGAAAGTGAAATGTTATGTTAAAGTTAGATTAGAATTAGAATCCATAAATAGATTTCCGAATTTTTGGTTTAGTATGCTTCTTTAAGTTTAAATCTGAGTATCGAAGTTCTAGGAATGCCTATGGCTCTCTCGAGACCTTATATATTAATTATGCGGGCACCTTTACCATGCTGAGGACCCCCGGTTCTCATTCCATACATATGATATTTTTTTTCAGATGTAGGTTAAGAGGCACATCGTTGAGCGTCTGGAGACCCTCCTTACAAGTGAAGAGCTATCTTTTGGACTGTCATATTTTGTTTTAGGCTATGTACATAAATGTATATAGACTCTTCAATGTATATTTTTTATTTCTGCCCCCTCAGAGATTGATTTTGGAGAAACAAATGTTTTATTTATGTTTTGGAAAAAACTTTGGGTTATGTATATATATGTCTGTATACTCTGGCCGACCTTAGCTTCGCAGGTCGAGTTCGGAGCTTGTTATCTATATTTTGGAATCCTAATCTGTATATATAATATTTTTAGCCTTCCTCTTGATCCTACCTATCCGCTTTACGTGTATCTGTGCGAGTGTGACGCGAATTTTCGGTTTTGTTCTTGCGTAGCTTCTTCTTTAAGGCTCCTGGTTACAATTTCTTCTAATTATATACATATAAGTCTTTTCTTTTAGAGGTAGTAATACCTTGCCACCCTTACTTTACGACTTAAGCATAAGACTTTATGTGGTAGGGTGTTACATTATGGTATCAGAGTGGTTCATTCCTGTAGAGCCTGAGGTACGGACTGGCTATGCTTCTGGGCATACTCTGCTTATGTGTATATGATAATTAGGATATCTAATTGATATATGTGGAATATTTGTATATGAGCATGCATTTGGAACTTTGAAGTATTAGACTTAAAATATTGAGACTGACCCCCTTGATATCACTTGTTTGGTGTGAACAGGAACCAAATGATAACTCGTGGACGCAGATGTGGTCGAGGCAGAGGCCAGAATAGTAATGAGTAACCTAAAACAACTGTGAATAATCCCATGAAAGCAGGGGATTTCTCATTTTCGCCCTCTTTTTTCATGATGGTTTGTGATGGCATTGAAGTCTCTGATGATTGCAACCTCACCATGAACTTGTTGCAACATTAATGATAACTCCACAAACTGCTGTGATCGAATCTAGTCGTTAATACTTAAGTGAACCCCAAGAAAACATCAATCAAAGGAATATAATTTAGATGCCATAATATAATTTTCTTATTGTTCTGTTTCTGGGCAAAAAATTGTATTCATTATTTTTATTTATTTTTAGTTCAAGGGAGTACTTTACCTGTGTAGATGATAAAAAATAAGTTTGTAAAATTTTACATTTATTTAAGTTAGCTATCATTTTGTGTTTAAAAGTATTATGTTATACTGTGAAAAATATTATGTTGAGACACTATTTATGTTTGAACAAGTTTTTAATAATTTTCTTCATTTAAAAGTTTAGAATTTTCTATTATATTACTTTTTATTCCTCCTCAATTTTATTTATTTAGCGTAATTTTATTTGAGTATTAGTTTTTCTAAATTTAATTTGTTTTTCTTACCAAAATTTGAAAATTAGAAGAATGATTCTAAAGAAAATTGAATGATTAACCTTGAAAGAGATTTTATTAGTTTATAGCTTTGTCAAACAAGGTTTATAATTTTTTGGAGGAACAAGGTTTAATTGTTTTACTTAGGAGTACTAAATTTCTACTATTGAAAAAAATTTTTGGCCATCTAACTTTGCTAATTAATTCTTTTTTATTTAGTCCTCTTCTTGATGGAACTTTTTACCATATTTATTCTATTTTTAAATTAGAAGAGTTAAAGAAAGGCTTTGTACCAATGTCTCATTATTATTTTATTTTTGGGACATGTGATTAATTATCGAAATTTATATTTTATTATTAACAAGAAAATAATAAGTTAATTAGGATCGGAGAGAAGAGAATTGAATTTTAAAATTCAAAAGAATAATTTTAGGATTGGTGTAAAAGAAGTTGAAAAAATATTTTAATAATTTTTCAACAAGAAAAAGACGTATTAAAAATGTAATAATAGATGTGATAAAACTGTGTATATGCGATGGTTTTCAACCCTTTACCCAGAGATTTGAATAATTTATCATAATGGGATGTTAAACATTGGAAAAGATAAGTTGTCTATTTTGTGATAAAAAAATTTTTGTTATTATTTTTTTATAATTTTCTTTATATTATAGTAATTAATAACTATGAACATAACTTACATTATGTGTTTTATAGTTGCATATATTTATTTATGAAAATGTTATTTTTTTTTCATACCGTATTAAATATGATATATCATCTCCTTAATGAATCATTGTTGGTCTAGCAAATAATGTGAACATTATTTGTTGTTACATTTGCTTTGTCCAAAGTCAAATCTAAAAAAAGACTTAGAATTTTAATTTGAAACAACATGTAATTGTTACGCAATGGAATGCAACTTTTTTGTGAAAGATAAATCATTTATATAATTATATTCATTTAATTGGCTTTTAAATAGAAAGTGTGCGTAGTTATTTTGTTCATGCCCGCGCGTAGCACGGGTTCTGCTCTAGTAAAGGTATGAAAGTGAAGATTTATAGAAGAAACATGTCACCACTTTATAGCATCAGCGAATGAGCAGAGCCACGGTGTATATGAAACCAATAAGAAACGTCCACGTGGAATTTTGATGTAAGTTGGCGCGCACCGATCCCACTCTCCTATATTCCCGTCTTTCTCCCGAAGTACACACATATCGTGGCATTCATTCATCATCATAATTATTAATTAAAGTACATAAACCTCAAAACGCCATCGTTTCATTCATGGAGGCTCACGGATCCGGTCTCCGCCGCGTTCTGGTTCTGGCATTCTGTGTCGCCGGCATCTGGTCTGCCTACATCTACCAAGGCATTCTTCAGGAAACTCTGTAAGACACGCTGATTCAATCATTTCTGTTACGAATTTTTAAATTTCGTTTCTGAACTCGTTTTTCTTTTTTAAAATGAGTCAGATCCCAAAGCGGTTTGGTCCAAGTTAGCATATTCAAATGCTCCCCTTGGATATGGACTATGTTTCCTGAACCTTACATTTGATGGATTTACAAATGCAACTCAGGATTCCTTAAAAGCAAGGTAAAATAAGCAAACCTTGTTCCTCGATCTGTCTGATTTCTTGTAAACTGCAAAACTTTTGGATTCTTGTCCTTCCTTGACATAATCCCCCCCCTTCTTAATTCACTGACTCCGACTTTTTCCCATTATTCCAAGATAATGATGTGTATAAGTAAAATTATGATGAGGATAATGACACTAAATGTAAAAAATTTTTAGTTCTATTTTTCGGGTGTTTGAATGTTGACTTTTCAGCAATGTTTAGATTTTAGAATGGGAGATGATTCATATTTAAGACTATAGCAAGTGTTATTAATTTAATACAATTACTGGTTTTTGTTACTCAGGTACCCTAAAACAAGTGCTTGGAATATTATGTTGGGAATGAATTTATGGGGAACCATATACAATATGATTTACATGTTTGGCTGGCCCAGTGGAACTGGATTTGAAGCTGTTCGCTTCTGCAAATAGCATCTAGAGGCAGCATGGGATATTATTCTCTTCTGCTGTTGTGGTGCTATGGGCCAAAACTTCATCTTTTTGACAATAAGCCGATTTGGCTCTTTGGCTAACACCACCATTACTACCACTCGCAAATTCGTTAGCATTGTGGTATCTTCTCTGTTGAGTGGAAATCCGCTTTCAACAAAACAATGGGGTTGTGTTTATATGGTATTCACTGGATTGTCATACCAGATCTATCTCAAGTGTCAGAAGCTACAACGAATGCAGAAGAGAAAAGCCACTTGAGGAGCAACCTTCAGCAAATTTGAATTCACACATTGGTGTTAGCTCATTTGCCCATCAACCATTGTTATATCTTGATAACCTTAAAAGTTTTGATGAACCCAATTTAGATTTATAAGAATTTCATAGAAATGTTTCTTTAATATAGTTGTAATTGTACTCCGGGCAATATACCATCCATCCATCATTTGATCTCAATGTAAATGTAGTTCATATCTCATTCCGTTGTGGATAAGTGGTATATCGGAATGGAATAATGGCTATATTCAATTAACATTACACCCGTTGTAATTTGATATTGATAAGTGATAACTCTAATTGAGTAGATGCTATTTTTGGAAATAGAAGTTAAGGTTGAATATTTCATTTCTTCTTGGTTCATATATTTATTTTTACATGCCAAAACTTCGATTTAAAGTACAATTCCTTGCCTACTTTCTATAAGGTGAGTATAGCAAACTATCTTTATATGAGAAATAAGAGAATATAAATTAGCCATCAGAACTAAATAAATAGTTTGGATTAAATTTTGAAATAAAATCCACTCATCTGCACCTTCCTTATTTGTTTCCTTGAAACTATTAAATGATTAGGATTAAAGTATTGTCTACCGTTTTGTGATTAAAATTTATCCATGTTCCATCTTGTAAATGTGATTTATCTCTAAACTTGATCTTCCCTCCATCATCAGTGATATGAGCCCTGCTGCATTACAGTAGGAGAATATTTTAGCATCATTCTTTGTAGAATTTGTGCATGGGATTCATAACGTGTACTTTACCTCATTTTCTTGATAGAAATAGCAGATTCTGATGTTGCATCTGTGTATAATCATGTTGGAAAATAATTTTCTTGTTATTTGAATTGATGTGTGATGAAATGCTGTTCTCTTTAGCTAAATTAAGCTTCGTATTTTTGCCTCTTTCTGTAGAGCGTAGAGAAGCGAAGATTTGTAGAAGAAACATGTCACCACATTAAAGTATCAGCCAATGAGGAGAGCACCGATATTCTACACATAAAGCACCCTAATGACCCTATCTAGTTTAATTTTATTTCTACCCCGAGACTATTGGCTTGCCTAGAGTAATTTCATGTTAGTTTTCTCTTTCTTTATATATAAATGATGTCAATTACTCCACTGATATGTATGATACCAAATCAACTCAATTAAGGATTTGGTGAATCTAACTTTGAGATGGAAAGCGCCAGGGATCTTGGTATGTTGCAATTTGTATATCATTTTTTTTTCTTGTTGACTTTTAGCCATTGTCTTATTCCAACTCTCAATTGAGTCTTTAAATGCAATGATTGAGATGTTGCTCCTTCAAATCAACATGGTTTTTAGAAAAACAAAAACAAGAGTCCATTTGATATGTCTGGATATTATTGGAACTGAAGAGAGTTGATGGCTTATACTCATACAATTAGATTAAGAGTCACTGTTGTGAATGGTGGTAAATGATGTTGGTGGTGGTGGTAGGATTAGGGGTGTTCACGGTGCGGTTTAGTTCGGTTTTAAAAGAAAAGTCATTCGATCCGAATACTTATTTTATGTGTAGTATGGTTTGATTTAGATGAACTTTTTTTGAAAATTCGATCCGAACTAATCCGATCTAATTACAAGCGGTTTGGATTGATTTGGATTTGCGATTTTTTAAATAAAAAATAACTTAGTTTACAAAGCTAATGCTGCCTGACATAGTATAAATGCACACTACTAAAGTATTAATAATCCCATAAATATCATAAAGTAATCTCTCCAACAACCCAACATAATAATAAAACATAAATCTCATAAACATTATAAAGTAACATGTCAAGCAATTCAACAAATTCAACAAGTCTTAATAAAATTATAATTTTTAGTATAAAAAAAGTCTCAATAACACAAAATTAAATAACATAACAAGTCTTAATAAAAACATAACATAAAAAACTCCAAGCCGAGAGGTGAAGCATTGATCATTAATTAGATTCATCACCAGAGTCTTCTTCATCTACTAGTTAAAAAATTGGCTCAAGTTCTATAATAAAATGTAATAAAATAAATATTAGTAACTTAAACATATTATCAAGTAGTAAAGTTAATCAATATTTGCAGATAAAATAAAACATAATAATAAAAAACATTACTTTTTTCAAGTTTTTCAAATTCTTTAAAAGATTCTTCAAGATCAATTGGCAATGAATTGGTTCAAAACTAATTTTGTGCACAAATCAAAACTTCAACAGTTTTTAGGATAAGAGAACTCCTATACTGATTAAGCACTTTACCTCAAGTGCTAAAGGCAAATTCAGAAACAACCGTAGATACAGGCATAGTTAGAATATCCCTCGTAATTTGACTAAGAAGAGAATATTTGTAATTATTAGAGCTCACATTTCACTAAGTTAAAATGTCAAAACTACTTGGATTAACTGGTTTCTCCAAGGACTCCATGAGGTACAAATCTATTTCATTTGTGTTGACACTCTCACTTGCTTGTACATCATTTTCAAATGTTGCTGCAAAGCAAACATCATCAAAGGCACCATCATCCATCTCCACATCTTAGCTGTGTTGTGCAGATTGGTGTACTTGATCATTATTGAGAGCAACTTTATAGCTGTTAAATAAGTCATTGAATACTTTTTTCACCTTACCACATAAAAAATCAGCATCCTCCTTCTCAAACAACCTTTGAAAACTCTACTCAACAAACTTAATATTGTATCTAGGATTAAGTACCACAGCAACAAAAATTATTATGTTCATATTCTTCAAGTTACCCCAATATTTATCATGCTTAGCCTTCATTTTTATAGCCATACCCTTAAGTAATATGTCATTATTATCAGCCCAAGTCTTCAAAGAACTAAGAATTAAACAAAAGTGATGAAAATATGAAGAAAAGGTCACAAATGTAGAAACCGAGACTTTTTTTTTTGTTACATCGAAAAAATCTTCAAAAATCTCACAAAGATTCTTGCATTATCTCAATCTTCATTCTTTGAAATGCCCCCTTTATCATTACAAACTCAGCATCCCTCTATTTAATCTCTTAAAGACCTTTTGAAATTTTAAATCACTATCAAGCATTATGTAAGTGAAATTCCAATTAGTGGGACATCTAATTGCACACAAGAGCAGTCTTGGATCCTAGCCTCTTTAACACAATTTTTAAACCTATCCATGCGACTAGGAGAAGCACGGTCATATCTAACAACATTCCTAATTTGCTAATTGAAGAATGTATATCCTTCAAACCATCATTCACTACCAAATTCAAAATATGAGCACAATACCTAATATGCAAATGTTCACCTTTTAAAGGATGTGAAGTCCAATCCTCCATTCTACCTTTCAAGTAATAAATGGCAACATCATTTGAACTAGCATTATCAACTGTGATGCTAAAGACTCTACTTATTCTCTAATTTAAAAGACATTTTTCTATCTTCCTACCAATTGTTTCACCTTTATGATTCTTAATGAGACAAAAGTTAAGAATTCTCTTTTGCAACTTCCGATCTTGATCAATAAAATGTGCAGTGAGGCAAAGATAGTTTAGATTTTATACAAAAGTCCAACAATTAGTGGTCAAACACACACTTTGATTTGAGTTTATAAAAACACTCTTCAACTTATGTTTTTCATTCATGAACAAGTTCCAACAATCCCTAGTAACTGAAATCCTTCTTGGAATATGGAGTTTTGACTGCAAAACACTCATGAAATAACGAAACCCCTCCCCTTCGACAAATCTAAAAGGCAACTCATCTACTATTATCATTTTAGCAAGGGTTTGTCTACATAAATTAGGATTAAATGATATAGCAGTCAAACAATTACCCAGCCCATTTCTTTCTTCTTTTTTAAGTTGCTACATAACAAGTGTTTTTTTGTGTGGAATCAAGTGAATTTTTTTAAAAAAATTTTTACACTGATTTAACAAGTGACTTTTAATATTGCTAGTACCATTTTTATGTGAATCAGCCACATAAGATGCTCCACTTTAGGTTAGGGTTTGTGTTTGTAGGAAATGGGCATGGGGTGTGTGACTGTGTGTGCGGCGTTGTGCTACTGCTAAGGCTATATTTGTTTGAAGGAAAAAATGGAAGAAAAGAAAAGGGAAGAAAGGAAATGAGAAGGAAAATGATTATTTTTCATTGTTTGGTTAAGGAAAAAAATTAGAGAGGAAGAAAAAGGGATGAAAAAAATTGGTATGACCCACCAATTTTTTTCTCTCCAATATTGGAAAGAAAAGGAAGAGAAAACTTATTTTTTTTCTCTACTTCTAATATTATCCCTTCACTTTTTTTAATATATTTTATAATACAATGGTAAAATTGTCTTTTTATAACATTTCTTTCCTTCTTATTTTCCTTCCATCCAAACACATCTAAGAAAAATAAAAATTCACTCAATTTCTTTCCTTTCCTTTTTTTTCCTTTTTATTTCCTTTCTCTCTATTTTTTTTTCTTCCAACCAAACATAGCCTAAGTGCTACCAGAAAAGGTGGAAGGGTCTTATACTGTTATTATTATTATTATATTTAATATTTATATTATCATTATATATGCGGTTCGGTTCGATTTGATTGTGCAGAGCAGAATTGTAAACCGAATCGAACCGCAATAAATCTGATCCAAAATCTAAAAAATTTAAAATTGAGCGGTTTGTTTCAATTTTTGATTTGAATTGGTATACTTTCGTGTTTTTTTTATTGATTTAAATCTGAACACCTTTAAATAGGATGATGCTAGTGGTGATGATAGTGACAGTGGATGCTGTTGCGTGCTGGTAGATGACAGATGGTGTAAGGTTGAGATTGGTGGTGGAAAGAGTTGGAGATAGGAGATGGGATGACATAAGAATTGGAGTTTAGGATTAAGGATAGGTTATATTTAGTAAGATTAATTATGTGTAGGGTTAGAGTTTATGGTTAATTAAAATTAAAGTAAATTTGGAGAAAGAAAAAAGAATGGACTAACTTTTTTTGGGGGCGATTTTGGACTAATTTAAAATAAAGTAAATAATGTTAGGGATAATTTTGAGACTTATTCTAAACGCTAAGAACAAAAGCGATACTTTACTTTTTAATAATTTACGATGAGTTAACTTGTTTTAAATTCTTAATTAATTTCTAGAATAATGTGTCAGAAAACTGATAACTTTTGAGAATTTTTTTATAGTATTTTAGGATTTGAATAATTGTGTCTATTAAAATTTATCATTTATAATCACGAGTTAGTTTTAATATTTTTATGATTAAATTCATCAGCATAATAAACTGATAATTTTTTACGATTAATTTTAGTATTTTAATTTTATTTCTAATTAAATAACCTCTTATCTATGCTGAAAGTCGTTAAAAATTATACTAATCTTAAAAAAATTGTGATCAAGAGTCTAGCTAAAAAATTAATTTTTAATAGTTAATTTTAATTAATTTTTTAAAGTTATTTTTTGTTTTTATATTCACTATTTGTCCCTTCATATTTTTTTTTTCTTGTTCTTTTCAACATCACTACAGTTTTATCTCTCATTGTTATTGGCTATTCACTGCTATCACTGGCCGATCACTCTAAATTTTCCATAGAGTAAACTGTAAAGGTTAAAAAAGGTAACATCGAAGGTAAAAAAAGTAATTATCTAATTCAGTATCCAAGATTTTAAAAGTGAACATTTTAATTTTTTTAAAAATTAATACACAAAAATATTTTTAAAATTTTACTTTGACTGATAAATCAGTCTTTAGTTCATTTTTTAGTGAAATAATTATCCAAATCAGTTTTAAGAATTTTAAAATCAGACATTTTAATTTTTACAAAAATTAATTCACAAATTAATCTCCATCATTTTTTACATCAGACATAATAGTCTCTGTCTATTTTTTGGATGACACACTAAATTCTTCAAGTATTTATTATAAAAAAAATATTAGTATATATTATAATCAAATTAACTTTTAATTAAGGTTAAGTTAAACCTATTTGATTTTTAGTATGGTATTTATTATGAAATAGAAATTAACTTAGTTTTTTGAGTTAATTGATAATTTGGTAATCAAGCTGAGATTCAAGTGAAAATAGAAAAATAACTTTGATTATACTTAATTCCTAGCTATTACACCAAGTTAAGTTATATTAAATCCAAAAATATCAAATAATTTCAATGATAATGATTGTATGAACATATTTATTTACAATTTTAAGTGCATACACATGTATATAATCAATGTTTAGACCACTTCTTAATGAAAGACATATTTGGCTTGGAGTTAGAGAATATCCAACATAACAAAATGAAACGTATAAACAAGATATAAAACTAAACAAACTACAATAATATGCTTTTAATTTAACAGAATATGAGACTTAGTGCATCTCTTTTTATTAGATTTAGAATTATGTATGCAGTGAAGATGGTTCAATAATTTTTTTTTTAAAATACTATATTAAAAACCAAATAGGTTTAATTTAACCTTAAAAGTTAATTTGATTATAATATCTACTAATATTCTTTTCTAATAAATACTTGAAGAATTTAGTGAGTCATGTTGAAAAATGGACAGGGACTGTTATGTCTGACAGAGAAAAATGTTGACGATTGATTTGGGTATTAATTTTTCTTGGAAACTAGAATGTCCAATTTTAAAATTTTTGGGGACTGATTTGGGTAATTACTCCTCCGAAAAAAGAATTGGGGACTGGATTTGTTTGCCGGAGTTAAACATTGGGGATGTTTTGTGTATTAATTTTTCTTGAGGATTAAAATATCCGCTTTTAAAATTCTTCAAGACTGATTTGAGTAATTACTCATAAAAATATTATAAGATGTTGGATTTTGAAAAAGATTTAAAATATTCAAAGGGACTGTTTTAGAATTTAAAAGAAAATTTTAAGGACTATTTTGATATTTTCAAGATTTTTAGAGACTATTTTGTATTTAACTTTGGGAGCTGATTGTCTAGCTTGCACACATGGACACTTAACGGCCGCATGTGCGAGTTAACGTTCCACGTTAGCAATTACTGTTAGTTACTAATGGAGGGGGACTGTATTTTCTAATGGAGAGGGACTGTATTGTCTAACAGAAATAAACGTTGGAAATAATTTTGTATATTTTAAAATTCGAAAGACTAAAGTGTCTAATTTCAAAAACTTCGGGACTAATTTGAGTAATTACTTTATTTTTATTAATCATAATAATAAAATATTATTAAAAATATACATAATAAACAAATAATACAAAAAATAAAAAAATATAAACTAAAAAATAATTTTATTCATTAACACTAAAATGTCATAAGAAATAGTATTATTTAATTATTAACATATGATACTTACATTGAGGTGATGTAAACACCATAATAATAATAACAACTAAATTTAAGAGGTCGTTGCATTATAAAAATTATTATTTATATACCTAAACTCCTAAAATACTGACACCAAATAAATTTAAAAAAATATTTATAAGTGAAAAAAAAATAGTTTTTCTTGATATAACTATTAATTATAGTAGCACAAATAGTTTTAACTGTAAACTTACTATATCAACTTTACAAATTCTAAACTTTAAAAAAATATGAACAAAACACTTGAATTTGCTAAGACATTTATTCTTTAAGTGTTGCAAAGTATTAGGAGTTTTCACATTGTTTTGAAATTTTGTATATCATTCACATTAATTTTGTAATTGACCAAAACTTACCAATTTAATTTCATAGATGAGTTAATTTGCATTGCATTCAAGTTTCAAAGTATTACCTTCATAAAATTTTGCATAAATATTATCCATTATTTATGTGAAAAATTTTATGTTACATAAAAATTCTTCGCTAACTCATTCTCTTTTTCATTATTAAAAAATATCATAAAATATGATATTTAAAAATTAAATTAATATTTACATAATAAAAAATAAATATGAGTTTATTTAAATTTTAAAATTTTTTTAATTTTAAAATTAAATTATAATTTAGCATTTGAAAATACATAAAATTTTTTATATATATAAATAATCAAATTTGAGATAAATAGATAAAAATTTAAAAAATTAAAATTTATTAATTTAAAAATAGGGCAAATCACTTAGATAAATCAATGCCAATTTAATATTACGCAAATCACCAAAAAAGAAAATCGTTACGTGTATCTTCCTAGAGGGCATTTCTATGTAAATTGAAGCAACCAAACTCGATTTAGCATAGTTCTATGTAAATCGAAACAGTGAAATTCGATTTAGTAGCTATTCATGTAAATCGAGTTAGCCTCATTCGATTTATGCATGCATGGTTACGTTCCAAGTAAATCAAATTAGCCACATTTGATTTATGCATGCTTAGTACGTTTCAAAGTAAATCGATGTTCAGTGCGGGCAACGGCCGATGCTGTACTCCTCCAAGCTGAGGTAGAACCCGATCCACACCTGATGCCACTCTATGACAGCAAAGTATATCAATGACGTCGTAGACATCCATAACGTTGTGTGACGTGACTCTAATATCTCGGGATGCACTACCTGCATGACGTCTGGCGAGCTGTACGGCATCCAAACAAACTGAAAAGGCAATCGGGTCCAACATAAAGATTCATCTCCAGTAACCACGCAAAATAAGTCAAGAATAAAAGACTAAACTGTTTCGTACTCACATCGCCGGGTCGAAGTAAATCTATATGCAGTCTGCAATGCGCAATTCGAGGTCCCTTCTCGCTCGACGTCGGCTGATAACCAGACCACCTACCACCCAAGAAATGTTATCAGCAAGTGACAAAAATATCGGAAAAAATAGGAGCACAGAAAAGAACTAATAATCAACTTTGTACCTTGTGACAAATCCGCCAAGCCTAAAACCCGGGAACCGCCAGAAGATCCAAGACTAGAGGAGCTGCAGTGGTCCTGCCAACTTCACCACGTGCTTGTTGGCCACACGGCATAGGCACCTGTATAACCACGACAGAGCGGCAGATCCCCAGCTATATCCGCCCATGTCCTCTAATATCACCACGTATGGCAGCCACTGAATACGCATGCGGGCGTGTACCAGACTTGTCCCCGAAGAGCTGTATTGATAATAGCATCATCATGTATGCTCTCGCGTACCTCCTAACTGTCTCCTTACTAATATTCTTTTTCTAATAAATACTTGAAGAATTTAGTGAGTCATGTTGAAAAATGGACAGGGACTGTTATGTCTGACAGAGAAAAATGTTGACGATTGATTTGGGTATTAATTTTTCTTGGAAACTAGAATGTCCAATTTTAAAATTTTTGGGGACTGATTTGGGTAATTATTCCTCCGAAAAATGAATTGGGGACTGGATTTGTTTGCCGGAGTTAAACATTGGGGATGTTTTGTGTATTAATTTTTCTTGAGGACTAAAATATCCACTTTTAAAATTCTTGAAGACTGATTTGAGTAATTACTCATAAAAATATTATAAGATGTTGGATTTTGAAAAAGATTTAAAATATTCAAAGGGACTGTTTTAGAATTTAAAAGAAAATTTTAAGGACTATTTTGATATTTTCAAGATTTTTAGAGACTATTTTGTATTTAACTTTGGGAGCTGATTGTCTAGCTTGCACACATGGACACTTAACGGCCGCATGTGCGAGTTAACGTTCCACGTTAGCAATTACTGTTAGTTACTAATGGAGGGGGACTGTATTGTCTAATGGAGAGGGACTGTATTGTCTAACAGAAACAAACATTGGAAATAATTTTGTATATTTTAAAATTCGAAAGACTAAAGTGTCTAATTTCAAAAATTTCGGGACTAATTTGAGTAATTACTTTATTTTTATTAATCATAATAATAAAATATTATTAAAAATATACATAATAAACAAATAATACAAAAAATAAAAAAATATAAACTAAAAAATAATTTTATTCATTAACACTAAAATGTCATAAGAAATAGTATTATTTAATTATTAACATATGATACTTACATTGAGGTGATGTAAACATCATAATAATAATAACAACTAAATTTAAGAGGTCGTTGCATTATAAAAATAATTATTTATATACCTAAACTCCTAAAATACTGACACCAAATAAATTTAAAAAAATATTTATAAGTGAAAAAAAAATAGTTTTTCTTGATATAACTATTAATTATAGTAGCACAAATAGTTTTAACTGTAAACTTACTATATCAACTTTACAAATTCTAAACTTTAAAAAAATATGAACAAAACACTTGAATTTGCTAAGACATTTATTCTTTAAGTGTTGCAAAGTATTAGGAGTTTTCACATTGTTTTGAAATTTTGTATATCATTCACATTAATTTTGTAATTGACCAAAACTTACCAATTTAATTTCATAGATGAGTTAATTTGCATTGCATTCAAGTTTCAAAGTATTACCTTCATAAAATTTTGCATAAATATTATCCATTATTTATGTGAAAAATTTTATGTTACATAAAAATTCTTCGCTAACTCATTCTCTTTTTCATTATTAAAAAATATCATAAAATATGATATTTAAAAATTAAATTAATATTTACATAATAAAAAATAAATATGAGTTTATTTAAATTTTAAAATTTTTTTAATTTTAAAATTAAATTATAATTTAGCATTTGAAAATACATAAAATTTTTTATATATATAAATAATCAAATTTGAGATAAATAGATAAAAATTTAAAAAATTAAAATTTATTAATTTAAAAATAGGGCAAATCACTTAGATAAATCAATGCCAATTTAATATTACGCAAATCACCAAAAAAGAAAATCGTTACGTGTATCTTCCTAGAGGGCATTTCTATGTAAATTGAAGCAACCAAACTCGATTTAGCATAGTTCTATGTAAATCGAAACAGTGAAATTCGATTTAGTAGCTATTCATGTAAATCGAGTTAGCCTCATTCGATTTATGCATGCATGGTTACGTTCCAAGTAAATCAAATTAGCCACATTTGATTTATGCATGCTTAGTACGTTTCAAAGTAAATCGATGTTCAGTGCGGGCAACGGCCGATGCTGTACTCCTCCAAGCTGAGGTAGAACCCGATCCACACCTGATGCCACTCTATGACAGCAAAGTATATCAATGACGTCGTAGACATCCATAACGTTGTGTGACGTGACTCTAATATCTCGGGATGCACTACCTGCATGACGTCTGGCGAGCTGTACGGCATCCAAACAAACTGAAAAGGCAATCGGGTCCAACATAAAGATTCATCTCCAGTAACCATGCAAAATAAGTTAAGAATAAAAGACTAAACTGTTTCGTACTCACATTGCCGGGACGAAGTAAATCTATATGCAGTCTACAATGCGCAATTCGAGGTCCCTTCTCGCTCGACGTCGGCTGATAACCAGACCACCTACCACCCAAGAAATGTTATCAGCAAGTGACAAAAATATCGGAAAAAATAGGAGCACAGAAAAGAACTAATAATCAACTTTGTACCTTGTGACAAATCCGCCAAGCCTAAAACCCGGGAACCGCCAGAAGATCCAAGACTAGAGGAGCTGCAGTGGTCCTGCCAACTTCACCACGTGCTTGTTGGCCACACGGCATAGGCACCTGTATAACCACGACAGGGCGGCAGATCCCCAGCTATATCCGCCCATGTCCTCTAATATCACCATGTATGGCAGCCACCGAATACGCATGCGGGCGTGTACCAGACTTGTCCCCGAAGAGTTGTGTTGATAATAGCATCATCATGTATGCTCTCGCGTACCTCCTAACTGTCTCCTTGTCTGCGCGCTCTAGAAGATGACTGAATGTCTCCTGCATCCAAGTGCACTTTATAGTGAACTTGTCGAAGCAGTCCGGCGGTGGCAACAACCCAACAACTTCTCAAACCAAGTCCATGCCGGATGGCCTCCCTCGATGTACCGCTCGAAGTCCATCAGACAACTGCTAACGTACTGTCCGTTGATCAGGAGCCTAAGATGGTAGGCTACATCCTGTAGTGTAATCGTGCACTCACCAAATGGCATATGAAATGTATGAGTCTCCGAACACCATCTCTCCACAAATGCACTGACTAACGGTTCATCCAACCTAAACCAGTGGTCGTTGAGCCTCGCGAGATGGGCCAAGCCAGCCATCTGGACGTACGGCATGATCCTCTCATCATGTAACGGCATACCATGTTGCCTTCTCATGCTCGAGATATAGCGGTGGGCTGCATGACATCGAAAAAATTGTCTTAGAATCATAACACTTTACAAAACAACATTCACCTAAAACGGCTAATATTAATCGAAAAATACTTTAACCATATTTACATTAAATTTTAACAAAACATAGTTTATCTACTATTTACAGCATAACCCTAAACCCTTTAGTGTATTCCTACAATTGTCATACATCATTAATCTAACATTTCATAATTCAATTTTTAAATAAATTAAATTATTCTATACTCTAGGCCAATCTTCTGCTACCTACATAATCCGAAGCTTGAAATCGAAATTACTTTAAAGGTTCTTACCTCTTTATGAATACTCTAACTACTAATCGAGGTTTACAAAGCCTATTAATTATAAACTTCAAGTTTTAAACGGTTTAATATCACTAACAATCCTCTAACACACTATCACTCCTAAATCAATACTCTAGCTACTACTTTAAGTTTAGACATTCTAATAATTCTAACAATCAAGTTCTAAGTGACTCAATATCATTAACAATAATTTATTTTTTAAATTAAAAAAATAAAAATTTACTAACCTCATCATGCATGCTACCACCAATATGCGCGACTCCATCCAACCGATAGATTCGATTTGGGTCGTCCTCCATTTGTACGGTATCAAACTTGTAGAATAGCGTCAGTTTCTTTGGATTTTCGGATGTGGTGGAGTATGGAGGTGAAATGTAATTCGAATAAACTAAATTCGAACTCCATATATAGCGAGAATAAGAGTAAATCGAATTAGGTGTTATAGATTTACCTTCGAGCCACCTTCCATGTAAATCGAACTGTCCTGATTTGATTTACCTTTAATTCAAAAACCATATGCTAATTCGAACGTCCCTGATTCGATTTACCAGCAATTCGAAAACCATGTGCCAATTTGAACTGGTATATTTTGAATTACTATTATGTAAGCTCAATACTATGTGCTCCCCTAGTAAATCGATACTGCCTGTTTCAATTTACAGCTGAACACACTAAATCAAAATACTCTAATTCGATTTACTATTGATTCTTGTAAATAGAATGCACCTCATTCGATTTATATATATATACTTTTTAGGGACATGCACGTAAGGTAATTTCATTTGGTTGATACACGTAATTTTTTCATGCCAATGGTTTATATACGTGATTTGTTCTTAAAAATAATTATATATAAATAATTTTAAAGGACTATTTTAAATTTTTAAACATTTTTTAAAGAATGTTTTGAGATTTTTTAAACTTATTAAAAACTGTTTTGTGCTCTATTTTTGAGATTAATTTATTCATATTGTAAACATAAACATTTAATGCAAAAATATTTTGTGTATTTTAAAAAATACAAAAGGTAATTAATCTATTAATAAAGGAAGCACAGTAAGACTTGATTTAGTGGCAACTATGTTTGTCTTGTTAGGAGGTGCAATGAGTTCAAATCCTAGCTATGTCTAGAAAATTGATATATGAAACCCATTTAAAAAAGGAAGGGGTGTGTGTAATGGCAGTTGACAAAAAAAATCTATTAATAAAGAATAGGGACTCATGAATTTCTCCCAAATCATAGTTGTCATAACTGAACCGGTGATCGAATCGGTCAAATTACTAGTTCATTGGTTCATTGGTTTAACCGATAAATTACTGGTTGAACCGATAAAACTAGTCTCACGTAAATAAAAAATAATAAAAAACTTAAAATTAAAATTTAAAATACATATTTACACTAACATTTTATGAAGAATCAAGTCTCAAATTCTAAAAATAATTAATAGAAAAACATAGAATTTGTCAGTACTACTATAATAGTTTCTTAATTTGACACAATAAGAGTAACAATTAATTCATAAAGCGTGTCATCTAACTATAATATCAGTAGATTTTAACACTAGCATCAAAACAAATAATCTTAATCACAATACTAACATTGAAATAGATCAAGCAAATTAATAAATTTTTAGTGAACTTTATATTTATATTAATAATGGCACATAATTAAAATATAATTAATTCAAAAAAATAAAAAATAAAAAATTAAATTAAATTAGATATTTATAAAATTATGTAATTGAATGTATACTATATAATTATTATTTGTCATATGTAATAGTAGGAAGCATGGTGGCTGAGCAGTAAGAGAAAGAGGCTGCATTACCAAGGTTCTAGGTTCGAACATTAGCTTTAGCATTTTGGAAATTTTTCACAACAGACCGATTCGATTAGACCGGTTTGTACTGGTTCTCACCGATTTTGATCGATTTCTTCAGTTTTTACCGGTTCTCTTCCTTAAACGGTCCAAGAGATAACCAAACCGGCTTAGGGTCTAGTTTATTGGTTTTTCGATCGAATCGGTCGATCTGGTTCGGTTTTTACAACTATGCCCGAAACACTCGCACATATCGTGGCATTCATTCACGATTCATCTTCAAACCTCAAAATGCTGTCGTTACGTTAATGGAGGCTCACGGAGCCGGCCTCCGCCGTGTCCTGGTTCTGGCGTTCTACGTCGCTAGCATTTGGTTTGCCTACATGGCTACATTTACCAAGGCGTTCTTTAGGAAACTCTTTAAATTTTTCGGTTTTTTTTCTTTTCTAAATTCGGTTTCTTTTTTGGAATGGTTCAGGTCTCTAAAGCAGTTTGGTCCAAATGGCGAGAGGTTTGAGCACCTTGCATTTCTGAATTTGGCGCAGAATGTGGTTTGTTTGATATGGACTTACATAAGTGAGGCCCTGTTCTTAGATATCTTATTTATTTTGTTCCTTCCTTTTTGCAAGTTATAGTGTAGATTGTAGAATGAAAGAAACTCTGCTCTGTTTGTTCTGCTTTGTGTTGTGTGTGTGTTTCGGCGTTGTTGCCTATGTTAATTTGATATTGCAAAGAATTTTTTTTATCTAACTTGTGCCCTAAGGCACATGTTAAGATAATAAATTAAGATTTTAAAAAAAATACAAAAGGATTAAGTTTTTAATACATTTATTTTTTATTTGTTAAATGAAAAAATTTAAACCATGAGATCTGTTACACATACAAATTTTTTTGGTATATAAATTTATACAAGTTAACCCTAATCCAATAAAATTTATTTTCATAACGCGCGCGTGAAATCACGACGTTTCTCCTCCTCCTTCTCTTTCTTCTCCTTCTTCTTTGCGTTCTTTCTTCTTCTTCTTCGCGTGTTTCATCCTCTTCGTCGTTCTTTTTATTGCTACTGTTGTTGCTGCACTTTTTTCCTCCTCCTCTTTCTATTGATTTTGCAATACTATGTATTTTTTTAGAAGGTAAAACAAGAAAGAAAAGATGAATAA
The DNA here is from genome assembly GCF_000816755.2 of Arachis ipaensis. Taxonomy (NCBI): domain Eukaryota; kingdom Viridiplantae; phylum Streptophyta; class Magnoliopsida; order Fabales; family Fabaceae; genus Arachis; species Arachis ipaensis. Next base: position 18,755,319 of record NC_029792.2, read on the forward strand.
GAAGCAGCAGAAGATGAGGAGAAGAAAGAAGAAAGAGTTTTGAATTATGCAGAATTTATTAGTACAAATTCACCAAAAATTCTTAAACAATACACCTAAATGTCTTAGTTTTACCCCAAAATTTGCTGCAACTACAGAAAAATATTTTCTCTAATACTACATTTTTTTCTTCTTCTTCTTTTTCTTATTTCTTTCTTTCGTTTAGTTGAATGAATGTAAGTTCATCCTCTTCTAAGTAATTTTGCAGTATTATGTGTTTTTTCTTCTTCTTTGTTTGATTTTTTTTTGTTTTTATTCTTGTTAAGAAAGAGTAAAACAAGAAGAAACTTGAGAAGGTAAAACAAAAAAGGAAAGATGAATAAGAAAAAAAAAAGATGGTGATGATGATAAAAAAAACAAAGAAGAAACAGCAGAAGATGAGGAGGAAGAAGAGGAAGAGGAAGAGCTTTGAATTATGCAGAATTTATCAGTACAAATTTATCGAAAATTCTCAAACAATACACCTAAATATCTTAGTTTCACCCCGAAATTTGCTACAACTACACAAAAATATTTTCTCTAATGATGCATTTTTTTCTTCTTCTTTTTTTCTTATTTCTTTCTTTCTTTTAGTTAAATGAATGTAAGTTCATCATCTTCCAAGTAATTTTGCAGCATTATGTGTTTCTTCTTCTTCTTTGTTTGATTTTTTTTGTTTTTATTCTTGTTAACAAAGAGTAAAATAGGAAGAAACTTGAGAAGGTAAAACAAGAAAGGAAAGATGAATAAGGAAAAAAAAGATGGTGATGATGATATAAAAAAGAAGAAGAAGCAGCAGAAGATGAGAAAGATGAGGAGGAAGAGAAAGAGTTTTGAATTATGCAGAATTTATCAGTACAAATCTACCGAAAATTCTCAAATAATACATCTAAATGTCTTAGTTTTATCCTGAAATTTGCTGCAACTACACAAAAATATTTTCTCTAATGCTGCATTTTTTCTTCATTTTTTCCCTTATTTCTTTCTTTCTTTTAGTTGAATGAATATAGGTTCATTCTTTTCCAAATAATTTTGCAATATTATGTGTTTCTTCTTCTTCTTTGTTTGATTTTTTATTTTTATTCTTGTTAAGAAAGAGTAAAACAAGAAGAAACTTGAGAGGTAATACAAAAAAGGAAAGATGAAAAAGAAAAAAAAAGAAAAAGATGGTGATGATGATAAAAAAAAAAAGAAGAAGAAACAGTAGAAGATAAGGAGGAAGAAGAGGAAGATCTTTGATTTATGTAGAATTTATCAGTACAAATCTACCAAAAATTCTTAAATAATACACCTAAATGTCTTAGTTTTACCCCAAAATTTGCTGCAACTACAAAAAAAATATTTCCTCTAATGTTACAATTTTTTTTCTTCTTATTTTTTTTCTTATTTCTTTCTTTCTTTTAGTTGAATGAATATAAGTTCATCCTCTTTCAAGTAATTTTGTAGCATTATGTGTTTCTTCTTCTTCTTTGTTTGATTTTTTTGTTTTTATTCTTGTTAAGAAAGAGTAAAACAAGAAGAAACTTGAGAAGGTAAAACAAGAAAGGAAAGATGAATAACAACAACAACAACAACAACAAAGTCTTGTCCCACTAGTTGAGGTCGACTACATGAATCAAACGACGTCTGTCATGTATCATGTCTACAGCGAGACCATTTACATGTAGATCTCGTTTGACCATCTTATGGATGGTCTTTTTAGGTCTTCCTCTGCCTTTCACCCCTTGTCCATCCTCCATCTCATCCACCCTCCTAACTGAGTGCTCTGTCGGTCTTCTTCTCACATCCCCAAACCACCTAAGACGCGATTCTACCATCTTTTCCACAATGGATGCTACTCCAACTCTTTCCCTTATATCTTCGTTCCTTATTTTATCAAATCGCGTATGACCGCTCATCCATCTCAACATCTTCATCTCTGCCATACTTAGCTTATGTTCGTGCTTCCCTTTGGCCACCCAACACTCTGTACCATAAAGCATAGCCGGTCTTATATCAGTGCGATAGAATTTACCTTTAAGTTTTAAATGCACTTTTTTGTCACATATAAAACCATATGCACTCCGCCATTTTGACCAACCTGCTTGGATCCTATGATTTACATCCTGTTCAATCTCTCCATTATCCTATATGATGCACCCAAGATACTTAAAACTTTTAACTTTTCGTAGGATATTTTCTCGAATCTTCACCTCTATATTAGGGTTTTCCCTTCACAGACCGAACTTACATTCCATATATTCCGTCTTGCTACGTCTTATGCACAGACCATACACTTCCAGAGTTTTTCTCTATAAGTCCAACTTCTTATTTAGGTCTTCTCTTGACTCTCCCATAAGGACGATATCATCGGCAAAAAGTATGCACTATGGCACAGGCTCTTGGATGTGCCCTGTGAGTACTTACAAGACTAATGTGAAAAGGTTTGGGTTTAAGGAAGATCCCTGGTGTAATCCTATACCAATAAAAAATTCCTCTGTCCCACCACCTTGAGTTTTCCCACTTGTTGTGGCCCCATCATACATGTCTTTAATTGCACGAATATATGCGATCCTTACTCTCTTCTTTTCTAAAACCTTCCATAAGACCTCCCTTGGCACCATATTGTATGATTTTTCCAAATCAATAAACACCATATGTAGATCCTTTTAATTACTACGATACCTCTCCATCATCCTTCTTAACAGGTATATTGCTTCGGTGGTGGATCTGCCTGGCATAAAACAAAATTGGTTTTCTGTTACTTGTGTCTCTTTTCTCAACCTCCATTCTATCACCCTTTTCCATAACTTCATGGTATGGCTCATGAGCTTGATCCCTCTATAGTTTCCGTAATTTTGTATATCCCCCTTATTGTAGATAGGTAGATAGGTGCCCCTTATTAAGGAACTTTTTTTACTTATAACAAAAATTTTAGGAGACCTATTTGGCTTTAAAACGTCAAAGTTTTGAGAATCAGAGAACAGTGGAGACGTATCTGTCCCCTCAAAATAGCGTCGTTTGGCGTTGTCCCAAAACGACGTCGTTTTAGCCACGTGTCTGGGGACTAATGTGTCCTGAGCACAACGCGTGTTGTTTTACCTGACACGTCACACCTACAACCTCCACATAGGAGAGAGAATGTCGTGTTAACCGCTTCGACCTGACTTGGGAACCTATATGACATATATCTAATATCTTGGGGACCTGTGACCTAATTAATTTTTCTGAGAGACAAATCTGTCGGACCGCCAAATCTTTGGAGACCTATTTTGGGTATTACTCATTGAGAAAATTCTATGGCAAAAATTTTGGATCATGCAGCATCATCAATATGGCAAAATTTCTAGGATAACGATAACAATAACGATAACGACGATACATATAAGAAGAAGACGACGATGCTATAATGATGATGATCATGATGATGAAGATGATGGAGAAGAAGGAGGAAAAGGAAGAAAGGAGAAAAAAGTCCAACGAAAAAAGAAGGAGAAGGAGGAGGAGGAGTTGGTGGTGTTGGTGATGACGATAACGAAAGAGAAAATAATGAAAAAGAAGGAAAAGAAAAAGAAGACGAAGTGTCAGGAGAAGAAGAAGAAGAAGAAGAAGAAGAATGTGCAGGGTGCGAGAATATAAATGACCTATATGAACTTATATGTGTAAATGACTTATATGTGGAGAATAATTGTTAAAACATTCTATTAATACATGTTAGTTAAACCTAAGAAAAAGTTTACAGTGATTAAGATATAGTCAAGTGGGAGCAGTGGTGATTCCCTTGGTGGTTTTACTGGAGTTGTGGAATTACCAACACTATTGGTCCAGCTATGGGAATTGAAGCATTCAAGTATGTTACTTGTTGTCTTAACGGGACTGTTCCCTCGATTATGTAGCCTTAAGATTCATGACTAAGCTTTTTTTTTTCTAATCATGATGACTAAGCTTGATACTAAAGTTATCAATTTTATGATTATTTGTTTTTTTTTTCCTGGTTGGTGACTTTATCCTTCGCCCATCAAGTTAAGAACTAATTCATTGCCGATCGAAGTTCCATTTAAGGTCAATGAGTTGCTTCACGCACAAGGCAAATTCAAACCCTAACACTTGCTTAAACAGATTAATAAACTAACCATTAATTTTTTTATTTTTTGGACACAACCATCCCAAGTTTGTTACTATGCTTTTTTCATTATATGGGCTCTTCATTCTGGAAAGAAGCTTTTTTAGAGATTTTGGGCCTATCTCTCACTGCATGGCTATGATTTATTTGTTTATTTCTGTGTCTTACTGGTTTTTAAGTGCAGTTATTTTTATTTTCTTGTCTGCTTGGAGGTACTGGCAAAATCTTCAAAAACTGATTCCAGGTCAGTATATGTATATCACCAGCACTATTTCATGCTCCAGGAAAGCTGAATTTTATTTAAGATAAATCAAATCGTTTCAATACCACAAAATATATATATATATATATATAGAATAGACTAATATTTTAGACATATTTTATTTTGACGGAGCTAAATAAAACGTGTAGTCTATTTTATCATCCCTATTTCACATCATTTCACATTTTCACTTATAGGACATGAAAGATATATATTCGGTGAAGTTTGGGGGAAAAATGTTTCCTTATTGTTTACCATCTCTATGTATGTAAAAATGGAGAAGCCTATGATTGTTACAGTTGGGATGCGTTATGCTGTTATATACATATTCACCTTTAAATACACTAAAATCTTTTATGGAAATACAAACTCAAAAAAAAAATATTTATTTGTGTTATTACTTATTTGTGGTATTAAATTAAATATATAAAAGATCATTTCTTTAATTCTTTTACAACAGTTAAACTAAAACACAGTCCCCTAAGATAAGGGTCTCATAAAGTTCTATGATAACATATGATTGTGTAACTGTAACTTAAATCTAGACTTTGAATCTATGACACCAAAAAAAAAATCTATTGAAAATTGTAAATAATAGTAATTACAAGTCAATGAAAATACTTAGTGAAGGGAACAATTAGATAGAATTAGCTAGTAGCATCACTTTAGAATTCTCAAATGACAAATATGTTGCTAAAAAGACACTTTTGTTGGATAGAGAGTGCTGCAGGATTGATTGAAAAAGCACTTATTTTATACTAGAAGTTAAAAATCTTATCTAAATTTCTCACCCTTGAAATTGCATACTTGCATGGAATTATATGAAGAGCACTACAGATTTTCAAAAAACTCACTAAAAGTGTTGACTGTGTAATCAAAAGAGTCATAGGTGCAGTTTGCCTTTAATGAAGAAAGTTAAGAGTAAAGGAAGGCGCTTTATTTTGTAGATTGTTCCCTCCTTCTTTATGAGCTAATGCCTTTTTCATATTCATCATTTTATTATGTTATGTAATGCCTTCTGGATTCCACTTCACAACCACCATCAACAGCCATGGAACTAATTAACTCATCAAGCACTCCATGAAGGAAAGCTCTGCAATCTGCATGCAGCATGAATCTGCCACAACACAACACAGGGTCCCTCTATCTTATGTAAGTACATAATTTTGTCTAGAACCCTTTTTTCTTCTTCTGTATGAAAGGACAATGTACATGTCTGCTTTCATGTTCAGAGAGTGAGAGAATTTGTTTATGCCTAATTGGGATTACTTTTTTGAAGAATTCTCTAGATTTGGTTGTGTAAGAAATAGATACAACATTGAGCACACCAAAACCAAAATACCACTCAATTATACTTAAGTTTCAGTACATCAGAAACAAAAAAAAAGGGGAAGATAATTTATTCTATAATCTATGCACACCAAAAACAAACAAATAAGAATCTAGGTTCCAACTAATTAATGAAAATCCTTTATTACACACTTCTTTTCCCTTTGCAACTTTTCTCTTTGTTTTTGTTCATTATATGTAGTAGGAAAGGCGATATGCCAATGTATACATATGCGCAAGATGACTAATGATAACACACCAGGCTCTGTACATAAAAAAAGGCAAAATGCTGGATTGGAGAAAAACAAACCCAGAATAATGTGAAAAGAAGACAAACCAAAGAATCACACTCTAAAAGCACACTGATTTTTGGTGCCATTATCTAGGAGGTAACCCTTGAGTGAAGGGAAGGATGTTGTTAGATATGTTGAAGATGGCAAGAACATACCATTAGATTCTTGCCAAGGGTATGCCTTTCAAAGTTTTAGGGCAGGATAAAATTGAAATGTTTCTCAAACTAGGCAAAGAAGGATGTCAAGGATTCAGAAAGGGGAAAATAACCTATGGATATTGGGATCTAGGATTGTAAACTGTCTAGTAGGGCTCTTTTGCAGGGTGGCAGTTGTGATGGTTGAGCACTTGGGTTGAGAGATGGAGACTCCACTCCTAGTGTTTTCCTTAAGAAGTTCCTTTCCTGAAAGAAGTTCAAGAACAAATGGTTAGTCTAGCTTCAAACTTTGATAAATTGGAATGCATGACAAGAAAAAGGGTAACGACTAATTGGCTAATTGCTCATAGCAAGTATACAGATGAAACTAATTAGGAGGAGATAACAAAATATGCTTCATGGCTATGTAGTTGACCTATGTTTTGGATGTTGTCTTCATCTGCATCAGAACGGACCTAGAAACTAGAAAGTAGCAATTTATTCTTTATTGATAACTTTGGATCTATAATCTGCTTACTGCAGTTAAAACATGATTTGATTCCACTGATCCAACACCACACCTAAATTGCACTGCATTATCATGTTACTGCTGGAATGGATAATTTAATAGCTTTCTCGAAGTCCTTCTTCTGATTCATATTGATTATTGATATTGTAGGAACATTGGTTCAGTTGGGTTTCCTAATATATAATGTTATTAACAATATATTAATACTTGTTAGTTGTTACTATTACTGTGATAGTATTTCTGTTGGTCTTAAAATTGTTTAATCCCAAGGTGTTTGGGTAACTTACACTTTCCGAAAATTGTGGGCTGGGAATCCCTGCAGCCAAAGATCTGAATATCGGAGTTACTTGAACAGGGGAACCAAACTCCACTCTTGATGAGGCAGAAACAGCGCTATCATTGTTTATTTGTTCTTCCGAATTCGGCAGCATATCTACTATGGAAATATGTATATCTTATTAGCATTTTGGTTCATTAAAATGATAAGGGTATTAATACATGAAGGAGAAAAAGTAATATACTTTAGAAAAATGATAGAATTTTCATTCTTAATAATGAATTATGTTACCTTGATCCAGGGTTGCAGTAACTAGAACACCTCTCTCACATCCATCTACTTCTTTCTTATCTTCAATTTGTGTGGTTTTCATTTCAGTTTCTATATCCCGGTGTGAAGAGTGTTCTATAATGTCACCAGCTGAGAGAGGGAGGATAGTTGATCCTGTACTGTATTCAGAACTGGCTGGAGAGTCTTCATACAGATCCATTTGCCTGAATCATATTAAAAAAATATTAGTCTTCTTGTTAAGCATACAAGAAATTATATTTTTAAAGTCTTTAAAGTACCTCCAACATGGCTGGCCTCCCTCGTCACTACTCAAGTCTTCAACCATATTTTTTAAGATCAGCAAGCTTTAAACCTTGAATCTTGCATTTCGGGTTGTTTGCTTCTTTGGTTCGGTTCAAAAACTCTTGAAGAACCTAGCACCAATCCAAAGTAGTGTCAGTTGAACTCTACAAAGTAATAGCATTTCTCATATCTGCTCAAGAATGACAGTTACTTCAGACTTCTTAAAGGCAAGGTCAACTTCCTTTAATGATTCATGTCTCTTGCCATCTTCATGACTAGAGAAATACCTAGTCCTTTACAGTTACATTTTGTATGTGTATGTGTTGTAATGAAATGCTGTTCTCTTTAGCTAAAGCTTCATATTTTTGCTTCTTCCTGCAGAGCGTAGAGAAGCGATTTTTCACAACATTATCCGTTCTGCATACAAAGCATGATCAATAAGATTTGAATGTTCACACAATTTCCATTCTGAATGTGCATGAAGAGGAGAATGACTTTTGTTACCTTCCTGAAACCACTTTCGCTATTTCTGTCCATCTGTTGCCATATAATTTTTGAGCCTGCAAAGAAAATTGCAGGAAATTAAAGCCACAAAACAGATTTACTGAAATATGGATAGGCTAGAGTAGCAAATCAAGCTTGTTCTGTAGACTTTTTCATTGAAATCCAAGTTCTTAAAGTTGTGTAGATTCCTAATCTTATACAATAAAGTAAGCTTGTTAAACTCCAGTGGAAAATCTAACTTTTGGAGAGAGGAAGCATGGATATACCTCACATAAGAGCATGTCTTCCTCTGGTGACCATCCACCTTTCTTGAAATCAGAATTCAAGTAAGTGTACCATCTGATATTTTATTAGTTACTTAAGAATCAGATTGGTAACAACAATAATAATAATAACAACAACAACAAAGCAGAAGATCAAGGAAATTCAAAATACACAATAAGCATTTCAAAATCTCCACCTTCTTCTGCACTGTCTTGTCGTTTTGTCCTTGAATTTAGAAGCAATAATTGCCCAACTGCATATAACAAGAACCCATTTTAATGTTACTTCAAGGAAGGAAAGAAGCAAAAACAATGGTAACCCAGGAGAGGAAGAATTAGTACTTTTCAGTTCCATGGATACCAATATGCTCTCTCAGTATATCATCTTCCTGAAACTCGCATAACCAAGCATAAGACAATATTCAAATGCAAATGGATTCATAAGCAGACAAAGAACTATTATTAAACAAAAAAAAATGCAATAGAGAGAATAAGTTTTTACCTCTTGAGTCCAGGTTACAATGTGACCCTTCTTCTTAAATTCTCTGTTACACTGTTCTTCCTGTTTCTTTATGTCTTTGATTTGTCTCTCAAAGGTGTTTTTCTATTGAGGTGGCTCTCTTGCTTGCATGCTAAAACCAAACGCTCCACCTTTGTAAAATAATATAAAAGCTATTATGGTTTGTGGATGAAAAAAAAATGAAAAAAGGGGGCAAAAAAAAGAAGGTGGAACCACTTCTTCTTTCTCTTTCATTGGCCTTTACCTATAAACACAAGTATAAAAAATAAGAGTTATGCTACGTGTATATTAAAATCAGCCACCAAAGTCAGCCACTAATATAAAATATATGTTAGAATATAAATACACATTGAAAATAAATTAAATCACACATTTATTTATACACAAATACATTGGTAGCTGATTTTAGTGACTGATTTTGGTGTATAAATAGCATTTTCCAAAAATTTATACACATTTAAACTTCGTGCATTACACCAAAAATATATAATTTGATGATAATTTAAAATAAAATTGACTTTTATGTAAAAAAAATTAAATTATCAATTAATAATTCTTTTTAGTAGTTATGGATCTTTTGCATTTAGTGAGAGGTCTTTGGTTCAACATCTACTTAAAATATATTTTTATATAAGTATATAACATATACATATATAAAGTGCGGGTTGGTCGGGTAGAGTTGATACTCAACCCACACCCTACCCGACCCGCACGAGAATCCTACCCTACCCGCTGCGGATTGGGTTGGCAACCCTACCCAAGCGGGTGGAGTCAAATTGGGTACCCGCGGATAGAGTACATATTGCCAACCCCCTAATTATACCTCGTAATTTTTTTTTTTCGTTGCTCTTTGCCTTCTTTGGGTTTTTTTTTTAGATTAAACACAATCATCTATTTTGATTTTTATTTTAGTCCTTCTTTATATAAAAAATCTACCACACATTTTTTTATCATTATATTATAAATTGAGTTTAGCCCTAAATTTTTAGGTTCTTCTTGCTTTTTCCTCTGATTTATTTATGTCACTTTTATCATTTGTTTTGGAGTTATCTATATCATTTTTTTTTCCAATTCTCTAAGATGAGAGTTCTATGAAAAATGATTTGAGTGTTATAGTAGAGAGAAGTGTTGAAAATTAAGGATAGAATAAATTTAGGAAAAATAAACTAAAAATTTTGAATAATTTTTTAGACATAAAATATTTTTGTTAACTGAAATCCTTTTTTGTACAAAGTTATTTTTATTTTTTCGTAAATAAATGTACCTACATTCTGAATATATATATTTGTCAATAAAAATAATAGTTTATCTTTTAATTTTAATAGTAATCAATTAAATTTTAATCAACCGTCATTTTTTCTAAAAAGTAATATTGGCGGTGGATAACAAAATAGTAACGGACTCAATAAATGCACTTTAAAAGCAGCCAAAGCCATTAAGCAATAGTGATAATAATGTTTTGCACGTTAGTTACTTTGTGTTGCAGCCACCTTCCCTGTTCCCTTCCTTGTTCCTTCCTTCACGGCGCTGAAATGTGAAAGCCTGAAACAAAGTGAAACCCAAATCTCCAGACCCCAATCTCACCCATTCACCCCCAATTTTTGAAACCGTTCACCCTGCCGTTCACCCCCTGACCCCCAATCTCTCAGACTCTCACCTATTCTGCCGTTCACCCCGCCGTTCCTGCCTGTGCTGGTCGGTTTTCTCGTCAACGTTGACGACGATGTTCAGATCCTTGAGCAGGCTGTTATGGCGTTGAATCTTGGATCTGGATCTGGATAAAATCGAAGGCGGCGAGCTCTGGTGGAAAACCTTGATGCTCAAGAACCAAAGCAACACTAGCAGCAGCTGCTTGGATTCTCTGGTGGAAAACCCCCAATCTCTCACCCCTAGGCCCTAATCTCTTCACCGTGTTCAGGACTTCAGGTAATTTTCATGAGTAACCTGCTGAATTGAAATGCTCTATTTCTCTGTTCTGTATTTGGACTCAATTTTTTGACTTATTTTCAATACATAATAGTAACCTGTTGTAATTATCCTTACTGTTATTGTGTTTTTTAAAGAATTCTGCTCATGTTATTGTTTATATGAACTATGTGAGATACTGGTGTTCTATTCTATGTTTATATGTTTTTAAATAAACACTTTTAGAATTAAAAAATTAAATACAAAATAATTTATTTATAAGCTACTTTTAATATAAAAATTTATTGTTTAAGTTATTTTTAAAAAAAATTAATTAAATTATTTATTCAAATTGAACTTAAACCCTATTCAATATTTTAATATGCATATTCTTAGTTTAAAGTCGCTTGAGCTCTTTCCATGTTTGATGAGGAGGAAAACCGCATTTCAGTATGTCATGCCACCACCATAAAATACAATTAAATAATCACCATAAAATACAATTAAATAATTAACATCAGATTCAGAATTTTAAAAAAAAGTTGGAAGAAGAGGGAAGATGAGAAGGCTCAGGAAAAGAGGGAGAGGTGGTGGTTTAGGTGTGTGTGCGAGAAAAATAATGAAGGTGCTATCATGGGAATAGATTTCAGTTATGAAGATTTAGGTTGTGTTAATGTTTGGTAAACACGTTGGAAGCATAAAAAGTATGTTTAATTTTTTTTTAACTTTATAATTTTTGTTTGGTTAACTTTTTTTTCTTTAAACGCGAACATAATTCTGGATTTGAACTCCCGTTTATCAAAAGCAACCAATTGTAACTTTTGCATTTAGCTTTTGGGTTCACTTGATCAATTAAAAAATTAATTGACAATCTACTAATTTTGTCATTTAATCTTATTTACAATAAAAGATACCAAAAAAATAATCATAAGAGTTCTTAAATATTTTTTTAAATATTATTATTAGTACTCTTTGTTAAAGTTTTAATTTTTATTTTTTTTCTTGCTAATAGTATGAAAATTTTTATTTAGAATGTTTTTAATGTTCACTTAGGTATATTATTGTATTTTTTTAATAGATTTTTTAGTATTCATTGTTCATATAAATTTTTTTAATCATTTTTATTAATACGTATTTTTGATAGAACTTTATTTTTTTATTTGACTTTGTATATTTTTTATTATATATTTTTAAATTAGTATATATTTTATTTATTATTGTTAATTTTTATAATATAAATTTCATTAGAAATAATTAAATACAAAAAGAGTACTAAATTTTAACACATAAATTTAAATTATTTTTAAAAGAAATTATAGTCAAATAGTGTTAAAATAATATAGTTTTGAATGATATAAATTTATGTCTTTTTTTTTTTAGTATTTTTTGTCTAAACGTAATTTTGAATGATGTAATTCAAATAATATTCATTTTGTTATAATCCGTTTTGATACAAAATTACTAAACATAACTCACTTTTTATCAAAATCAAAGTTTATAAAATCAAATTTATACAAATTCTCGTTTGCAAACTCTAATCCAAACACACATTTAGTATTTGTTTGAGCACTAATAAATTGGTAAAAATTTTTTTAATAAATTTTTTTATTTTTAATATATTTAATAAATTTATAATAATAAAAATAAAAATATTAGAAAATAATTTTTTTGAGAAGTTATAATTTATTTTTTTTTAATTTTTTTAAAAAAAATATTTTTACGTAATT
>NC_029792.2:18767779-18771118 GCF_000816755.2 Arachis ipaensis
AATAATATTATTTATTTTTTATAAATTTATACAAATATATAATACAGTAATGATATTATCAAGAATTAATGATATTATTATTTTTCATAAAAATATTAAAAGATTAATATTTTAGTGTAAAAAATTAAATAGCTAAATTTAAAAAGAAAAAATATTAATAATCTAAAATTTTATAAAGGTCCAGCTCTATGAAAGTGAAGATTTGTAGAAGAAACATGTCACCACTTTATAGCATCAGCGAATGAGCAGAGTCACGGTGTATATGAAACCAATAAGAAACGTCCACGTGGAATTTCGACGTAAGTTGGCGCGCACCGATCCCACCCTCCTATATTCCCATCTTTCTCCCGAAGCACACATATCGTGGCATTCATTCATCATCAAATTAAAGTACATAAACCTCAAAACGCCGTCGTTTCATTCATGGAGGCTCACAGATCTGGTCTCCGCCGCGTCCTGGTTTTGGCCTTCTGTGTCGCCGGCATCTGGTCTGCCTACATCTACCAAGGCGTTCTTCAGGAAACTCTGTAAGACACGCTGATTCGATCATTTCAGTTACAAATTTTTAAATTTTCGTTTTTGAATTCGTTTTTCTCTTTTAAAATGAGTCAGATCCACAAAGCAGTTCAGTCCAAATGGCGAGAGGTTTGAGCACCTTGCATTTCTGAACTTGGCGCAGAATGTGGTTTGTTTGATATGGTCTTACATAAGTGAGCCCCTGTTTTACTTCTTTGTTTGGTTCTTTCATTTCTGCAAGTTACAGTGTAGAACGAAAGAAATTTTGTTTGTTCTGCTTTGTGCTTATGCGTGTTTTAGTGTGGTTGCTTATGTTATTTTGATATTGCAAAATAATAATAATACAGTGATTAAGATATGGTCAAGTGGGAGTAGTGGTGGTGCACCTTGGTGGTCTTACTGGAGTTGTGGAATTACCAACACTATTGGTCCAGCGATGGGAATTGAAGCACTCAAGTATATTAGTTACCCGGCTCAGGCATGTTACTTTTCTTCATTGTATGAGCTCTTCAAATTGTTTTTTTGGAAAGAGGCCTTTTTAGAGATTTTGGACCTACCTCCATTGCATGGATGTGATATATTTCTTTGTCTTCAGTATACTGGTTTTTAATGGTGGTGGTGTATTTGCTTTGTTGTCTGCTTGCAGGTACTGGCAAAATCCTCAAAAATGATTCCAGGTCAGTATATGTATATCACTGTCACTATTTCATGCTCCAGAAAAACTGAATTTATTTAGGATAATTCAAATCAATTCAAAGTGGTATAGCCTTTTTATGTCTATTTGGGTTCAAATAGTATCACATTAGGTGGAACACCATGTTATTACCCATCTCATAGTAACCTTGCATTTATGAGTAGTAATGCATTGTGTTTGATCATTTCTATTTGTGTTTCACATCCTTTCATATACTTATAGGGGTTTAAAGATATCTATTTGGTGAAGTTTGAAAAAAAAAAAATATTGTTTCCTTACTGCTTACCACCTCTAAGTATGTAAAAATGGAGAAGCCTGAAGCCTATGGTCATTTTTTATAAAAAAGCGTTCTGCCATCCTCTAGTTATTTACATTTTAGTAGTTATTTTATATTTCATAACAAGTACTCACTTTACCATGATACAGTTATGTTGATGGGTACTATAGTGTATGGTATAAGATACACTTTTCCAGAATACGTCTGTACATTCCTTGTTGATGGAGGGGTATCAACATTTGCACTTTTAAAGGTTAGGAACTTATCAGAATAATACAGAAAATATTACTATAGGGATACACTTTCCCATGTTGCCTATAAAAAATTCATGTGGATTGAGAATGCAGCTTAGCTTTCGAATTTCTCATCTTTGCTTATGCTTATTGGCAGACTAGCTCAAAGACTATGAGCAAGTTAGCACATCCAAATGCTCCCCTTGGATATGGACTATGTTTCCTGAACCTTACATTTGATGGATTTACAAATGCAACTCAGGATTCCTTAAAAGCAAGGTAAAATAAGCAAACCTTGTCCCTCGATCTGTCTGATTGCTTGTAAACTGCAAAACTTTTGGATTCTTGTCAGTGTTTTAAAATATCGGTTATGGCGGCGCCATGGCGGTATGGCGTGGTGGAATTTGGCCTCGCCGCCATACAGAGGCCACCGCAACGTGGTTTTCACGGCGGGTGAAAAGGCGGCCGCAATTGCGGTGGCGCCATGGCGGAATGCCATTGAAATGGCGGAAATGGCGGGATTTTTCGGATTTTTTGAAAAAAAATCGGGGTAATTTAGGAAACCTAAGTGATACCTGTAACCCTAATTAGCCTCTGTTATTCAAAAACTTCTCTTCCTCTCTTATTCACATCAAAAACGGCTCTCCGTATCTCCTCTCTTCTCTGTGCCTGCCGTTGGTGCGGTTCTTTGCCGCAGCCCGTTGCCGTTCGTCACCGCCCATCGTCGCTGGTGGTTGCCGCCGCTCATCACCACAGTTCCCTCTCTTTCTGGTTCGTAGTTACATACATTCCCTTTTTTTTCTTTGTTGTTCGTTCAGTTTCGTCTCCTCTTCCCTCATAAACCTCTCTTCCTCGAATTTTTTCCCGTTCAGTTTAGTTCACAATGTCAACTTCCAGACCAGCCCCTGATTCTAATACCGCTGCCTCTGCCTCTGCTGGTCATGTTGTTGGCACTGCTCCTGCTCATCCTGCAGCTGCTGTCCGTTCCAGTAGAATCGAAGCACTTCCCTCATTTCCTCGAATTTTTTCCCGTTCAGTTTAGTTCACAATGTCAACTTCCAGACCAGCCCCTGATTCTAATACCGCTGCCTCTGCCTCTGCTGGTCATGTTGTTGGCACTGCTCCTGCTCATCCTGCAGCTGCTGCAGCTGCTGTCAGAATTGAAGCAATGGGGGGAAATGAGCCTACGAAAAATACTAGGAGAAGACAACAAAATAGAAAAAGGAAACAACCTGCAGCTCCAAAGGAGGAACCAAGTTTATGAGAGCTAGAATTTAGATGGTTTATTTCATCATTCTTTAGTTTAAAGACATGATGAGACAATGGCTTTGGTCTTTCTTTTAAGTTTTTAGTTTTTATGTTCTATGTCTTATGTTTATTTGCTGAATTTTGTATTATATTTGCTGCATTAATTGGATGTCTTATGACTAGAAAAATGATTATGTAGATTAGATTTTATAATTTATTATATTTGCAATTTTTCTGCATGTTTTTTTGTACATATATATGCATTTTTTAGGTAATCCGCCATTTCCGCCATATTCCGCAACACCATCCGCTATTATTTTATGGCGGATTTTTGGGTCACCGCCATGAGCCGCCATCCGCAATCAAAAACT
>NC_029792.2:18771947-18776813 GCF_000816755.2 Arachis ipaensis
ATTGTTTCCTTACTGCTTACCACCTCTAAGTATGTAAAAATGGAGAAGCCTAAAGCCTATGGTCATTTTTTATATAAAAGCGTTCTGCCATAACAAGTACTCATAACAAATACTCATTTTACCATAACAAGTACTCTTTTTTTTAGTAGTTATTTTATATTTCATAACAAGTACTCATTTTATCATGATACAGTTATGTTGATGGGTACTATAGTGTATGGTATAAGATACACTTTTCCAGAATACGTCTGTACATTCCTTGTTGATGGAGGGGTATCAACATTTGCACTTTTAAAGGTTAGGAACTTATCAGAATAATACAGAAAATATTACTATAGGGATACACTTTCCCATGTTGCCTATAAAAAATTCATGTGGATTGAGAATGCAGCTTAGCTTTCGAATTTCTCATCTTTGCTTATGCTTATTGGCAGACTAGCTCAAAGACTATGAGCAAGTTAGCACATCCAAATGCTCCCCTTGGATATGGACTATGTTTCCTGAACCTTACATTTGATGGATTTACAAATGCAACTCAGGATTCCTTAAAAGCAAGGTAAAATAAGCAAACCTTGTCCCTCGATCTGTCTGATTGCTTGTAAACTGCAAAACTTTTGGATTCTTGTCAGTGTTTTAAAATATCGGTTATGGCGGCGCCATGGCGGTATGGCGTGGCGGAATTTGGCCTCGCCGCCATACAGAGGCCACCGCAACGTGGTTTTCACGGCGGGTGAAAAGGCGGCCGCAATTGCGGTGGCGCCATGGCGGAACGCCATTGAAATGGCGGAAATGGCGGTGGTTTTCGGATTTTTTGAAAAAAATTGGGGGTAATTGGGTAATTTAGGAAACCCTAAGTGATACCTTTAACCCTAATTAGCCTCTGTTATTCAAAAACTTATCTTCCTCTCTTATTCACATCAAAAACGGCTCTCCGTATCTCCTCTCTTCTCTGTGCCTGCCGTTGGTGCGGTTCTTTGCCGCAGCCCGTTGCCGTTCGTCACCGCCCATCGTCGCTGGTGGTTGCCGCCGCTCATCACCACAGTTCCCTCTCTTTCTGGTTCGTAGTTACATACATTCCCTTTTTTTTCTTTGTTGTTCGTTCAGTTTCGTCTCCTCTTCCCTCATAAACCTCTCTTCCTCGAATTTTTTCCCGTTCAGTTTAGTTCACAATGTCAACTTCCAGACCAGCCCCTGATTCTAATACCGCTGCCTCTGCCTCTGCTGGTCATGTTGTTGGCACTGCTCCTGCTCATCCTGCAGCTGCTGTCCGTTCCAGTAGAATTGAAGCAATGGAGAATGAGCCTATGACAAATACTAGGAGAAGACAACAAAATAGAAAAAGGAAACAACTTGCAGCTCCAAAGGGGGAACCAAGTTGATGAGAGCTAGAATTTAGATGGTTTATTTCATCATTCTTTAGTTTAAAGACATGATGAGACAATAGCTTTGGTCTTTCTTTTAAGTTTTTAGATTTTATGTTCTATGTCTTATGTTTATTTGCTGAATTTTGTATTATATTTGCTGCATTAATTGGATGTCTTATGACTAGAAAAATGATTATGTAGATTAGATTTTATAATTTATTATATTTGCAATTTTTCTGCATGTTTTTTTGTACATATATATGCATTTTTTAGGTAATCCGCCATTTCCGCCATTTTCCGCAACGCCATCCGCCATTATTTTATGGCGGATTTTTGGCTCACCGCCAAGAGCCGCCATCCGCAATCAAAAACTATGATTCTTGTACTTTCTTGACATAATTTTTTCCCCCTTCTTGATTCATTGACTTTGACTTTTCCCCATTCTTCCAAGATAATGATGTGTATAAGTAAAATTATGATGAGCATAATGACACTAAATGTAAAAATTTTTAGTTATATTTTTCGGGTGTTTGAATGTTGACTTCTCAGCAATGTTTAGATTTTAGAATGGGAGGTGATTCATATTTAAGACTATAGCAAGTGTTATTAATTTAATGCAATTACTGGTTTTTGTTACTCAGGTACCCTAAAACAAGTGCTTGGAATATTATGTTGGGAATGAATTTATGGGGAACCATATACAATATGATTTACATGTTTGGCTGGCCCAGTGGAAGTGGATTTGAAGCTGTTCGCTTTTGCAAACAGCATCCAGAGGCAACATGGGATATTCTTCTCTTCTACTATTGTGGTGCTGTGGGCCAAAACTTCATCTTTTTTGACAATAAGCCGATTTGGCTCTTTGGCCAACACCACCATTACTACCACTCGCAAATTCGTTAGCATTGTGGTATCTTCTCTGTTGAGTGGAAATCCGCTTTCAACAAAACAATGGGGTTGTATTTGTATGGTATTCACTGGATTGTCATACCAGATCTACCTGAAGTGGCAGAAGCTACAACGACTGCAGAAGAGAAAAGCCACTTGAGAAACCTTAAGCAAATTTGAATTCACACGTTGGTGTTGGCTTATTTGCCCATCAACCATTGTTATATCTTGATGACCTTAAAAGTTTTAATGAACTCAATTTAGATTTATAAGAATTTCATAGAAATGTTTCTTTAATATAGTTGTAATTGTACTCCGGGCAATGTACCATCCATCCATCATTTGATCTCAATGTAAATGTAGTTCATATCTCATTTCGGAATGGAATAATGGCTATATTCAATTAACATTACACCCGATGTAATTTGGTATTGATAAGTGATAACTCTAATTGAGTAGATGCTATTTTTAAATAGAAGTTAAGGTTGAATATTCCATTTCTTCTTGGTTCATATATTTATTTTTACATGCCAAAACTTCATTTTATGTACAATTCCTTGCCTACTCTTTATAAAGTGAGTATAGCAAACTATCTTTATATGAGAAATAAGAGAATATAAATTAGCCATCATATCTAAATAAATAGTTTGGATTAAATTTACTTGCACCTTCCTTATTTGTTTCGTTGAAACAATTAAATGATTGCAGTTAAAGCCTAGCTCAATCGGTAAAATCATACGCCTATATTTTAGCATCATCCTTTCTAGAATTTGTGCATGGGTCATGTTGGAAAATAATTTTCTTGTTATTTGAATTAATGTGTGATGAAATGTGTTCTCTTTAACTAAAGCTTCATATTTTTGCCTTTTTCTGCGGGAATGGATCCTCTCAATTGTTAAAAAAATTAAGAGTATAAAGTGTGATCTTTAATCCTTCATTGCTCTCTCCCATATTTATTCTTGGTCCCACTTATAAAATCAATGGTAGGAGATCACACTTTACTCCTTCAATTGTAAAAAAAATTGAGAGGATCCATTCCCTCTTTTTGCAGAGCGTAGAGAAGCGAAGATTTGTAGCAGAAACATGTCACCACATTAAAGTATCAGCCAATGAGAAGAGCACCGATATTCTACACATAAAGCACCCTAATGACCCTATCTACTATCTAGTTTAATTTTATTTCTACCCCGAGACTATTGGCTTGTCTAGAGTAATTTCATGTTAGTTTTCTCTTTCTTTATACCCTGTTATATATATGTATAAAATGATGTCAATTACTCCACTGTTATGTATGATACCGAATTAACTCAATTATGGATTTGGTGAATCTAACTAAGATGGAAAGCGCCAGGGGTCTTGGTATGTTGCAACTTGTATATCATTTTTTTTTCTTTTTGACTTTTAGCCAGTGTCTTATTCCAACTCTCAATTGAGTCTTTAAATGCAATGATCGAGATGTTGCTCCTCCTTTTACCATCAAATCAACAATGATGGGAATCTAATGGTGTTTAGAAAAACAAAAACAAGAGTCTATTTGATATGTCCGGATATTATTGGAACTGAAGAGAGTTGATGGCTTATACTCATACAATTGGATTAAGAGTCATTATTGTGAATGGTGATAAATGACGGTGGTGGTGGTGGTGGTAGGATTAGGGGGTGTTCACGGTGCGGTTTAATTCAATTTTAAAGAAAAAGTTATTCGATCCAAACACTTATTTTAGGTGCAGTGCAGTTTGGATTAGATGAACTTTTTTTGGAAATATGATCCGATATGATCTTATTATAAACAGTTTAGATTGATTTGAATTTGCGATTTTTAAAATAAAAAATAATAACTTAGTTTATAAAGTTAATGTTCCTTGATATAGTATAAATGCACACTACTAAAGTACTAATAATTCCATAAACATTATAAAATAACCTATCCAACAATTCAATATAATAATAAAACATAAATTCCATAAACATTATAAAGCAATCTATCAAGCAATCCAACAAATACAACAAGTCTTGATAAAATAATAATTTTTCAGCATAAAAACAAGTCTCAACAACACAAAATTAAATAACATAACAAGTCTTAATAAAAGCATAACATAAAAAGGCTATTTACCAATAGGCACTGGAATTACTCTCAGTAGAAAGGATTGTCCTAAAACTTCTGAAGAGAGAGTACGCATGAGTAGAATACCATATGCTAGTGCAGTGGGAGCTATCATGTATACCATGACATGTACACGTCCTGATGTCGCATATGCGCTAGGAGTAGCCAGTCGATATCAGGCAAATCCAGGTGAGGAACATTGGAAGGTGGTTAAATCCATTCGTTAGCCAAGAGCTGAAAAGATGGAAGGAGTTGTATTTTTTGTTTATCTTGGGTTCTTAGTAAAAATATTATTACTTCATACTATCGGGTCGTCAAGGAGCATTGCTAGACGCCAACCTTGATTAGTAAATTTAGTATGACTAATTTACTACCCGCTTAGTATTGAACCTATGGGGTCACACACTAACGAGTGTTCTAATCCTTGGTAAATAATCATTTAATTATTATTTTGATTAGATCAAATAAATAATTATATTAATTCAAATGAAATATTATTATATTCTT
>NC_029792.2:18778183-18781688 GCF_000816755.2 Arachis ipaensis
TTATATATATAAATGGTATATATAAAGATATAATCATTGAACTAACTCACTCTAAGAATTTCTAATGGTTATAGTTACCGTATATTTGTCAATAGGATATTCTTATGATGAACATAATATTAGAATTTTCCTTTGACATGCGACTATCATAGTAATTGACAATGTATTTGTTATACTTTGATTCCCGACACCTAACACCCTACGGTGTTAGTTGAATGGACATTGAGTATGATTTAAATACTTGTAGAATTAATGATTAGTCAAAATGGAATTTATCCACTATGGTAATGAGTTTGAGCTCTACGATTATAATGAATGAAATAAATAATGTCTTGGCCAAGGGGTTTGAATGAATTAAGAAATGAGTTTCTTAAGTCATTCATAATTCATTATAATAATGGTAACAAGTTAGAGTTTGACAATTAAACCGTACTCTAAAAGTTAGCCAAGAGCTGAAAAAATGGAAGGAGTTGTATTTTTTTTGTTCATCTTGGGTTCTTAGTAAAAATATTATTACTTCATACTATCGGATCGTTAAGGAGCATTGCTAGACGCCAACCTTGATTAGTAAATTTAGTATGACTAATTTACTACCCGCTTAGTATTGAACCTATGGGGTCACACACTAACGAGTGTTCTAATCCTTGGTAAATAATCATTTAATTATTATTTTGATTAGATCAAATAAATAATTATATTAATTCAAATGGAATATTATTATATTCTTTGCTAGCACCATGAATATAATAATATGATAATTGAGAATATTAAATAATTAATTATTTATTCTATGATGAGTTTTAAATATGGATAAGATCCCAACTGATTCTGTTTCAAATTAAATTGTAATTTGATTCACAAATCAGTCACCAATCTCATACTATATATATGTGTATATGATAAAAGAAAGAACACACAAGTTTTTCTTTTACCTCCACATACACAAATATTCCAATTCTTAGTGAAGAATTGCTGGTGCAAGGAGTTGCAAGAAATTTCTCAGTTAAATCCATTGGTCAAGGAGTTGACAACAAGGATCAGTCTCGGTGTGCATAAACATAGTACCTTCGTACTATCGAAGGAGAAAGTTTTCATTCACTAGGGTACTCAGGTATTGGCATCTAACCCATCTTATTTCAATAAAGTTTTAAGCATAAAATAGATCAATAGGATTACTTTATTACTTCCGCTGTGTGTTATGAACACTTGTAATCCTAAAAAAACACTTATCACTAATTAGATTTATTACCAGTCTTTTTCATCCCTTAGTTGAAAAAATTGGCACAAATTCTACAATAAAATATAACAAAATAAATATTAATAACTTTAAACATATTATCAAGTAATAAAGTTAATCAATATATGTAGATAAAATAAAATATAATAATAAAGAACATTATCTTTCTCAAGTTTTTTAAATTCTTCAAAAGACTCTTCACAATCAATTGCAATGAATTAGCTCAAAACTAATTTTGTGCACAAATAAAAGCTTCAACCGTTTTTGGGGTAAGAGAGCTCCTATATTTGATTAAGCACTCTATCTCTAGTGTTAAAGGCGAATTTAGAAGCAACCGTTGACACATGTATAACTAGAATATTCCTCATAATTTGATTAAGAACAGGATATTTGTAATTGTTAGAGCTCACTTTCCACCAAATTAAAATGTCAAAACTACTTGGATTAACTGGTTTCTCCAAGGACTCCATAAGATACAAATCTACTTCATTTGTGTTGATATTCTCACTTGCTTGTACATCATTTTTAAATGTTGCTGCAAAGCAAACATCATCAAAGGCGCTATCATCCATCTCCACATATTGATTGTGTTGTGCAGATTGGTGTGCTTGATCACTATTGAGAGCAATTCTATAATTGTTAAACAGGTCATTGAATACTTCCTTCATCTTACCATATAAAAAATCAGCACCCTCCTTCTCAAACAACCTTTGAAAATTTCATTCAACAAACTTAATCTTGTATTTAGAGTCAATTACTATAACAACAAAAATCATCATGTTCATGTTCCTCAAGTTACCCAATATTTATCATGCTTAGCCTTCCTTTTCCATATCCTTAAGTAATATATCATTACTATCAGCCCAAATTTTCAAAAAATTAAGAATTGAACAAAAATGATGAAAATATGAAAAAGAGGTAACAAATGTAGAACCCAAGACTTTTTGGTTACATGAAAAAAAATCTTCAAAAACCTCACAAAGCATATTACATTATGCCAATCTTCATTTTTAGAATGCCCCTTGCATTATTATAAACTCAGTATCCCTCTCACTTAATCTCTTAAAGGCCTTTTAGAATTTTAAAGCACTATCAAACATTATATAAGTGGAACTCCACCTAGTGGGGACATCTAGTTGCACACAAGAGCAGGCTTGGATCCTAGCATCTTTAATACAACTTTTAATCTATCCACACGACTAAGAAAAACACGGATATATCTAACAGCATTCCTAATTTTGCTAATTGAAGAATGTATATCTTTCAAACCATCATTCACCACCAAATTTAAGATATGAGCACAACACCTAACATGCAAATGTTCACCTTTTAAATGATGTAAATTCTAATTCTCCATTCTACATTTCAAGTAACAAATGGCAACATCATTTGAACTAGCATTATCAACTCTGATGCTAAAGAGTAAAGACTCTACTTATTCTCCAATTTAAAAGATATTTTTTTTTATTTTTTTACTCATTGTTTCACCTTTATGATTCTTGATGAGACAAAAGTTAAGAATTCTCTTTTACAACTTCCAATCTTAATCAATAAAATGTGCAGTAAAGTAAAGATAGTTTAGATTTTATACAGAAATTCAACAATCAATGATTAAGCACATACTTTGATTTAAATTTATAAAAACACTCTTCAACTTATGTTTTTCATTTATGAACAAGTTCCAACAATCCCTAATAACTGAAATTCTTTCTAGAATATGGAGTTTTGGCCGTAAAATACTTATGAAATAACGAAATTTCTCTCTTTCGACAAATCTAAAGGTAACTCATCTACGATTATCATTTTAGCAAGAATTTGTTTTACCGAAATTAGGATCAAATGATACAGCACTCAAACAATTATTCAATCTATTTTCTTCTTTTTTAAGTTTTTGCATAATAAGTATTTTTTGTGTCGGATCAAGTGAATTTTTTGAAAATTTTTTACGCCAACTCAACAAATTACTTTTAAAATTGCGGATACCATTTTTACGCGAATTTACCTCATAAAATGTTCCACTTTAGATTAGAATTTGTGTTTGTGGGGAATGGGCATGGGGTGTGTGCGGTGTTGTGCTACGGGAAAGGGAGTAAGGGTCTTATAATATTATTTTTTTTTTTTTACTAAAGATAGGAGACTCGAACCCGCAATTTCTTAATTAAGTATGGGGAGATTATGCCATTTGAGCTATTAGTCATTGGCAAAACAAAAATAATTTAACCTCTGGATCCTATAGTTTTCATATTATTTTGATTGTAAATATAAAAT
>NC_029792.2:18782289-18783035 GCF_000816755.2 Arachis ipaensis
TTCGGTTGTATAGAGTATAATTACAAATCGAACTGAAATACAATAAAATCGATCTAAAATTAAAAAAAGATATAAAATTAAACTATTTGTTTCATTTTTTATTTAAATTGATGTAATTTTATAATTTTTTTGAACCGATTTAAATTTAAATACTTCTAAATAAAATGATGCTAGTGGTGATAATGGTGACCGTAAATGTTGTTGCCTGCTGGTGAATGACAATTGGTGTAAGGCTGAGATTGGTGGTAGAGAGAGTTGAAGATGGGAGATAGGATAACATAAGAATTAAAATTTAAGATTAAGGTTAGGTTATATTTAATAAGATTAATTATGTGTAGAGTTAGAGTTTAAGGTTAATTAAAATTAAGAATAAATTTAAAAAGTATTGTTTTTTTTTCCTCAACATTTAGTATAAATCTCAAAATTGTCTCTAAAATTATTTACTCTATCGAAAAGAAAAAAATTTAGTTAGTTCATTCTTTTTTCTTTCTCCAAATTAACCCCCAAGGATGCCTTCTTTCTCCTCCGATGACTTCCCCGTAGACATCGACATTTATTCGGATCTCTGTACCCTTTGGTAATTCGACATGCACCACAGCAGAGGATGACCATATAATAATAATTACTATGCTGCATATTATTAGTTCTGTGTGCTTATGTGTATATGTGTGTGTTTTTCTAGGTCTTGCAACTAAAGAAGAGCCTAAATGATGATGATTTCTATTTTGGGGGTCACTTTCTTCATC
>NC_029792.2:18783076-18784464 GCF_000816755.2 Arachis ipaensis
GTACTTTCTATCCAAAGAAGCTAAAGATTTGTGGGTAAACAGATTATTAGGCTTGCTTTGCTTTCTATATATCACATGGCCGGTCCTTTTAATTTCATTCTCCCTTTTCTCATCTCCAAGCTTCTGTTTAATATGCATAATCGGGACGGGGTGAATATATATTAGTCCCTGATGAATTTGTGTAAATATTATTTATGTACGAATGACTACAACGAGCTTTATTCTATTTGGTGTTTGCTTCTTTATATATGTTGTTAAGTATTCTTATTGAAGGCTTCTCAAAGAGCAATGCTAAGGGCCAGCAACTTTTGTGATTGGTAGCCATCAAATAGCCATCAATGATAATCTAATGGTGTGAGATTAGTGTGAAATTTCATCCAATGACTCACCTTTCTCTACTGGCTACATGCTGGCCAAAATTCAACAAAACTGTTGGCCCCCTAGACTTTTCCATTCTGAAATTCACCTGCGAGTTACGCATCTGCACACACATATATATAGCTAGGCCACCTCAGAGAAATAACGAATTCAAAACTATAACAGATACATCTCCTAATTTTATGCATCTATATTCATTATTTTAGAAGAATTATGCAATGAGCTATAAGATCATGGAAAAATTTATCATCACAAAAGCTAGTTCATATGATGGGAGAACCGAAAATCTTATGTTATAAGATTTTTTTTTTCGGCGTTGACCTCGACATGAGATTTTTTTAGATATTAGTCCCACAAAATTTATAGACTTATACAAAAATACTATTTCTACATTAAAATCAACCACTAAAATCAGTTATCAATGTATTTGTGTATAAATACATGTGTAGTTTAATTTATTTTCAATGTGTATTTATATTTCAACATATATTTTATTCTGGTAGTTAACTTTGGTGACTAATTTTGATATACACCTAATATAACTCAAACTTATAATATAATATTTCTTTAAGAGTAGCCGGCATCGCGAAGACTCCACTCGACAAAATTTTACTCATCAGCAGCATTTCACTCGATCTTTTGTTGGTCAGAACTCTTTAAGCCGGCTCTCAATGAAAACACCAATATAATCAGCTACAAAATTTAAAAAAATTATCACCACAAAAGCTATAGTTTATATTGTGAGAGAGTTCAAGATTTTATAAAGTTTTTTTCAAGTGTTTGTTTTCGATATAAAACTCTTATTTAGGTGTTAGTCTCATGAGACTCATAACAAATTACAAAGCATAACATGATTGAAGATTCATCAAAATGAATAATAATATCATATGACCAACAAAATTTATTATTTTTAGTAATATTTAGTCAATTTTAAATTTTAAAAAATAAATTTTTAACTTTAAATTTTAAATTTTAATAATATAAAAGTAAAGTATTGTTTCTAAATATTT
>NC_029792.2:18785225-18789017 GCF_000816755.2 Arachis ipaensis
TTAATAATGATAAAGTATTTGTCCCACACTTCCAATATTTCACTTTGCATAATATGTGTGATGCAGTAGTAGTATAGTCTTGAGTATAAATTTCATTTTTCAATGCAAACAAGAAAGAAAAAAGAAAAAAAAATGACAAGTTAAACCACATATATATTACCTGCATGCATTTAATTGAAAAGCTGTGAAATAATAATGATTTCATATTTTCATACTAACTTATGCATCTCTTATTTAATTATTTAATGTATATACCACAATTAGAACTTAGAAGAATGATAAGCTCTTTCTTATGATGATGATGATGATGATGATTAGAGTACGATTAAATTGAAGATTTATCAAAATATGATGAATTCAAACAAATAACACATCACCATCTGTATGTTTACTTTATACAACTATATATCGATCTCAGAACTTCAACACCAACATGAAGGAATCTGTGAAATAGTGAGTTGAACGAAAAAAAAAGCATCTCTTAGATATCTCAGATTTAACAAAAAAGAATTAAGGATCTTTTTAATTTTCTTTAATTGCTTTATCAAATGTAATTTTTTTATTTAATATTTATTAATTATTGTCAGAATAATTATGTACTTTTAGATGTAATAAATATATAATTATGAATGCTATATGTATGAAATTATAAATGTTATGTTATATAATATAAGATAACTTTAAGTATTGTTTCTTTAGTATTATTATTTTATGTAGTTGTATATTATTGTTTACATGGTATTTTTTTATAAATAAAATTTTGTAATATGGTATTATATGAATAAAGCTCTATATTCAAGCACATACTTTTAGTGTTGTCGTTCTTTTTCTAAATTCGTGCACGCAGGGTTTTTTTTCTTCTTCTTTCTTTTTCATTATCGTCATCACCAACAACACCAACATTATGTGTTTTTGTTGATGATTGAGTTTTTTTTTACTGCTTGTTTAAATTTGAACTAATTTTGGTTCATTTGTGAATTAACTGAGGTTTGTAAGACCCAAGACTTTTGAAAAGTCCTATTTAAAACTAATCCCAAATTATATATTTATTTATAGTTTTAATTTCAGAAATTATTCTTATTGAAAATAATTAAAGGCAATTAATTGGATTTGAAATAAATTAAGGTTTTTATCAAAACTTTATACTTATAGATTATTTTTTTTATTTATGATTAAAGTTCTAGAAATTCGAGAGATAATGAGGTTTGGTTATTTAAATTAGAATTTTGTCTAATTTTATAATTATTAAATTATTTTCTATATTTAAATTACAAAATTAGTAGTTATGAAGTAATAAGAATTTTATATGATTTGATTTTAGATAATTTAATTTATATCATTTAATACTTTAAGTTAAAGATAAAGAAAATTAATTATATTACCAGGTATTTTCAATTAGAATAATTTATTGAGAATTAATTAGTATTTTTATACCACAAATAATATTTTAAGGCAATTCTAGAGATTAAATTAGTTTTCAAATATTAATACTTTATGCTCCAATTTTGATAAAATTATTTTGCTCAAATTAAACCCAAAATCTCCAATTCCATATGCAAACCCTAACCCTAATTAAACTACATTGTTCCCTTATCTCTAATGAAATCCTAAACCGCCTTACCTCCTTCAGCCACCAAAATTCCCTTCTTCCCCAAGCCCACGCAGCACATTCATGGAAGAAAAAAAAAGGAAAGGGATAACGAAGAGAAAGAGAGAACTGAGGGAAGAGAAAGAGAGAACTGGCGCCACGGGTCCCGCCACCGCCACTTCATTGTCGTCGTCCTCGCGAACTACCACTGCGCGCCATCCCTAAGCTGCAGCGCTGTGGAGCCAACCTCGTCGCCTTCGCCGTTCGCGTACTGTCGCCACCGCTGGAGGAAGGCCGCCGTCGCATCCAGCCACACCGTTACCACAGAGCCACCGATCCGCCGCTGGGAGACAAACCCACGAAGAGAGAAAGAGAGGGAGCTCGCGCTGCCTTCTCGCGTCGGATACGCCGTTCGTCGTCGCCGATGCCTGGTCACCATCGCCGAGCTGCATGTCGTCGCCGTTGAGGGAGTCGCCACCGTCGCGTTCTACTTTCCTATGTGCCTCCATTAGCGTCGATCTGTCACTGTTGTTGCCGAGTTGGTGTCGCCGCCGCTATTTGCCGTTCTGGGCTGCGCCGCCGCGACTGTGGTTGCCAAAAATGGTGCTGTGGCCGTCAGAATTGCTTGGAGATCGCCGCTACCACCAGAAACTACCACTAAGGTCTGGGTCTGCTTGGTAAGCTCTAATCTTGCCTCCGATCTTCTTTTTTGTTAAGTTAGTTCTACCATGAGTTGTTACTGAGGTTGTTTGCATTAGGTTATACAGTCATCGTTACTGGTTGAGTGGCTACGCCGTGGTGTTTATAGCTGCCGTCACAGTCACCGCCCGAATGCCCTGGAATTTCTGTTGTCTTGCCCCAATTTTTTCACTTTTACACGCTAACCTACCTTGGTTTCATTTATCTGTTTGTTCTGGTTTTAATTCCATTTTAGTTTCGGTGTCGTCTTGAACTTTCAGTGTTGTTCCTACATTTGATTTCATCAAATTCGAATCCTGCTGCAACCATTGTCATTACTGTAGAAAAATTGACGCTGCTGCAAATTAGGAAGAAAAGAGGATTGTCGCGTTTAAATTCCACGATTTTGGCTAATCGAGGTAGGGTTTTTCTTAAAATCTATTTTACATTACAGAGTTGTGATAAATAGATATTGATATAAAAAGATATACTTCTGTGACTATATTTGTCTTGTGGATGTGATGGTTTGTTGGACTGGATTATTGGGTGCTTAATTGCGGGAGTGGTGTATTGTTGTTGATAAAAACCGGTTTGAAACGTTATTTACTTGTTTATTATGAAAGGTGGATTTTCTTGGTTTTGGAGTTTACTTGGTAATATAAATGAATCAATTTTGGAAATAATTTGAGATATGAAAATAAATTGATTCTGAGAGTAGTTTGATTTTGAGTTGGTCTGATTTTTATAAATGATTTAATATTTGAGCTGATTTGATTTTAAAAAGAATTTTACTGTTGGAATTGGTTTGATTTGAAAATAATTTGATATTGGAACTGGTTCAACTCTGGAAAATGTTTGAGATTTGGAAATGATTGAGAAAAGGTTTGAGAAATATTTGGATGGGACCCGAAAAGGGTGGCAGTGTCCGAGTTTTAGAGGAGATGCTGCCGAAATTTTAAGTTTTTTTTGAAGTAATTAATTAAAAATATTTGTTTTTAAACATTATATATTTTAAGATTGATTTATTTTTCAAAGAAAGAATTATGTTTTGAATTGGGATTTTTAATAGACGAAATGGAAAGAAGGATGATGAGGATTTTCTTTGAAATATGGTTTTTGAATGAATTTGGAAAGGAGATTTGGATTGGTGAATGATTATGATGTTGAGAATGTTGAAAATGTTGAGAAATCGATTGAGAATGTTGAGATATGATTTTTGAATTATTCATATGGATTAGGAATTTGAATTATCTGAGATACGAGGTTCCCTGGATAAAGTACCATGGCTTGCCACCACGTGTACCAGGTTGAAAACTCGATACTCTGTTGACCCTACGACGTAAGTGTGACCGGGCACTATATAAATTCCCGGGAATGTAACCCCCATTGAGCAATATTGATTATTTGAGAAAAAGCTATGCATAGACTCTTGGGAATGCACGTCGGGGGACAGTCTAAGTATTTTCAGACTTGTCGGGTTGGCTGGATAATCGACAGATGAGCCTCATCAGCCATAGGACAGGCAT
>NC_029792.2:18789436-18790256 GCF_000816755.2 Arachis ipaensis
AAAGACACTTTTATTAAATATAGTTATAAACAAGAGTTGGTAGAAGTTGGTAGAATTTTTATTAATTACGTAACGAAATTACCTAAAAAATATATAGTAAAAAATTATATTTGATCAAATTATTAAAAAAAATTGAGAACCCCTTCCCCCCTTTTCTCCTAAAAGCCAAGATAGAACGTCCAAAGGTACCTTATTACGTCTTTATGACATGACCCAACGGTTATGGCAAGATCTTGATATTGTTGATCAAACCAAAGGGCGCCCCTGTTTGAACAGTGCTATTTGCCTTTTGCTATTTGGAAGAGTCATTTAATTTTAGGAAGAATTTTAAGTTTACCAATAATTTTAACNATTAAAACTATTAGAATATTAGTATTTTGGATATATTTAAATTTTTTTAATTTTATATATATGAAAATCCAATTAGGATAAGGTTATGATATACCTGTCTGTCTTCCATTGAAAGAAGATGAATGGTCACAGATGATTTTATGTTGCTTCTTGTCCCATTCAAGAAAAATTGGAATATCATCATTGTTGATGTGCTCTTTTTTGTTCGGTTGATTGTTTGCGGTATTCTCTAACTTAATAAATAAAGAACTAATTTATCGCGAATTAAAATTTTATTTAAAAGTTTGTCATTAGTCAATAAATTATTACATGTACAAAGTAAAATTCGAACCCCATGTTTAATCAAACAAGTGAGCTGATTATTCAAACTGAAATATGAAAATTTTACTGAATTGTTATATTTACTTATCAGATACGAAGTTTATGAATATTTGTTTAATATGTGTTTTTTTATCTAATTATATTTTAA
>NC_029792.2:18790466-18795264 GCF_000816755.2 Arachis ipaensis
TCATATCATCATATCTTATAAAAATAAAAAATACATATCATATCGTATCCTATATTAATATCCGTACATCATAGCTAATAAAAAAAATACAATAAATATGAAAATAGAAACTACTGTTACGGTTAGTGAACACAACTAAATTTTATTTCATTAATACATCTGGTAATTCTTCAAATTTTATTCATGTAATTTAAAATATAAAAACATTATTTACACATTAAAAATTGATCACTAAATTAATTATTATATATTTATATATTTATTTTTATGTTATTTTATTTTATGTCTACTAATACTGTATGAATTATAACTTAAATTTTTATGTGTTCGTCATCATAACGTTATCACAGCATTAATACTATCTAGAATAACAACTAACCAACGGATGAAATCTATGCAAGAAGTGTTTTATATCTAAACGAATTATAAATACATCTGGTTTTATTTATATTTTAATATATTTTATATTGATAGATAACTTTCACAATTAATTTTAATTTATACGTAACAAGATAGTTGATTATTAATTATATCATCAACTTCTATGTATGTTGTATATGCTCATATACAGAAAGAAAATGAAAGCATACAGGATAGATAATATGTTAAAAAAAATCACAAAATATATTGTTACTCTCTCTTGATTATCTCTTTATATTTTAAATGTGTAGGAGAGTAATAATCACCATTTTTATTACCAAATTCTACAAATAGTAGGTGAGAATTCAAATACATAACGAAAGTGTACATAAAATACAGAGAATACTTACTATAAAGAAAGGAAAAAAAGGGATCCATGTTAATTTTTTCTTAAACTCTATTTCTATACTGTTAAAATATAATGTATATTGTTAGAAATAAAGACTAAATTGAAAAAAGAATTGATGTATTATTGAATGTATTCAAGTTGTCTGAAATAATATAATATAAAAAAATATTTATAGGTATTAAGAGAATCGTAATAATAAATACATAATATCTTATAATAAATATTCAAATATGCTAAATAATACTAATTGATCTTAATTATATTCTAACATCCCCCTTCAAACCTTCAAACTCAAGTAACAACTTAAGTTTGAACTTATTTAAAACAATGAAATAAAGATAAAAAAAATTGCATAAACTAATAGAACGGATGCAGACGGAACTGTTGAAAAGAAGCGCAGATGGAACTGTCGCTTGTCTAAAGGAAGTACAGACGATACTGTCGCTATCTAAAAGAAGCATGGAACTGCTAAAAGAGAGCGAAAACTATATGATTTCTCCATGAGAATAGATAACAGCGGACAACACCATCATTCGACTCGAAAAGACACAAGACGGAGAGAATAATAAGCTAGTCGGTGAGGTGAAAAAACATCAAAGAAGTGACAAGAGACAAGAAAAATGGAATAGAGAAAAAGTGTGAAAAATAAGCTGATTTCACAAATATAGAAAGGATTTAATTTGTGTATTATTGAGTGTATTCAAGTTATTAAAAATAATACAATATAAATGATATTTATAGATGTTAAGAGAATCGTAATAATAGATATGTAATATCCTATAATAAATATTTAAATATGCTAAATAATACTAATTGATCTTAATTATATTCTAATATATATGAGATAAAGTATCCACTTAGGTCTTAGATAGTATTGTCTTTTTATGTCTTACAATAACGCGGATGAATATACTTAACTTCGAGTTAAGCCTCAAAATGGTCTCTAAACTTGCACTCGAGTCTCAAAGTAATTACTGAAGTTAATAATTACTCAAATTCGTCCCCAAACTTGTACTCCTGGACTCATACTAGTCCCTAAAACGTTTTTCGTTCATCGGAACACTAAAAATGACATCATTTTATATTTATTTAAAAAAAAATACACTAAAAATTATATTTATGTCTAATTAAAAATTAATATAATTAATTCGTTATTTTTAAAGACGAATTTAGTTAAAAAAAAGTTTAAAAACATTCAAAAAATATTCCATCTTTCAGCAACTAGTTTCACTATTAATTCTGAAAGTATTTATTATGATTCTTAGATTTTTGTCGTGTTGGATGAGCACCCTCATGTCCTGGCCCCCTTCCCCTCGTTTGTTTCTCTTTTCTCCTCTTTTTTCCCCATAAAAAGGCCTTCCCCATTACTGAGCAGTCAGCAGGGAGTACCCTATCTGCCATTATACAAACCTTGCTTGCTACATACATCATGAGCTATAGGAACCCTCCCACTAATACATGCTCTCTCCGGCAGCGGCACCATGCGCTATAGGGGCACGCGTCTGAGGAGTGGCAAGTGGGTGTCGGAGATAAGGTTGCCACGTACCACGAAGCGCATTTGGCTAGGGACATACCCCACACCTGAGATGGCTGCTGCTGCTTACGATACTGCCACTCTTGCATTGAGGGGCCCCGAAGCCCATCTCATACTCTCTTATCCTATTCCTGCTTCCTTCTCCGATTCTGATTCTGATATTCGCGATGCTGCTGCCGTCGCCGCCTCCATCGTCGCAGCTCCTCCTGCTCAGCAAGTAGGGGATTATTTTGATGAGGATGAGGTGTTGAATATGCCGAGTGTAATCGAAGACATGGACAGGGGACTACTGATTAGCCCACCCAGGATCCCTTCTTTCTCCGACGATGACTACTTCCCCCTCGACCACACCCACTTTTATTCAGATATCTATACCCTTTGGTAATTATTCCACTTTCATGGTGCACTTTTTCAGGTGAAATATGTTGGGAGTGACTGCTACTTTCTATCCAAAGAAGCTAATCATTTTAAGATTTGGGCCTAAAGAGATTATCAGGCTTGCTTTGCTTTCTATATATCACGGATGCGGACCTTTTAATTTTGTTCTCCCTTTTCTCATCCCTAAGCTTCTGATCTGTTTAATATGTATAGTATTATGTCATTGGGTGAATGAAACTACCTCTTCTGCGTGCTATCTATTAGTCCATCATCAATTTCTGTAATATTTATAGACAGCTTTATTTGGTATTTCTTGTGTTATATCTTTTATCTACCAGTTTTTGCATGCTTACAATGTTAAGTATTCTACTTATTCAAGGCTCCTCATAAATTCACCTGTTGCAACCTAGGCATCCGCACACCTACACATAGAAATAGAAAAATATAGGGATAAGTACTTCTTTCGTCCCCAATGTCTACCAAGAATGACAGAAAGACAAGGATGACATTCCTATAGGCCTCTGATATTGCCACAATTTGTACAAATAGGCGCGCTTCTATTTATACAATTGTGATCCTACCATAGGACACTTGCTCCATATTACACAGATTAAACCTAAGCTCTGATACCACTTTGTCACGACCCAAAATGAGTCATGACCGGCGACTAACAAATACTTCAATGCTTCAAAAGTATATATTCGAGTAAAATCAAATGTTCTAAAATAATATAAAACTTCATCAAATATATATATAGTCTCATGTAAAATTTCTAAGATATGAACTTCATAAAAATATTTTTTTCAATTATAATAAATTAGTTATTTTAATCAAATCAAAGTTCTTCAACAATAGTTTTATAAATGTAATTAGAAACTCAGAATAGCATAAACCAACAAAATTAACGGTTATAAATGTAAAGCCTACTCACAAATTGGTCCCAAGGGACCGAAGAAACCAAACCAGAGTGCCAAGGAAGGTTGAAGTAGAACGGAATGAAAGAGCACGAAATTTGGACCGAGGTAGTAGCAACAACTTCGATTTCTCACTGCAGCAACCTCAACAACAGCCCTAGTATCAATAACATAGAGCAACCCCAATAACAATGGTAGCGAATCTAATAGCCTACGGTGGTTTAAAACTAAGCAAAGATAAAAGGGACAGCAAACATGATAAGATAGAGTCAATAATAGAGCTTTATGGCAAGACAAGGTAGAACAAGTTTAGTCTTACCAAAGGAAATAAGAGGATGGAGCATCAGCAGCTCCGGTGACCCCCCACCGGCAAGGACAGAACAGGCAGAAGCAAAGCTGAGCTAGGGTAAACTTGCAGAGGTTCCAACAGCGGCTTCCGGTGACGTCAGCGCGATCCCCGGTGACCAGAGGCACGGTGGCGCAGCTTGCGACAACGGCGGAGGCGTACCAGCTCCCCCTCCTCGCGAGACTCTCCTCTCTCTAGCCATTGTGTTTCTCTCTCTCTGAGAGCTCCTCTCTCTCTCTTCGAAGCCCCATACCTGCAGCCGCGACAGCAACAACGAAGCTCCCCTTCCAGCGGTAGGGACGGTCTCCAGGGACAGCACCTCCTCTCTCGTGCATCTTCCTTTCTCCTTCCCCCATTCCCTGTTTCGAACTCCTTCTCCCTCTCCCTACCTGATCCGCAGCAACGACGGCGACGTCCAGCCTCACCGGTGTCACCCCCTTCTCTCCCTCTTCTTCCTTTCTTCTCCCTCTCTGTTTTCTCTCGCTATTTTTCTTTCTTTCATTCTCAGCAGGGTATGTGTGTGTGTTAGGAGAGGGTTAGGGTTTAGAAAAGGGGTAAATGGTAGTTTAGGTATTTTGATAAAATTAAAGGGTATATATAAAATGTTTCAAAATATCTTGAGATGTTACAATTCTCCTCTTCACCTTCCTCACCCCACCACCTCCACTGCCACCAACATTACCACCACAACCACCATCAACACCAACACCACCACCACCAACACCAATCAACACCAACACCAAGAACACCAAACAACAACAACACCATATCACCACAACCACCATCAACACTAACACCACCACCACCACCACCACCATCAAGCCCCTCACCGTAACCCTCCACCCCTCACCCCACTC
>NC_029792.2:18795285-18795567 GCF_000816755.2 Arachis ipaensis
TTAACTCCCAATTTCCTTCTTCATCATCAAACCTCTTACCCCCTTCTTCATCCCCAAGCCTCTTTCTCTCTCCCTCCCAGTAACCCTAACCACAAAATAAATAAAAAATTCAGCAACAACATCAATCACAAAATTAGCAACAATCCATCATCAATTGTGTATATGTTCTTCAAAAATTAAAAAAAAAAATAGGAAGAACGAAGAACAGATAAAGAGAAGGGTGAATCAACAATGGTGAAGCAACAACAAAAACAAAAATAAAGGCAGGGGCGGCGCGGCGGC
>NC_029792.2:18796528-18799862 GCF_000816755.2 Arachis ipaensis
ATTAGACTCATATACACATATTATAGCTAGATCAAGGGAGAGAAATAACAGATTTAAATCAATCTACATTTAGACTTAGTTTGAATAAGTTCATAAGTAAATTTTTTTTAATTATGAAAATGTGTAGAATTAATGTTTAGCACAATTTTTAAAATTAATTTGTAATTTTTTAAAAAGTTATTTAAGTGCTTATGGAGAAGTTAAAAAATGACTTCTCTTATAAAATTTTTTTTTTTATCATTCTTCTTTTAAAATTAGTACTTTTAGAACTAAAAAATCAAATACAAAATAACTTTTTTATAAGCTATTTTTAATATAAATATTTATTATTTAAACTCCTTTTTTCAAAAGAAGCATAATTAATTTTTTTACCAAAATTAGACTTTAATATGTCAGAAGTAATTTATTGATTTCTATCCTATTATTTGAAATATTTAGCTAAACAGAAATAATATGTTTTAGAATAGAACAACGAGATTTACAGACATTATTGACAAAGACTTTTAATAATTATAAGGGTAAATATTCTATTCAATTTTGACCTATTTTTTATGAGACACACCACACTTTAATTATTCTTAAATTTTAATTAGGCCTATTTTTTTAAGAAAAATGGACAAATCTATCCCTACTATCAAATGACAAACGATTGTCTACTGTCATATAATAATACTAAATATCAACTCCAAATGATTGTAGGATTAAAAATCCCTCTTTCTACTTTTTTTTTCTTCTTCTTCCTTCTCCTTCTCCTCCTTTCCTTCTTCTTTTTCCACCAAACCCCCCATTTTCAAGATATTGGAACTCCATTTGGTGCAAGATTCTCTGCTGAAGAAGGTTTTAGAAGCAATCAATTAAGAAGCTCATGAACGATGCGAACTTCGATTCCTGCGACTGGGTTCTCATTCCAGGCCATGGACTATTAGACTCAATCGATGTTGCTCTCGTGGCGCTCCTATTGCGGTCCAAAGGTGGTGCGACTGCAACATCTCGATAAGGATGAACCTCAACAATATGGCCAGACGCTATGGTTCGTCGGAAATGATGATATCATCACCGTCAAGGGCGATGACAGCAACGACACTGTCACTTTTATGTTTGAGAGTCCAAGTACTATTCATTTTCTCAAGAAATATTGATTTCAATTTTTATTTTAATTTTGTTCGATTATATCTAGGATTTTAGATTTCTATAGTTCATTTTTCTATTTTTGTTTAATCTTTTAGTTGCTAAATTTGATATGGTACAATATTATTCTAATTCTTTTTAGAATTTTTTCTTGCAAAAAACTGTACTGAAAAAAAAAGACATGTTACATTGTTATTTTTGTGTTTGAAAGTTTAGTATTTTGAAAGGAAATAAGAGGCATGATCTTAATTCTGTAGTTGATATGAGTTTAATTGTTAATAAATTAGTACAAATTTTAGTGTTTGGTGTTTGGATTTCTTGGATTATAAAAATTTATATGCAAGAATTTGACTTTAGTGTTTTTTAATCAAGATAATGTTCAATTGTGTTTTGTTTATATGTTGAAATCTTCTGTTTATGTAGTGCATTTGTTAAGAGTTTTAAGGTTGAAGAAGAGGAGAAAGAGAAGGAGGAGGAGGAGAAGGAAGAAGAACAAGAAAGGTAGAAAGAGAATTTTTAGTCCTGCAATCATTTGGAGTTGATATTTAGCACTGTTACTTAACACATCAATAGGTAACTGTTTGTCATCCGGTAGTAAAGGTCGATTTGTCCATTTTTCTTAATGTATGAGGACCTGATTGAGGTTTAAAGATGATTAAGGTGCACTATATCTTACGCAAAAAATATCAAGGGTCGGATAAGATATTTACCCTAATTATAAAGAATAGAGCGGTGTTTAATTTTTATTATTTAATTTTTTATTACATATTTTTATATGTTTTAGTTTAGGATAAGTATTAAATTGGTCCCCTATATTTGAGTCTAATTCTGTTTTAGTTTCTAAGGTTTAAAGTGTCCTATTTGAATCCAAAAAAATTTCATTTAACTTCAATGTAGTTCTGCCGTAAAATTAATGTTAAATAATTAACGTCACCGTTTCTACTAAACCTTAATGTCCTTTCTTGAAGAAAAAGTACAAATTCGAGGGGCATATGATCAGTAGCGGATGCATCATCGTGAACCACTGGTCTTAGTTCAAGCACATGGAGAACATTGTCGAGAATTCGTTTTCTGCGGAGAAGTTTGCCAGCGGCGACGAGAACAAGGCCATCGTCACCTCTACCATGAGGAATTCTCCTCAACAACGAAAGAGTTTGGTTATATAAATTTTGCATATCTGAAAATTGAGTTTCGTTAATTATTTAACATTAACTTTAAAATAGGACTACATTGAAATTAAATAATTTTTTTTTTAGATTCAAATAAGACACTTTAAATTTTAAAAATCTAAACATAAAATATCAGTTTAATACTTTATCCTTTATTTTATTGTATTGAGTTTTTTTTTTTAAAAAAAAGCATATATCTTTTACTAGAAGAATTATCATGGATGATATGATTGAAGATTTATCAAAGTAAACCATGTGCGTGTGTGTTTTAATTTCTACTATAAAGTCACTTGAATTTATTTAGGAGTAGTGAAGGATTTGCATAATATGTGTGAGGCAGTATAATCTTCAGTTTAAATGTCATTGTTCAATGCAACCAAAAAAGGCAAACAAAAAAAAATCTGACCTACAACACCAACCAAAACATTTAAGAGTTGAAGAATAATGAATTCAAACTAAACTAACTATGCACCTCTTAATTTTTATGAGTCTGTCTAGATTAGAAAAATATCCAAAAGCCTGTAGAGGTTATGAATGTGGAAGGTGTGGATTCAAAGTCGAAGGAAGGTGCGGTAGTGATGTGATGGTGAATTAGGGATGATGGTTCAGGAAATTAGGAATAAAAAGAAATGTATGAAGATGATGAGGATGTGGGAGTTAGTGATGATGTGAAGATTAGTGATGATGTTATGTGATATTAGTTGTGTTACATTAACAGTTCAATTATTAATTTACGTTAGAAATAAGTTAGGAGACTAATATATCACCTAAAAGTCAATCTAAAAAATCAAAGAGTAATTAACCAAATCAGTCCGGGAGGATTTTAGAATTGGACATTTTAGTTTTCAAGAAAAATTAATACATAGATTAATTCTCAAGGTTTTATTCCGGCAGATAAATCAGTTCCCAGTTCATTTTTCGGCAGAATAATTACCCAAATCAGTCCCCAAAGATTTTAAAAACGGACATTTTAGTCCCCAAGAAAAACTAATGTACAAATCAATCCCCAACGTTTCTCTCTGCTAGACATAATAATC
>NC_029792.2:18802327-18809183 GCF_000816755.2 Arachis ipaensis
AGTATCTCTAATTCCCAATCCTCCATATTTTCTTGGAGTGACAACTTTGCTCCACTTGACATAATTTAAGCATCGCTCCCCCACCTTTCCCTTTCACAAGAATTGTCTAAGCACAGAATCAATCTTTTGACAAATCAAAGTAGGAAAAAGAGTCACTTGCATCTAATAAATAGGAAGAGAAGAAGCAACATATTTAATTAAGCAAAGCCTGCCTGCTCTGTTAAGGAGCCGAC
Source organism: Arachis ipaensis (assembly GCF_000816755.2). Lineage (NCBI taxonomy): Eukaryota > Viridiplantae > Streptophyta > Magnoliopsida > Fabales > Fabaceae > Arachis > Arachis ipaensis. Next base: position 18,802,561 of record NC_029792.2, read on the forward strand.
CTTTCCAACTAGCCAGCCTATTCTTGATCTTCTCTAAAGAGTCCGAAAAAATAGACCTAGCAGCTCGAGGATGATTAAGGTTCACCCCCAAGTATTTGCCTAGGTCACTAGTAAAAGGAATATGAGAAACACCAGACAACATTTCCTTCCTTCTATTAGAGATATTTCTAGAACAAATAGCTTTAGATTTTTCAATGTTAACCTTCATACCTGAAGCTTTGCAGAACAACTCTAAGGTGTGCACAACATTCCGAACTTGATTTTTCTTCGCTTTATAAAAAAGGAGGAGGTCATCTGCAAACATCAAGTGAGAAACTCTAGGTCCTCCTCTAGAAACAGCCACACCATCCCAAATACCCTCGTCAACTTGTTTGGAAATGAAGCACGCCAATCTCTCCATGCACAAAACAAATAAATAAGGAGAAATTGGATCTCCTTGCCTGAGCCCTCTGCGAGGTTGGAAGCTGTCCAATCTATTCCCATTCCAAAGGATGGAAAGATTTGAAGCCTGAACACAATTCATTACAAGCCGAATAATTAGAGAAGGAAAGCCAAAAGTGTCAAGAGTGTGCTCAAGAAAATTCCAATCAACTCTATCATAAGCATTTTCTAAATCAATCTTAAAAGCCATAGCTCCTTTTCTAGACTTTGTCCGCTTAAGAAAGTGAAGAACTTCTTGGGCCACAATAATATTATCAGGCGCTCCTCTACCATGTATAAACCCTCCCTGAGTTGGGCTAACAATCTCATCCAAAAAAGGTCGTAATCTATTAACCAGCACTTTAGTCACTAGCTTATAAATTACATTACAAAGGCTTATTGGCCGAAAATCCTTCAATCTAGTTGGAGGGTCGCACTTAGGGATAAGAACAATCAAAGTTTCTAACAAAGAATGGCTTAAAGTCTCCCCTAAGAATGCTTTCTGAACAGTACGCCACACCTCATGACCCACCACATCCCAATATTCCTTGAAGAAAAAAACTTGAAAACCATCCGGCCCAGGAGCTTTGAACGAGCTCATATTATCCAGAGCTTCTTTAACCTCCAACATTGTTACTGGTTTAGACAAATTATCACAAGCATCCTGGCTAAGAGATGGCATAGGAATTTCTCCCATGCAATTAACCTCAACAGGCTCAGTAGAGCAAAAAATATTTTTGAAAAAATGAACGACCTCTCTTTGCAAAACTTCCGGATCATCAGACTAGGACCCATTACTGACCAGCAACCCATGAACCTTGTTAGATTTTCTTCTAATGATGGTTTGCATATGGAAAAAGCTAGTATTTCTATCACCATACCGAACCCATTGATCTCTTGACTTCTGGTACCAAAGCAATTCTTCTTGGGCCAAAACTAGATTATACTCAGCTCTCAATTCTTCCTCTTTGTGCTTCAAAATCGGATCATCGTCAGCCTCCATTTTTCGTTGAATACAATTCAAATAAGCCTCCAATTCTCTCTTTTTAATAAAAATATTGCCGAAGACCGTAGAGTTGAATTCCAACGAAGCTTCTTGAACCCCCAACAACTTCCTATGGATGCCAAAGTCTGTACTATTCCAAGATTTCTGAACAATGGCCTTGTAATCAGGATGCGTTGCCCATGCCGCTTGGAATCTAAAAGGCCGGTTTTCTTTTTTGATAGGAACTCCTTGACATCGGATAAGTAGGGGACAATGATCAGAGTGGGAACGGCTGAGAACTTCAACAAAAGCTTCTGGAAAAAGAAGACGCCATTCTGCAGTACAGCAAGCTCTATCTAATCTCTTTGCAATTTCTCTGTTTCCTTGAATTTTACGGAACCAAGTAAATCGTCTTCCAGAGGTTGTCAGATCAAAAAGACCACAAGAATCTAGAGTACTTGCAAAGACACTACTGCAAGTCGAATAGTAATTACCCCCCTTCACCTCATGAACACTCAAAATATCATTAAAATCCCCAATCACCACCCATGGGTCCTGAATGCACAAACCAATATCAAGCAGATGACTCCATAATTCTACTCTATTAGTGGCTTGAGGGCTGCCATAAACCGCACTGCAAATCCATCTTCGTCCACCACCATCAATTTCCAAAGTTACACATTGATTCATAGCCCGAAGAATTTTACAAGAAAATTTTAAATTAGCAGAGAGGAACCAAATTCCTCCCTTATGTCCAACAGCATCTACAATCCCTACAGGATAATAGCCTAATCTCCCCCAAAATTCTTTCATAGTTTCAAACCCAATATGAGTTTCCACCAAAATAAAAAAAGTTGGTTGAAATTTTCGTACTAACTCCTTACAGTGTACCCAAGACATCTTATTTGACGCTCCCCTTACATTTCAACTAATAATATTTAAATGGTCACAATCCATAAAAATAAATTAAATAATTGGAATTTATAATCATTCTACCTCACGTTGATGGACCCCTGTCTCCAATTGTCTTCTGGTGGACTTGCGTCGCAGAACCATCATTCTTCTGTTGAGGTTGGTTCTCCAAGTTTGTTGTTGCACTAGCTTTATCAAGCTCTTTTTGTACTCGAAAATCCGTTGACAATGCTTCAATAGGTGAGTTTTGAAGCGAAATAGGACGCTGCCTTTTGTGCCCTGCTTTAAAAAAAGGAGTACTCTGATCCTTGAAAGCCACCTGAGTTGTTCCCAAAGAGCCAAGCGTGGATGGAGGATATTTCTTTTCCTTAGGCTCCACCTTTGCATTTGATAAAGACTTCACCTTTGCATTTGATGAGGATCCAGCATGCATTTTATTATACCCAAAAGAAAATTTCTTACTCACCAAATTGGAGCATATTGCTACATTGACTTTTTTTGGCACTACATTGGGGCCTTTACCCACTTTTTCCTTGCCTTTTCTACTAACTGTAACCCATTCATCCTCTTTTGCTTGAGTATCCCTATCCATGCGTGATTCTTGTAAATTATCATGCACAAGACCCGCTACTCCATGCTTCTCCATAATTGGAATTGATTTGGCATTAATTCCAAATTCAAAAGTTGAATTTTGATTTTTTACTGGGATTTGACTACCTTCTGCCGTTTTCTCATTGTTATCCACCGAAGACAGTGACGGCAAATTTTTCTCCTTCACCATGGTTTCCTTCCCAATGTCATTGTTGTTCTCTTTCGCACATTCTCTTGTTACATGCCCAAAGCAGCTACATTTTTCACAAATTAAATTCAAGTGCTCATATTCTATGTCATACATATGACCATCAACTTGAATCTTTTTTATGATTGGAAGTCCCAAGTTAATTTGCACACATGCTCTTGCATACTTTCCCCTCTCTGCAGACTTGGTAGCTAAATCGATGCGGATCGGTTTACCAACAGCTGACGCAATCATTTTCATGGCTTTCTCTTGATAATAGTTAATGTTTAAACCTGTGATTCTTATCCAAACCATGGTAGATTCAAAAGTGTTTTCACAAGGTCTGAATGAAGAACTCCAAGGTTTAACCGCAACATAACTACCAGTAATCATCCACGGTCCTCCAAGGAGAACTTTTTCTCTATCCTCCAAGAGATCAAATTTAACTAAGAAATAGCCAAAACCGACATCTAGTACCTCATATCCTCCTTTGGTTCTCCAGACTCCTTTAAGCCTGTGCATGATCGCCGTATAACTAAAGTTTTTTCCAAGAACTTTTTCTTTTTCGTGTATATGTACTATTTCATTAGATTTGTTTTTGGTCCCTTAGAACATCCACGGCGGACACAATAATAACTAATATTTTGTTTTTTTCTGTAAATATCTGGATAAATGTTACTCACAGGAGCTAAAAATTAATTGAGTTTAGTTAACAAGTGTCTATAAAACACAAATTAAAATTATTATTAATAAAAAATTTTAAATATTTTATTTTAATAGACGTATAAAATTATATTAAAAATCAAACTTTACATAATCGTTTTTATAATTTTTTATTAGTAACTTTAATATATACTTTTAGAATGAATATTAAAAAAAAAAATTTAATGTCTAACAAAGAGAAACGTTGGGAATTGATTTGTACATTAGTTTTTCTTGGAAACTAAAATGTCTGTTTTTAAAATCTTTGGGACTGATCTGGGTAATTATTCTACCGAAACATGAACTGGGGACTGATTTGTCTGCCGGAGTAAAATCTTAGAGATTAATCTGTATATTAATTTTTCTTGGAGACTAAAATGTCCGATTCTAAAATTCTCATAGACTGATTTGGATAATTAGTTAATATCAAATTAATGCGATTAAAATTTTGAGTCAAATTAATATACTAGTTAAATTTAAAAAACTACTCTGAAAATGTAGTCTTCTAACTAAGCTTCGTTTTCCTGAGGTTTGTTTCAGGTGTGTTGTTAGAGCAAAACATTCTCGAGGTCTCTCAATATATATTGATGAACTTCATGTCGGTAGCCTGTTATTGTTACAAGGCACTTACATATATTGATTAGTACGGTATTTGATGTGTAACTGTAAATGTTTCTACTCTCCTGATACGTTTTGATTTCAAGAAAACCTTGACCAATGACCAATGACCAATGACCAAAGAATTGTTATGTAATTATGATAGACTAGCTAGACGACAAATTGACCCAAATTGACATCACAATCCCTTTCTTTTTCGTGTATATGTACTATTTCATTAGATTTGTTTTTGGTCCCTTAGAACATCCACGGCGGACACAATAATAACTAATATTTTGTTTTTTTCTGTAAATATCTGGATAAATGTTACTCACAGGAGCTAAAAATTAATTGAGTTTAGTTAACAAGTGTCTATAAAACACAAATTAAAATTATTATTAATAAAAAATTTTAAATATTTTATTTTAATAGACGTATAAAATTATATTAAAAATCAAACTTTACATAATCGTTTTTATAATTTTTTATTAGTAACTTTAATATATACTTTTAGAATGAATATTAAAAAAAAAAATTTAAACGATTCCTGACAATTATTTGAAAAGACAACGAAATTTTTAACAAAAAAAATATTCTTTTCGGTTTTTGAACTTTACTTTGATGGAATTGATTAGCTCCTGCCTCCTATGCCAGTATTTTTTTTTATTACAGGAGCTAATTAGTCCCATAAAAATAAAGATCAGAAACTGAATTAAGTATTTTTTTTGTTTGAAAATCTCGTAATCCCTTCAAAATAATTATCAGGAGTTAGGTTAGATATTCACTCATTAATTAAACTCTTAAAATTAAAATCCTTCCAATTATTAATAAATAGGCGCAGTAAAATAATCACTGCACTACACCTTATACTTTAATTTGTACTTGTAATTTATTGGAGTGCTTTATGTTGAAGAAATTTTTTTCCGATAGGTTTTATTTTTTATTGGTCAAATGTTACACCTATGCTTTATACATCTACATAACATACTCACACACATTATATAAGTACTGTGGATTTTTTAAACAACATCCAGCTTTAACTGAAATTTGAATCCGAATGCAACTTACAAAAGACATATAGATTAATAGATACATCATGTGTGTTAGGCCTTTTTACTTTTCCGATAGGTTTATGTTAAAGAAAAATGAAACAAGAACAAAGCCAAGATAAAATATCCAAAACAGGACGCAAAATTTGTGGCGAAAGTTATAGCAAGATGTTGATATTATTGATAACTTGATGAGAGCAAGGTGCAACCTACTTGAACAGTACTTTCCTTTTGTAAGTAATTTAAACGATTCCTGACAATTATTTGAAAAGACAACGAAATTTTTAACAAAAAAAATATTCTTTTCGGTTTTTGAACTTTACTTTGATGGAATTGATTAGCTCCTGCCTCCTATGCCAGTATTTTTTTTTATTACAGGAGCTAATTAGTCCCATAAAAATAAAGATCAGAAACTGAATTAAGTATTTTTTTTGTTTGAAAATCTCGTAATCCCTTCAAAATAATTATCAGGAGTTAGGTTAGATATTCACTCATTAATTAAACTCTTAAAATTAAAATCCTTCCAATTATTAATAAATAGGCGCAGTAAAATAATCACTGCACTACACCTTATACTTTAATTTGTACTTGTAATTTATTGGAGTGCTTTATGTTGAAGAAATTTTTTTCCGATAGGTTTTATTTTTTATTGGTCAAATGTTACACCTATGCTTTATACATCTACATAACATACTCACACACATTATATAAGTACTGTGGATTTTTTAAACAACATCCAGCTTTAACTGAAATTTGAATCCGAATGCAACTTACAAAAGACATATAGATTAATAGATACATCATGTGTGTTAGGCCTTTTTACTTTTCCGATAGGTTTATGTTAAAGAAAAATGAAACAAGAACAAAGCCAAGATAAAATATCCAAAACAGGACGCAAAATTTGTGGCGAAAGTTATAGCAAGATGTTGATATTATTGATAACTTGATGAGAGCAAGGTGCAACCTACTTGAACAGTACTTTCCTTTTGTAAGTTAGAAGAGTTATTTTTTATAGAATAATATTACATATTTAAATTTTTTTATTAATTAAATTAAATTAAGTTTGTTTAATATAAAAAGATTTAATTATAATTAATATTATTTTAATTTTTGTTATTTAATTTATAAAAAAATTTAAATATGTAGCATTAATTTTTTTTATATATTTGAAAATTCAATT
>NC_029792.2:18822480-18864659 GCF_000816755.2 Arachis ipaensis
TATTAAAAAAAAAATCTTAAACGATTCCTGACAATTATCTCAAGAGACAACGAAATCTTTAACCACAAAAAAAATATCCTTTTCAGTTTTTGAACTTTATTTTTATAGAATTAATTAGCCCATGTATCAGTATTTTTTTTTTTTGCCATAAAAACTAATTAGTCCCATAAAAATAAAAATCAGAGATTAAATTGAGTATTTTTTTATTTGGAGCTCTCGTAATTCCTTCGAAGTAACTCTTAAAATTAAAATCCTTCCCGTTATCAATAAATAGGCGCAGTAAAATAATCACTGCACTACACTTTATACTTTAATTTGTACTTGTAATTTATTGGAGTGCTTTATGTTGAAGAAATTTTTTTTAATAGGTTTTATTTTTTTTGGTCAAATGAATTGAATAGTCTTTAATCCTAAATATTACACTTATGTTTTACACATCTATATAATACACTCACACACATTACGTAAGTACTATAAATTTTTTAAACAACATCCAACTTTAGCTGAAATTTATATTCGAATGCAACTTACAAAAGACATATAGATATGTCATGTGTGTTAGGCCTTCACTGTTTTTCCGATAGGTTTATGTTAAAGAAAAATGAAACAAGAATAAAGCCAAGATAAAATATCCAAAACAGGACGCAAAATTTGTGGCGAAAGTTAGAGCAAGATGTTAATATTATTGATGACTTGATGAGAGCAAGGCGCAACCCTACTTGGACAGTACTTCTCTTTTGTAAGTTAGAAGAGTTATTTTTTAAGAGACAGTGGGTAGGGAAGACTGAATAATAAGGTTAATATTTTTTTAATTGGTAAAATTATTAAAAAACCACTTATATTAGAAATAAAGTAAGGTTATTTAAGAAATTTCAAACATTCGGGGAATTATTGGGGATGGGGCAGGGATCCCCGCTCGGGTCCCCGCGCCTGTCTCGGGAGAATTTTGCTCCCCATCCCCATCTCCACGGAAAAAATTTCCCACCAACGGAGCTCTATTCGGGGCAGTCCCCGCAGGGATTTCCGCCTCTTGGAAATTTTTGACACCTCTAAATGATGACATGATTCAAAGAGTTGGTTTGTGAAGAGAATTAGAAAAAGAATGGAAAAGCAAAGTGGAGATTAAAGGTGAAAAAAAGACATAGAGAAAAGAAAGGAAGAAGAAGTATTAATGAGTGGACGAGTGAGTTGAGTTGTTCCTAAAATACTTGATGAGAAGTGGAGTAAAGACGTGACATGAAACCGTTCAGTCTCTTGGGCGAGCCAACTGTTGCTTAGCTATCAAAGTAATTATTGCTATTCTAGACACTACACCACCCAGAAGGCCAGCACCACCCTCGCGGTCGTAGACACTACACCACCCAGAAGGCCAGCACCATCCAGCGGCGCCCCAGCGCCACCAACAGGACTGATCTGGCCACCCGCAGCACCGTTTGTGGCCACCCATAGCAGCACTGCTGCGTTTCTGGCCTGGCCACCCACAACACATCAGCCACTGGTTGGCCCTTTTCCAGTGCTATTCCTTCTTCCCATCCACTTGACTTCAGGTTTGATTTTCTCTCCTTCTATGTATCTGAAGCTAATTAGACATATTGCGTTTATAATTATGAAATAGTTAGGTTTTGATTTTGTTAATTATAATTTATGTGATTCTGAGTTGCTGGATTTGTTTAGGGTTTTGTTATTTTCTTATTAATAACTCTGATTCTGTGCTTCTGAGTTGCTGGGTTCAAATTTGCTTGTTTTGCTTAGTTCAAATTCTGTGATTCTGTGATTCTGTGATTTTGATTCTGTGATTATGTGATTCTGAATTGATTTTTGGTTTTCTGCACTTATTTTGCTTGTTTTAAAATTTTGTTAATAATATTGATGAGTTACTGTGCTTGTTTACTGATTTTGTTAATTTGAGTTTTTTGTTTTGAGTTGATTTTGTGATTTAATTTATTAATAATTCTGATTCTGTGATTCTAAACTGCTGGGTTTAATTTATTTTTGCTTGTTTTAAGTTGATTTTGTGATTTATTTGTATTCAATTTCCGCTCAATCTATTTGTTCATTGTTGCTGATTGTTGTTCATTGTTGTTCATTATTTGTTCATTGTTGCTGAATGCTAGTAATTTTATTTTGTTGTGTTTCTGCTTCTATTTTTTTAATTATTTGTTCATTGTTGTTCATTGTTGTTGATTCCTAGTATTTGTTGTTCATTATCTGGTATTGGTCTTTGGTAGGATATAAGAAGAGAACTTGGAATCAATATAATTGATGAACAGAAGGTGCAATTGTCTAAGGTAATTGGTCTTTCTACACATGTCTCGGTTGCGGCTTTTAGTTTCAAGAGAACTAGGTGGGCACAATGTATTTATATATTGCCTGCATTTTTTTGTGAGAAAGTGCATTTCAATTGCAAGTTATGAAGTTCTCTGTACTATGAAAGATGTCTTCAACATTCTAAATATACTGATATAATGGTATTAAAAATAGAAAGGAAGAATTTTATTGTTTGTAATATACCTTTAGATGTGTTATTTTCTTACATAATGCAATGACACTTCTGTTAGTCTTTTGTTATTTTGTGTCATTTAATAGAGTTAGTTCATTTGTTTTACTACATTTAGGAATTCCTTGACATGTTTGTGAAATTGTGATTCTGAGTTTCATTTATTTTAATTTCTTTTGTCGTTGAATTTCATTGAATCAAGACTTTTGTTAGTTATTGCATATTTGTGTTATATGATTTTAATGTTATAATTTTGTGAAATAGTATGTCAGTCTTTTCTTTGAGTTGATTGAAAAAACTGAACAAACCGAACCAAATCGAACCGCAGTTTAATTAAACTATTGGATCAGATGACTTTTCTCTAAAAACCGAACCAAACCACACCGCAAACACCCCTACTCCCAGGTACATGACACAAGATAGAAATACAATCAAATGATATCTGAGATCATTCTTAGCTTTTCTCTCAGTGTTTCTCTCAGCCTTTTTCTCTCTATGGCTCTTTTTCAATGTCTCTCTTTCTTGCCTTTTACCTCTCAAAGAAAATACAGAAAGATATACATTGAAACTGAAATACAAAACTGTAAAACATGAAACAGATGATGAATAACAGCATTCACACTATGAACTGAACCCAACAACAGAACTCAAGACTTTGTTCTTCATCTTGGCAGAGTGCTCTCGTTAGTGTAGGTGCAATGCTTCCAAGACTTCAAACTCAGTCGTGAGGTTTCATGCACAACTCTCTACTCGGGTTTTCTCTCCTCCAGTCCTAGCCCCCAAACATTTTTTTTCTTTTGTACCTTATTCTGAGTCTTGGCTAGGGTTTTTCTCAAGTCAACTTCTTGGATTTTGAGCTTTGCTAAATCATCCCTTCTCTTTCTTCAACCAACCCCTAAATTAGGGATTTCAAATATGATTTTCTTGATTAACCGAGGTCAACAGAGCGGCAGAGATGATCTTCCTCAGTGATAATCCCAAATCCAGACCTTTGAAAATGTGCTTTGGCTCCAAGTAACATTGTAAGCCATTGATTTTCATCAGAAGTAATCAGACACCACTTTCTTCATTTATCCAAGAATGGTGTTGCAGAAAGTTAGAGAAGGAGTGAAGAAATTAACATGCATGCAAATGGAAATAAATCACCTTTATCTTCTGACTTAGTTTAACATGCTTTGATTAGGGAGATTAGACATTTGCTTTCTTGATTTATTTTTCTCTTTCTTTCTTCTCTGGTGAATGAACGAAAAGGAAGAAGCATTCTCTCTCTTTCTTCTTGAATTTGTCCGAAGAAAGCTTGTGAGAGTTGGCTTTGGTTTGATTCATCTTGGATGAGTCAACTTGGGCTTGGATTGGCTTGACTTCCCGCTCAGCCCAATTTGATTTTTTTTGTTTCCAGTTGGTTTGGGCTTCTGTTCCATCATCTGGGCCTGCAACACTTTAAATAAAACATTCAAATCCAATTGGGTGTTTAATCTAATAATTCAATGTTTGTCATCATCATTTAAGTTAATTTTATTCTTAGCTCAAAAATCTCTCCCTTGATGACAAACATGTGCTCAAAGAGATTTAAGTAGACATGATTTAGAACACTTCCCTTTGATGCTTTCACTGGTAGTTTTGATGTGCTCCCCCTTACTTTCTTAATGAGTGCTCCCCCTGACTTTATGCTCATCTTTAGTTTCCTGTGCATAAACTTCCATATAGAGAACACACATATTTGTAAAAAAAAAATTTAATGCAGCAATTTCAACAGCTTGAAGGGATTATTCAGCATTTTACTAAACTGAAGCAATGAAATCAAGCACTATTCCATAAATCCATGAAATTGGACTTCATTCAAATACCAATTTAATTGATCCAACAGTTAAGAATTTCAAAAATCTTACATCTATACTTCGTTTTTAGAAAGTAGTGCATTCATCTTAATTGCTTTACATACAACTTCACATACATGTATCAAATAAAAAATAACCAGTAGAAACATAAGCGACCATCGTAAATCAATAAGCATTGTCAAAAGAAGTCTGAACTATAAGCAGCAAAGCATTCAGCAATCACACTGTCACACTGTCAGTCATACCACTACCACTACCACTACCACTACCACTACTCCTACTACTACCACTACTCTCCCTTTTGTCATCAAGGAAGAATATAGAATCAATTTGCAAACCTGCAAGAAGCTGTTAGGGTTCAATGTTTAGAAAATTAGATAAAATGAAAGGAAAGTAAATAGTAGTTAATTGTTTACAGTCATCCGGAACAAAATAGAGTTCAAAACAAACTACGATTGTTCAAAAAGACAATTATCCAAATACAGAAATCAGCAACATGAGACATCCTCAAGCATCTGAACCATCCTCCTCAGAATCAGTAGCGTCTTCAGGGTCAGTGGCCATAGTATCATCCTCATGGATGTTTTCAATGAATTTCATGAGAACTGCCACTTTGTCTTTGAACTCTCTGAGGAAGTTTTCCTGCTTGGCAGCAAGTTTCCTCTGTTCTTTGCTTAAGATAATCAGATGGTTTGATTGAGAGACAAACTCCTGGACAACATCTTTCACCACTCTATATAGAAGTGATTTATGTCCTGTGGAAGCCGAAGTCCCCAAGGCAGAGGGATGATGAGATTCATCAAGCTTATAGTCATCATCATCATCAAGAACTACCTTTTCAGTCCGAGTAGGCCCCTTTTTCTGCTGTTTTACTGAACCACCTCCTTTTAGATATGAGTATCTATTTTCATATGACTCATTTGACAAGTCGACACCAAAATGTTCAAAAATACAAGTTAAGAACATGCCATAAGGAAGAGCCTTATCTTTCTCACTTCTTATGCAATCAAACATATGCCTTACCATTAAGTATGCAAAAGAAATTTCAGATTTTGTGAGAATAGCATATAAAACCATAGTATCAAAGAAAGACACCCTTTGATATGAACCGCTTTGAGGAAGAATAATATGGTTCACTATACGATGCAACTGAGCACGAAGATAACCAAGGGCTTTGTGAGTTGGTGTAAGACCATCAATGAGAGAGATATTTTCACACACTGCCAAAGCATCTTTATAGAAAACACCCAACCCCTCATCCCATTTACCATATGTATAAGCACAAGTGCCAACATCAGTATATTTAAGAGCGTCACTAATGGATTCATCATTCAAAACAAGGTCACGACCTTTTACATATGAGTGAATGCTGCCCTCATGGTATGACCTTTTTTATTTTGAAAAGATGGTCCCAGTCCAGAAAATGAAGATTATCAGCAAAAATAAAACATTTCTTTTTTAGGTTTGGTAAATTAGCTAGAAAAGTTGGACAGATGGTACGATGAACGACAACACCCTCATAAAAATCATGGTTCATAGTAGAGCAAAACCAGTGAGGGTTGTAGTTATAATGAGAAGTCAAAAACTGTGATTTGTGTTCAAAAAGATCAATGGAAGGTTCCTTAACCGATTTGAGAGGGAGATAAGGGTTACCTCTTTGAGGACGTTAAGGAGCTAACCTAGGCTTAGGTCGTGAAGGTTCAGGCAGAGGCTCCTCAATAGTAGGGCGTTTCCCTTTCGAGGTGCTTGGCCGTGAGGGAGCACTGGGTGGAGCCGTTGGCTTGGATGATGAGGGATGCCTTGGAGTTGTTTTGGTACGAGCCATTGGATCGGTGCGAGGAGGAGAGGTTGGTGGAGAAGGCAACGTTGTAAAGGTTTGATCTTTGGAACAAGGAGATGTTCTTGGTTTATCTAGGAATTTGTAGATTTTGGCCCTAGGACTCTTTTGAATAGCAGTTTTCTTCCTCATTTTTGAAACAAGAGTTTCGCACAAACAAGACAATGATGATAGTAGGGAGGAACCGAAGAGGTTGTGGAAGGAGTTATGAAGAGAAAGGTTTGGTAACTGCAACAAGAAAGGGGATTTCTTGAAAATATGCAATTGCATCACCTATGACTAGACCTTGAAAAGACTTGACATCATTAAAAAGTTTTGATTTTATTTTATTTTTAAAAAAATAAAGTACTAGGTAGAACAAAACTAATTTTAAAATGAAAACTTTTTCATTAAAAGACAAAACATAAAAGCCAACATGGATGATGTAACACTCATTGGGCTCAGAGATGATAGTGTTTAAGAAAACACATTAGATCACGAGAACTTTGAACTGAAAGATTGGCCCAGAAGATTCAGAACTTGCCATTGAACCCAGAAACTAATATTCAGGATGATGGTTCTTTATTTGTCCAGAATTGTCTCCTCCCAACCTGAGAGACAAAACTTCAACAAACACATCAGCAAGTCTCAAATAAGGAATCATAACTCAGAATGCTTAGATTAGTTCTTAGTTTACAAAATCTGTCCTCAGCCAGAGGTTTGGTGAAAATATCAGCTGATTGATCCTCTGATTTAACAAATTGAATGCTAATATTTTCCTTTTGTACAGGTTCCCTTATCGAGTGAAATCTCACTTCAATATGTTTAGTTCTTGAGTGCAAAACTGGATTTTTGGAAATATTTATAGCACTCATGTTGTCACACAACAAGAAAATATTTTTAGCATTTAATTTGTAATCGGTAAGTTGAGTTTTCAACCAAAGAAGCTGAGAACAGCATGAGGAGGTAGCAATATACTCAGCCTCAGCAGTGGATAAAGCCACTGTGGATTGCTTCTTACTAGACCAGACATTCAAAGACCTTCCAAGAAAACAGCATATGCCTGATGTACTTCTTCTATCAACTCTGTCTCCGGCAAAGTCTGAGTCACAATAACCAACTGCAGAAAACTCGTTAGTCTTAGGATACCATAAACCAAAATTGGATGTGCCATGAACATATCTAATGCTCTTTTTAACTGCAAAAAGATGTGATTCTTTTGGTTGTGACTGGAATCTAGAGAAATTCTAACACTTTGCACAATATCGGGTCTAGAAGATGTTAGATACATAAGAGAACTAATCATTTCTCTATATCTAGTTTTATCTACATCTTCCTCAGTTTCACCCTTTTATAACTTAGAGTTAGGATACATGGGTGTTCCTATAGGTTTGGCATTTTCCATCCCAAATTTCTTAACTAATTTCTTGGCATACTTCTCTTGATGAATAAAAATTCTATTTTTAGTTTGCTTTATTTGAAGCTCAAGAAAGAAGTTAAGTTCACCCATCATACTCATGTCAAATTCACTTGCCATGAGTTTACCAAATTCAGTACAAAGAGTTTCATTTGCTGATCCAAAAATGATGTCATCAACTTAAATTTGGACCAAAATGAATGAATCATTAGAATTTTTAATAAACAAAGTAGTGTTTGTGGTGCATCTTTGAAATCTATTTTTCAAAAGGAAAGAACTAAGTCTTTCGTACCAAGATCTAGGAGCTTGTCTTAGTCCATAAAGAGCTTTTGAAAGTTTGAAAACATGATTTGGAAGCTCTTTATTTTCAAAACCAGGTGGTTGTGCCACATACACTTCTCTATCTATTACACCATTCAAAAATACACATTTCACATCCATTTGAAATAGTTTAAAATCACAATAAGCAGCATAAGCAAGGAGAAGTCTTATGGCCTCCATTCGGGCAATAGAGGCAAATGACTCATCAACGTCTATTCCTTCCTCTTGATCATATTATTATGCCACCAATCTTGCTTTGTTTCTAGCTATGCTTCCATCTTCACCCAACTTGTTCCTGAAGATCCATTTAGTGCCGGTCATTTTCTTGCCAATTGGCTTTGGAACAAGTGTCTAAACTTGATTCTTTTCAAATTCATGAAGCTCTTCTTTCATGGCTTTTACCCAAGAGGGGTCATCAAGTGCTTCCTTGATGTTTTGTGGCTCTATTTGAGATAGAAAAGCTAGGTTTGATTCTTCAGTTACTTTTCTAGTGGAGGATCGAGTTTTGACACCTTGAGAGACATTCCCAATGACAAATTCTTGTGGATAATTCTTTAAAAATTTTCACTCACGGGGTCTAGTGGACTTAGGAACAAATTTTGTTACGGAAGGATCCATGGAACTTGCATTTATATGGATTTCGCTTGATTCAGGAGACAAAATAGAATTATCTCCTGCTGATTCTCCTACAGCAGCAATTTTAGGTTCAGGTAGTTCAAAATTTTCCTTTTCTTGAATTTGGGCTTCTCCATTGTTGCCATCAACTTGAGTTCTTGCATCACACTCTTCCAAGACACTTTGAACCAAGTTAGTGTCACAAAAATTAACATGTATGGACTCCTCAATGACTCTAGCATCTTAATGGTAAACTCTATAAGCTTTGCTAGTTGTGGAATATCCTACAAATAAACACTCATATGCCTTTGGATCAAATTTTTCTAATTTATTTTATTCAAAACAATACATTTGCATCCAAAGATATGTAAATAATTCAGATTTGGTGTGTGATCTTTCCAAAGTTCATAAGGAGTTTTCTTCAAAAATTTTCTTATGATTGTTCTATTTAAAATGTGGCAAGCCGTGTTAACTGCTTCAGCCGATAGGAATTTTGGAACATTACTTTCACAAAGCATAGCCCTTGTCATTTCTTGAATACTTCTGTTTCTTCTTTCAACGACACCATTTTGTTATGGTGTTCTTGGGCAAGAAAAGGTTTGTGATATTCTAAATTTCTTGTAAAAGGATTCAAATAATTGATTTTCAAATTCTTTACCATGATCACTTATAATGGAAGAAATCATTAAATCCTTTTGATTTTGAATTTTCTTGCTAAAAACTTCAAAAGCCGAAAAGGCATCATTTTTATGTGTAAGAAATAAAACCCAACCAAATCTTATGTAGTCATCCACAATCACCAAACCATAATGTTTGCCACCCAATCTTTGGGTTCTTGTTAGACCAAATAAATCAATATGTAGCAACTCAAGTGGTCTTTTAGTAGTAGTGTCTTCCTTTGATTTAAAAGAGCTTTTAGTTTGTTTTTCCATTTGACATGCATCACATGTGACATCCTTGTCAAATCTTATCAAAGGAATACCTCTTACTAAAACTCTTTTAACAATTTTGTTTATTTGAAACATGCTTGTATGGCTGAATCTTTTGTGCCATAGCCACTTTTCAGATTCTTTGGAATGAAAACAGGCTATATTTTGATTATTTAGTTCATTAAGAGTGAGACCATACACATTATCACACCGATTTGCTACAAATAGTACTTCATTAGATTTTTCACTTACCACACGGCATTCTAATCTTTTGAATATTACCAAGTAACCCACATCACACAACTGAAAATGCTCAAAAGATTATACCTCAAACTATCAACCAAAAAGACATCATCAATGAAAATAGAATGATTATTACCTACTTTTTCAACAGCTATGATATTTTCTTTACCATCATCTCCAAAGGTCAGAAATCCTCCATCATATTTGTTTAAGTTTGATGAAGAAGGTTGTCCTTCCCGTCATGTACCTAGAGCATCTGCTATCCAAGTACCACATATCTTTCTTCTTCTTGGAAACTAGGCAAATCTGCACACACTCTCAAGTAACCTTAGGTATCTAAATTAATTTAGATCCTTTGAAGTTAATCCACCTTGGTTGCCCAAGTGCATTAAAATCACAAACAACATTGTAAGTTTGGTTTCCTACTCTTTTTTTTTTCAATAAAGCATTGTAAGTAAGAGTGACCAATTTTCTTACAATTAAAACAATGATTTCTTGATGCATGTTGCTGAAATTGATTTAAGTTTTGATGCTGGAAATGATCAAAAGGGTGAGGTTTTCTGGTTTATGAAAAAGATGTAGTTCTTTTGACAGAATTATTTTTATTATTAGCATCTTTTTTTGCAAATGCACTCAGACCAAAATTCTTGAAAGCATACGGGCTTCTTGAATAAGAGGTTCTTTTGTGAAACTGTGATTTTTTTTAAAGCAACCTCATTGTTCGAGACATAGCCCAGACCCGACTTGTTTGGTGCAGGTTTAGTTCTTGAAGATGATGCAGTTTCATCAAAATAAGATTTTTCAAATTCCTCTTCACAGCTGGGAATATATTGAAGACCAGATCTGTTGAGGGTGGATTTTGTTTTTGAAGAAGAAGCCATGAATTTTGTAGAAGAATTTTCAAAAACTGCACGCTCTTTTGTCACATAGCCTAAGCCAGATTTTTCAAACAATGGTCTTTGATTAGCAAGTAATTTGTCCAAGTTACTAGAACTGTGAGCAAATTTTGCTAAATTGCTATTCAATCTTTTAATCATTTTAGAGTTAACTACCATTTGTACCCATGAAAATTGAAAATGCTGACACATCTACTCATAAAAAAAAAAAAGAAATTACCATTTGTACCCATAAAACATGAGTTCCATATAACAAAATTATCCAAACACTAAAAAATCACATAAAAATCCTAAATTACCCTTATCATCATCCGCATAATCTTTTTCCCACCACTGCCACCACCACCACTAACCCATCCTCTCTCTTTCCTTCTATTTTCTGAGCTCGTCGCCGTTGCCATAGTCCATCAACTCTGCCAACTCCTTCCTCTTTCTCTTTCTCTCCCTTTCCTTCTCTGTTTTGCTTTTCTCTCTCTCTTCTGCTTCTTCGAATTCTCAACCCAGAAAAAGGGCTTCACCATCATCAATAACAACAGAACCTTCTTCAGATTCCTTGCCCCCACACTCTCTCTTACCTGCAAAATCTCTTCAGGTTGACTCATAATCTGTTTGCCCTCCTCCTGATGTACCCCAAACCCTAACCCCAATTCCTAACTCCAACATTGGAATCAATGATCTCAGATTGACGATCTCAGGAGATTAGCGTTTCTAGTCAAAACTGTCGCTACTACTACTACTAATATAAGCAATAACAACAACAATATAGTTGATGCTTTTGTTATGCAGCAGGAGCTGAAGCTAAAGTTCGAGTCTTTGCCTAAGGAGGTTGAAGATTGAGTTATGGAAATGAGCGAGAAGAAAATAAAAAATAGGAAACTCAAAGTGGTGAAGGGCATGGATGAGTTGGGCCACGAAAGTGACTTATCCACCGTTTGAAACCACACCACAACTACAAATTTCTCCCTTCTCAATTTCATAGCATTTGCTTTTTATGTAGATCTGTCACTGTCTTCTTCATTTTTCCTCTTTACTTTTTTTATTGTTATTGTTGTTGTTGTTGTTGTTGTTGTTGTTGTTGTTGTTGTTGTTGTTGTTGCTTTTTGTGAAGAAGATGATGATGGAGGTATAATGGTGATGGTGGTGGTAGTAGTGATGAAAGAAATGAGGTGGTGGTACCCTTGAACTCAAAGTTTGGCTCAGGCGAGGTGAGACGGAAGGAGAGAAGGAGGGGGTGGATGATGTAATAAGGGTAATTTGGGGTTTTTATGTGATTTTTTAGTGTTTGGATAATTTTGTTATATGGAACTCATGTTTTATGGGTACAAATGGTAATTTTCTTTTTTTATGGGTAAATGTGTCAGCGTTTTCAACTTTCATGGATAGAAATGGTAGTTTACTCATCATTTTATTTAGCCTTTCATTTTCAGCAACAAGTTCTTGTAAAGGATCCACAATGTGCTTTCCTTTAAGTTTCTCAATTTCAGATTTCAAAAATCTATTTTCTTCAATAAGGTCCATAGCACATTTGGTCTCTTTCACCTTTTCTTTTAAGAACTCATTTCAGCCTTTAACACTTCATTTTCAAATTTAGATTTATTATATTTTTTTTAGCAATTTTTCAGAATGATGGGTAAGATCATCAATAATGACATGTAAATCATCCATGGATAGGTCATAGTAATTTACCTCATCCAGTTGGTCTTCACCTGCCATGAAGCAGACTTGAGCTTCGTATTCGAAGTCCTCTTCTACATCCGAATCATTCTTAAGATCCTCCCAAGATGTCATGAGTACTCTCTTCTTTTCTTTCTTCCCTTTTTCTTTCTTCTTGAACTTTGGGTAGTTGTACTTAAAGTGTCCAGCCTCCTTGCAATTGTGGCATATCACTTTGCTCAAGTCCTTCTTGTATTCCTTTGAGTTTGAGCTCTTGTACCTGCCTTTGTTCCTCATTAGCCTCCTAGCAAAAAACAAAATTTCATCATCTGAAAAACTGTCACTAGACTTACTCTCATTTGGTTCTACTTTTGATTTTAGGGCAATTTCCTTTTTCTTTGAGTCTTGGCTTGTGTGTGTGGTTTCATAAGCAAGAGGTTTCCCTTTTAACTCATCATAGGTTATAAGACTTAGGTTGTTACTCTCAGCTAGAACAATGGCTTTTGTTTCCCAGTCTTTTGTAAGGCTTCTAAGAACTTTTCTCACTAAGATTTTTTTAGTGTGTGTTAAGCCCATAGCATCAAAGCTGTTGATAATGATTGAGAATCTCTCAAACATTTCATCAATGCTTTCTCCATCCTTCATGGTAAACATCTCGTACACTTTTTGCAGCATATCAATCCTTGTTTCTTTGACTTGTTTGGTACCTTCGTGTGTAACCTGGAGTTTCTTCCAGATTTCTTTGGCCGTCTTACATCTAGATATCTTTCGGTACTCCTCAAAGCTGATAGCATAGTGCAGTAGGTTGATAGCTTTGACATTCAGTTCCACCTTCTTTTTGTCATCATCATTCCATTCAGCTTCCTCCTTTAGAGTCATCACTCCATCAACACTTATTTTTGTTGGGATTTTGGGACCATTCATCACTATCTTCCATATTTTGTAGTCTATTGATTGAATGAAGTTCCTCATCCTCTCTTTCCAGTAGGCATAGTTCTTCCCATTGAAAAAAGGAGGCATGTTGTTTGACTGACCTTCTGTTAGAGTGTAGGCAACTGTGGTTGTGCCCAAGTTGTTTATCATTGGACCTTTGCTCCAAGCTGTGAGGCTTGATTCTTAAGACCTTGGCTCTTAATACCAATTGAAGGTAATAAAAGGCTTAGAGAAAGAGGATTGAATCTATGGCCTTCTTTTACTTTAATTGATTAAGCCTTAAAGCTAGTACTCAAAGTGCAACTCTGTTTGAACTGCGCAGCGAAAAATTTATGAGACAATTTTGTTTTGTCTCATGAATTTTAAAAAATAGAACAGAAACATAAAGGAAGAAGATGACACCGTCATGTATCCTAGTTCGGCTGCTTTTTGCAATGCAACCTATATCCAGTCTCCACCACAACGTTGGTGGAATTTTCACTATGTTAAGAGTATTACATACACCAATTCCCTAGGACTTACCTAATCCTATCTAGGCACACAAGTTTCAACCTAAACTTGACTTGGTTATGCTAATACTTAAACTCTTTTACACTAAGTGCTTACCCAACTTAGCAAGGGGCACCTCTCACGTACATGACATAAGACAGAAAATACAACCAAATGATATCTGAGATCCCTCTTGCCTTTTCTCCAAAAGTGTTTCTCTCAGCCTTTTTCTCTCTATGGCTCTTTTTCAATGCCTCACTTACTTGTCTTTTACCTCTCAAAGAAAATACAGAAAGATATACATTGAAACTGAAATATAAAACTGTAAAATATGAAGGAGATGATGAATAACAACATTAACACTATGAACTGAACCCAACAATAGAACTCATGACTTTGTTCTTCATCTTGGCAGAGTGCTCCCTTTAGTGTAGGTGCAATACTTCCAAGACTTCAAATTCAGTAGTGAGGTTTCATACACAGCTCTCTATTCGGGTTCTCTCTCCTCCAGTCCTAGTCCCCAACATTTTTTTCTTTTGTACCTTAGTCTGAGTCTCAGCTAAGGTTTTTCTCAAGTCAACTTCTTGGATTTTGAGCTTTGTTAAATCATCCCTTCTTTTTCTTCAATCAACCCCTAAATTAGGGATTTCAAATTTGAATTTCTTGCTTGATCGAGGTCAATAGAGCGGTAGAGATGATTTTCCTCAGTGATAATCCCAAATCCAGACCTTTAAAAATGTGCTTTGGCTCCAAGTAACGTTGTAAACCATTGATTTTTATCAGAAGTAATTAGACACTACTTTCTTCATTTATCCAAGAATAGTGTCGCAGAAAGTTGGAGAAGGAGTGAAGAAATTAACATGCATGCAAATGGAAATAAATCACATTTATCTTTTGACTTAGTTTAACATGCTTTTGATTAGGGCGATTAGACATTTGCTTTCTTGATTTACTTTTCTCTTTCTTTCTTCTCTAGTGAATAAATGAAAAGGAAGAAGCATTCTCTCTCTTTCTTCTTGAATCTGTCCGAAGAAAGCTTGTAAGCGTTGCCTTTGGTTTGATTTATCTTGGATGAGTCAACTTGAGCTTGGATTGGCTTGACTTCCCGCTCAGCCCAATTTGATTTTTTTGTTTCCAGTTGGTTTGGGCTTCTGTTCCATTACCTGGGTCTGCAACACTTTAAATAAAATATTCAAACCCAATTGGGTGTTTAACCTAATAACTCAATGTATGTCATCATTATTTAAGTTAATTTTATTCTTAGCTCAACACTTAGTTCTTCATGATGTTCTTTATTTACTTCATTTCAACTATAATATTATCTCCATCTCAAAAATCACTTCAGCACTCAAATATGTTCTCACTTTTTCATCTTCTTCTTGCACTCTACAGAGCAAGAATTTGGGGACGATTAATTTGGACAGAATAAGAGAGGGATTATATGTCCTTGAATCCAATTTCGGTAAAAATTCATCCACTACACATTCCATAAATTCCAACCAATCTTCATCCATTACACCTTCAAATATATGGCATTTTTGTTTAGGACACCTTTCTGGACAAAGACTTAATCATTTACATAAAAATTTTCCTTTTATTTCTATACATCATGATGAGGCTTATGACATTTATCTTCTTTCTAAGCAAAAGAAACTTTCATTTTCTCAAAGTTTTAATAAAGTCAATGCAAGTTTTGATTTATTATATTTTGATATTTGGGGTCCGTTTCGACAAAATTCTATTCATAATCATAAATATTTTTTACTATTGTTAATGATTTTAGTCGCTTTACATGGGTTATTTTATTAAAATCAAAGGGAGAAGTGAAAAATCATGTAAAAAATTTTATTACTTTAGTTGAAACACAATTCAACTCTAAAGTCAAAGCTATTTCGTTCCGATAATGGACCAAAATTCATTTTACATGATTTTTATGCTTCAAAGGGCATTATTCATCAGTGTAGTTGTGTTGAAACTACTCAACAAAATGGAAGGGTAGAACGCAAGCATCAACATATTTTGAATATAGCTCGTGCTCTTATGTTTCAATCTAATTTATCATCATCTTTTTTTATCTTATGTTGTTAAACATGCTGTTTATTTACTTAACAGAGTTCCATCATCCGCAATTAATTTTAAAATACCATTAGAGATTTTATTTAATCATCCACCAAATTATCATGACCTTAAAGTTTTTGGATGCTTATGTTTTGTTTCTACCCTAATAGCAAACAGATCAAAATTTAATCCAAGAGCTAAAAAGGCTGTGTTTATTGGTTTTCAACATGATTTTAAAGGATATATTATTTATGTTTTAGAAGATACAAAAATTGAGATTTCTAGAAATATAATTTTTTATGAAATGATCTTGTCCTTATCCACAAAAAATGTCCAATTTGATACACTCAACCCAACATTGCCAAACACGTATTCTCAAAAATAAGATTCAGTTAGTCTTCTAGTTGGACTCTCACCCATACCCATTGACCCACTTCCATCCAATTCTTTCTTTTCTCCAACAGCCTCTCTTTCTTCCTCACTGCCGTGTCCTAACCAACTTGAACCCATGATCCCCGAATCTATTTCAAGTCGTACAACCTCCCCCCTTTCCGCAATAGACACTAACCCACCATCACCTCTTCATCCCATGTCACCTTCCTCCCCACCTGAGCAACTCCGTCCTCGTCATTCTGACCGACCTCTAGCATATCTCTCTGATTACTTATGTAATTCTTCTCTCACCTCCACAAATATCTCTTCCTCAAAATGTCGTTATCCTCTATCTTCAGTTATGTCTTTTTCTTCTCTTTCATCTTCTCATCATAAGTTTCTTTTATCTCTATATTCTGATATTGAGTCAAAATTTTTTAAGGACACCAATCAACATTCTAATTAGATGCTCTTGAGTTGAACAAAATTTGGCGTCTTGTTGATTGCCCTGCAGGCGTTAAGCCGGTTGGCTGTAAATGGGTCTATCCCATCAAATGCAAACTTGATGGTTTAGTTGATCGATAAAAAGCATGCCTTGTGGTTAAAGGGTTCACTCAGACTGAAGGTGTTGATTTCTTGAAAAAAATTTTCCCTATTGTCAAGCCTGCCACCATCAGATTAGTTTTGGTATTGGCCTCTATGAAGCATTGGCCTATACATCAGTTAGATGTCAATAATTCTTTCTTACATGGGGATCTTTCTGAGGATGTTTATATGACTCTGCCACCCGGGTTTACATCTACTCGACCGAATCAATGCTGCAAGCTGCTGAAGTCACTGTATGGTTTACGACAATCTAGTCGTATGTGGTATGGCAAACTTTCTCATCTTTGGCTATATCATGGATATCAGCAGATCTTATCTGATTATAGTCTATTTGTTAAATTCACTGGTACTCAAATTTCTATCCTTCTAGTCTATATTGACAATATTGTTCTCACTGGTAATTTCCTTTTTGAACTTGCTACCATTAAGTCTATTTTGCACCAACACTTCCAAATTAAAGACTTGTGTCCATTAAAATATTTTTTGGGTATTGAGGTTGCTCAATCAGCAAAGAAAATTTGCTTATCTCAGAGAAAATATTGTCTTGATTTTTTGGAAGATTCTGGTTTATTAGGTTCTAAACCTGCCTTTGTTCTAATGGATAGTACCAAAGACTATATCAAGACAAAAGTTCCCTGCTATCTGACCCTTTTGTATATCGCTATTTGGTTGGAGGTCTTATCTATCTCACCACTTCTCTACCAGACATCATGTACGCTACTCAACAATTAAGTCAATTTATGGCATCTCCTACTGAATCTCATCTTCAAGCTGCCAAGCATGTGTTACAATATCTGAAAACCAGCCTCGGCAAAGGACTTTTTTTCCAAGAGAATTAGAAATCTAGCTTCTTGACTTCAGTGACTTTGATTAGGCCGGATGTCTTGACACTCGGCAATCTTTAACAGGATATTGTTTTTTCTTAGGCAGCTCCTTAGTCTCTTGGAAGACTAAGAAACAAACTACCGTTGCTCGCTCATCCACTGAAGCAGAATATCGTGCACTTGCTAACACAACTTGTGAACTTCAATGGATACTGATTGTGTTATAATTTTTACGCATCTCTCCTATCCACCCACCAGTTTTATATTGTGATAGTCAGAGTGCTCTTCATATTGCTGCTAGCCCAATTTTTCATGAACAGACCAAACATTTAGAGGTTAATTGTCACTTGGTTCGACAAAAAGCTCAAGTTGGAGTGATGAAACTTCTCCCCGTTTTCTCTTCTGGGTAGCTAGTTGACATTTTTACCAAGCCTTTGTCTTCTCAACACTTCCATCTTAATCTCAATAAGCTTGGTGTTCTTGACATCTTTCATCCTCCAGCTTGCGGAAGCGTATTAAACCATTCTTCCCTTAGCTCATGACAACAATCAAGAAGTCTCACGTCCCACAAATTCAGCCCAACAGAATACATAAATTCAGTTACAATTTTAACCTTTATCATCTTATCTTATCTTATCTTACCTTCTTATCTTATCTTTACTTTTATATTTCGTAGATTTACACAATTAATTTTCTTCCATAATTGTCTCCTTTTATTTAATTATACAAAAAATCAATTTTAAATTTTATGTTAATCAAATCTCAAAAAATTTCTCAACATCTATAATTTATTTATTAATACGAGAGTTAAATCATTAGACAGAAATAGCTTGTCTCAATCAGCAAAGTATTGACAAATTTTAGGACTTAACATCATTAAGCTGTTACCCATCTTATAAGTGGTATGGTGTGTAGGGGTGGAAACAGGTCAGGTCAGGCCAGGCTTTACTCTTAACAGGCCTGGCCTGTCATGTAATTGATTGGCCTGAGCCTAGCTTGCAGCCTGCTATAGACTTTTTTCAAAGTACTAAGCCTGACCTGTTATTCAGCTTGGCCTGGCCTGAAGCCTGTTAAAAGGCCTGCTAATTTTTTTTTTGTAAAAATAAAAATATTATTTAAAAAAATATTTTTTAATAAACATATTTATATATAAAATGTCATATTTAATATTTATAAGAATTTTTAAACTTTAAAGTATTTAAAATATATAAAATTATTTATAATTAAATATAGTAAATTTAAAATATCTCATTATTTTATTAATAATAAAAAAATTATTTATATATATGCCTGTCCTATTAACATAATAAGGCTCTTATAACAACCTGAGCCTGTGCCTATTTTATAACAGGCCAGGCCAAACACAGGCCAGGCTGCAGGCCCCTGGCAGGCCGCCTGGCCTTTTTCCACCCCTAATGGTATGGTGTGTAGAGTTGAAAATAAAGAACCTTCTTTAATTCACTGCATTATGGCTGTAACGATAAACATCTCCAGTTATTCATTCGAAACAACTAACTAACTAACTATCTTGCTGCTAGCAATGACATGGTAACCTCGTTTGCTGAATAAATTGTATGATTACTTAATGAAGAGTCTTCTTGGTGTGAATAAAATGCAGGCAGCCTCGGCCGAGGCAGTGGTTTATCGTCGTCCAACACATGAACTACAGATGACATGTTAGGCCTATCTTCAGGTCTCCCTTGCACACATAACAGCCCTATCTGTATACATCTCAATGCTTCAACTTCAATGACCGAATCGCGCACTGATTCATCTACCAGCTCCAAAGCCCTCCCCTCATTCCACAGCTCCCATGCCTAAACGATGGAGTCACAATATCTATAAATGTGATGAAGTTACAATAGTTGATACCAAACTTGACATTGATTTTTATATGAAGTTACCATTCAGCATTACTTACATGTCCAAGAAGGTTAATATTTTGGTCAGGAACACGGAAATCTCTGTTCTTCCTCCCACTGACTACCTCAAGCATGATTACACCAAAGGCAAACACATCAGACTTCATTGAGAAAGATCCACGCACCGCATACTCAGGAGAAATATAACCGCTGTATTTTAGCATGCATATCAAATAACAATCATGATAGAAACAATGTTACAGCTTTAAGTATTTAAAAAAACACCTACTTACTGAGTTCCCATCACTCTTTTTGTTTTGGCCTCAGTTTGATCGGCAGCAAATGTCCTGGCAACACCGAAGTCTGATATTTTTGCATTCATGTCTTCATCAAGAAGAATATTACTAGTTTTTAGATCTCTATGAATGATTCTTAGTCTAGAGTCCTGATGCAGATAAACTAAACCCCGAGCTGTGCCACTAATAATGTGAAAGCGCTTGGTCCAATCTAATAATTTTCTTCTAGCATCATCTATCATGTTGAGAACGTCAAATGTTAACATGATTATCTACAAGACGACAACTGAGAAAAAGAAGCACAAATTCAAGATAGTAAAGGAATGGACCAAAAATAAAATAGTCCAAACTTCTGTTGGGCATGAGCTCATAGATCAGAAGTTTCTCTTCTTGCTGAATGCAACAACCAAGAAGTTTTACAAGGTTGCGATGCTGAAGTTTTGCAATTAGCTGAACTTCCGTTTTGAACTCCTGCAATCCTTGGTCGGAGTTCTTGGAAAGTCTCTTGACCGCAATCTGGGTTCCATTTGTAAGTACACCCTGATAACAAATGTTTAGAACAAAACAATAAATGGAGTAAATAATACCATAGTGACCACATTCAAGTTATTTTTGTACCTTATAAACTGGTCCATATCCACCTTTTCCCAATTCATTGCGGCTAGAAAATTGATCAGTGGCATGAACTATGGTTGATAAATCAAATGTTGGGAGGTCCATATCCTCCTTTTCCCGTTTGTGATCACGCTGCTTCAACCAAAATATATCTAGCAAAGAGGAATGATACAAGAACAGAGATTAATTTAAAGTTCCGGAGCCTGAAATAGTTGGTTAATGTGAAGAACAACAAGACTTTCAGCATTGCAAAATTATATTTTTGCCAAATATTGGTGTAACAGTAGAATTCACATGTAAAATATCGTGTATTTACCTGTCTCCACAAGTTTTTTTCTCCATAGAAATAATTTCAGTCCAAGTATTACGATCATGATGAACAATATAAAGCCAACAATGATGCCTGCTTGCTTCCTCTTGCTGGAATCATTGTTCTGCTTATCATCTGAGATATCAAAAGTTCAAGAGCATTCTTCCTTAATTCCTTACATTATGTATTGTGAAATTATAATGCAGGTAATCAAAAACAAAATGTAAATAAGAAGCATACCTATTCGGATATAGAAGTCTTGTGACCCTTGTCTAATGTCAATAAGATCATGAAACCAGATCAAGCAACCGCTTCCTCCATCACGGATATCCAAATTGGAATATGCCGTACAAGAACAATTCTTCAGACAGAATTCCTTGCATTCCAGCAGGTTCATGGTCCTGTTATACCAAGAAGAAGACGTGTCCGGCAACACTATGCCGGTGACCTTCTTGAATCCATCTCTGCTGCAACTTAAAGGAGTGATCCTAACACAACCATCAGACCAATCAGATTCCTTCCATTTTCCAGGATATTTTGGTGCAAATCCTTCAAGGCATGAACAGACAGGAGTAGGAGTAGTACTGCAAATAGAATTTGCACCACAAATAGCATACTTGTCACATTCGGCTTCTGGTATAGAAATAAGTGTCTCCCAGCCTCTGGTTTGTATTGACCAATGCAAAACCTGAACACCTCCCCAAGGGTACACTACACCTCTAATATATTTGGATGTATTTTCCGTGTATCTCACATAAGAATCATGATACATGACACAAAAAATGTTACAGTTCTAAGTATGAACAATACTCTAGCCTACTTACTGAGTTCCCACCACTCTTCCAGTCTTGTCTTCAGTCTGATCACTTGCAAATGTCCTAGCAAGACCGAAGTCTGATATTTTTGCATTCATGTCTTTGTCAAGAAGAATATTACTAGTTTTTAGATCTCTATGAATGACTCTTAGCCTAGAGTCCTGATGCAGGTAGACTAGGCCTCGAGCTGTGCCACGAATAATGTGAAAGCGCTTAGACCAATCTAATAATTTTCTTCTAGCATCATCTATCATGTTGAGAACGTCAAATGTTAACATGATTATCTACAAGACGACAACTGAGAAAAAGAAGCACAAATTCAAGATAGTAAAGGAATGGACCAAAAATAAAATAGTCCAAACTTCTGTTGGGCATGAGCTCATAGATCAGAAGTTTCTCTTCTTGCTGAATGCAACAACCAAGAAGTTTTACAAGGTTGCGATGCTGAAGTTTTGCAATTAGCTGAACTTCCGTTTTGAACTCCTGCAGTCCTTGGTCAGAGTTCTTGGAAAGTCTCTTTACGGCAATCTCAGTCCCATTTGCAAGTACACCCTGTTAACAATTGTTATAACAAAACAATATTTGGAGTATATAATACCACAGTAAGCAAATTCAACTTATTTAAGTACCTTATAAACTGGTCCATATCCACCTTTTCCCAATTCATTACTGCTAGAAAATTGATCAGTGGCACAAACTATGGTTGATAAATCAAATGTTGGGAGGTCCATATCCTCCTTTTCCCGTTTGTGATCACGCTGCTTCAACCAAAATATATCTAGCAAAGAGGAATGATACAAGAACAGAGATTAATTTAAAGTTCCGGAGCCTGAAATAGTTGGTTAATGTGAAGAACAACAAGACTTTCAGCATTGCAAAATTATATTTTTGCCAAATATTGGTGTAACAGTAGAATTCACATGTAAAATATCGTGTATTTACCTGTCTCCACAAGTTTTTTTCTCCATAGAAATGATTTCAGTCCAAATATTAGGCTCATGATGAACAATATAGAGCCAACAACGATAACTGTTAGCTTCCTCTTGCTGGAATCATTGTTCTGCTTATCATCTGAGATATCAAAGTTCAAGAGCATTGTTCCTTAATTCCTTACATTATGTATTGTGAAATTATAATGCAGGTAATCAAAAACAAAATGTAAATAAGAAGCATACCTATTCGGATATAGAAGTCTTGTGACCCTTGTCTAATGTCAATAAGATCATGAAACCAGATCAAGCAACCGCTTCCTCCATCACGGATATCCAAATTGGAATATGCCGTACAAGAACAATTCTTCAGACAGAATTCCTTGCATTCCAGCAGGTTCATGGTCCTGTTATACCAAGAAGAAGACGTGTCCGGCAACACTATGCCGGTGACCTTCTTGAATCCATCTCTGCTGCAACTTAAAGGAGTGATCCTAACACAACCATCAGACCAATCAGATTCCTTCCATTTTCCAGGATATTTTGGTGCAAATCCTTCAAGGCATGAACAGACAGGAGTAGGAGTAGTACTGCAAATAGAATTTGCACCACAAATAGCATACTTGTCACATTCGGCCTCCGGTATAGAAATAAGGGTCTCCCAGCCTCTGGTTTGTATTGACCAATGCAAAACCTGCAAAGCTCCCCAAGGGTACGCTACACCTCTAATATATTTGGATGTATTTTCCGGTCTGAACCTAACAAACACTTCTTGTTCATTGAAAACAAATTGAGATGAAAATTGGCTATAGCGCAAATAAGTTGTAGCTCCTGAAAACATTAGCCCATTCCATGGCCCTACTCTAATTGTTGTGGCATTTCCATTCATTAGAACTATTTGTGGATCACCTCTAAGGTCTATTCTAAGTGTGTAGTGTCCGCGGCCGGGATCATCGATACTTTTTGAAGATGATAGAGTCCTCTCTAGACCTGTTCCAAGGTCCCATCCCAGCTTCATTCCTGGCAACGAAGTATCACAAGGATAATCAAAGCTCTGCCATAGAAAGTGGTCTCCATTATGGCCATCTTTGACAACAAGGTTTCCTGACTCCAAGAGCTGTGCAACTGGATTCCATTTATCTTCCACTTTGCTTGACATGTTGGTGGACCACACAATGCTGCTGTTGCTGCTGCGATTAACAAGGACAAGTAGTCCTTCGCCGGTGAGTTTTAGAACTCCTGAGGTGTTGTTGAGGGGTTTTTCTCTGTTTGCCACCCACACCACTACCTTAGGGAATATGTTATGGTACCATATGCCTAAGTATCGGCCATTTGAATTTCCGGGGCTGTAGAAGCCAAGTTCAAAGGTTCCTCCAAGCGAAATTAATGTCTCTCCATCGGTGATGGATTGAACAGGAGTTATATTGTCTAGTGAAGTGGAGCTTCTTAATATAAATGAGAATAGAAGGGACCAAAACCATAGCACTCTCTGGTTTTGCATTATTTCGTTGAGGCACAACTTGTTTCTACTACACTAATACAAGAAAAGATGGTCAGGACTCGGGACCTGATTTTCCTTGGTTATTTTTTATACATTAAAGCATTTTTATAACTTATAAGTAAACAACAGGGAGACATGGGTTGACCTACTCACAAATAAGAGGGGTTATTGCATATTCATAATTTGATATTTTTAAGAGTCATGCTATAGCCTATAGTGAAAATTATTTTTTAAAGAATAAAGACTTTTTATTTAATAGAATAAAATATAAACATCAATATACAATATACACTTTTTTCCAAAATGTTAGTTATAACTTTTACTCTTTATCCAATTTCATTTTTCAACAAAAAAAAATCTCTTCTAACAGAATAAAATTAAAAATAATAAAAACCAACTAACATGAATTTTAGACATGTGATTTTTAGATTTTAGATAAATTAGACAATACCCACGCATCGCGTGAATAATTAAATAAATTATACTATATAGTATAAATTTAAAAGTATTATATTATTTAAGAATTAATTAAATAATATATAAATTAATATTAAATTTTAAATTTTAATTTGTAAAAAATATTTACCGTTTGTATATAATTTAATATAATTACTTAAACATTTGAGATACACTAAAATATAAAAAAATTATCACATAAACACAAAAAGTCAACTCTCACGGTGCTCATCTCAATTTCTAACAGGGTATTTAACCATAAGATGAATGTAGCTGCAGTTTTAGTTCAACGTAATCACGTAGATAAGACATAAGTATCTGAAGAAATTTAGCAATTCCATGAAGTGGCAGATCAAATAAGGAAAATAGAAAGAGACATTCAGCAACAATTGGCCAGGCGGCTGCATAATGATTAATGAATAAAATTTTCCAGAGCAATATTGATTGTGCAACTAAAGAGTTGACAAACGAGCATTCATGGTGTATGACGTATGAGTTCCATTTTGTCTCTTTTTTTTTTCAACTTAACTTTCTTATTTCATGATTTATTTAATAAATACAAAATAAATGTATTGAAAATATAAATTTTTTATATTTTTAATTTGTAATTAATTTTAACATGTGTCCCTAAATCACAATATAGATAAATCTTAAAAGAAAAACCTACTTAATGAGTTGATGAGTCCCCATCATCCCTCTTTTTGTGTTGGCCTCAGTTTGATAGGCTGCAAATGTCTTAACAAGACTAAAGTATGATATTTTTACATTCATGTCTTTATGAAGAAGAATATTATTAGTTTGTAGATCTATATGTGTGGTTCAAGTATTATTTTGTTACAAAAGATTCTATTTTTATGGGAATCAAATATATTCAAAGGGAATGTGAGAATTGAAATAATGGTATTTTCATTTTCAGAAATCAAATTTATTTGGAAATAGCTTTTCAAACTTTGAATCAAATATGAGCATATGATATTCCCATTTTAAAATTTTTAGAAATTATTTATAATTTCCCCAACCACACACACTATCAGACTCTTAGCCTAGAGTCTAATAGGCCTTGAGCTGTCCCGCTAATAATTTGAAGGCCAATTTTATGATGTCTATCAATTGTTGTTTAACTTTTGTCTAATTTACTTTTTGTAATAAGTTTTGAATTTTTAAAAATAATTTATTTTTATATCTTTTAAATAAATATTAATTTTTAACTCTTTTTAATAAATAAATTCTACTTTTTAGGCACCATAGCATTCACCTAACTTAAAAGCGCTTAGGCCAATCTAATATTTTCTTCTAGAATCGTCTGGCATTTGAGGACATTTATAGTTAACTTGATATCTACATGACAGTAATTGTGAAAGAGAACCATAAATTAAAGATGGTTAAGGCATAAACCAAAAATAAAGTAGTCCAAACTCCTATTAGGCACGAGCTCAGAGATCAAATATTGGAAGATTTATGTCTTCATTCCCCCCTTTGCGAGCATGTTGCTTCCACCAAAATATTTCTAGCAAAATAGGAATGGTTAGCAAATAGAAATTCTAAGAGAGCTACAATATTGTTTTTAGTAGAAGCAGTCAAATGTTAAATATCATGTATTCACCTGGCTCCTCAAGTTTTTGTCTCCATATACATAATGCCATTACAAGTAGCATGCTCATGATGAACAAAATAAAAGGTACCAACTACCAACAATGATGACTGCAAGCTTTTTCTTACTGGATTTTTCATCTGAGATACCAAAGTTCAAGGACACTTTTCCATAATTCTTTATTACATTCATGTATTGTGAAATATTGATCAATATTGACATAGTATTTTTTATTTGGTGAACTTTTTTTTTTTGGTAAAAGTGCTCTTGTTCATTAGCACAAGCACCACTTTTTTTTTAAAAATAAAAGTCATATATTCTTTCTTGTATTTTTTTCTATCTATCATAAAATAAAAAAAAGTTTTATTTCTCGAAAAAAATTATCCCAACTTTAATTTTTGGGATACAATTTTTATTTTGGCATTTTAAGAAAATTCACTGTACTCCTAACAAATTTCGTTACTTCATTAAGGTTTGCCGCATCTCCCGACGAACTCTAAATTAGTACGGTCGAACTCTATAATTAACTTCCGTAGCGAACTTTAGTGAAATAACAAAGTTTGCCGAGAGTCTGACAAACATGCTTGAAATGCTAAAAATAAAAATTGTATTCCGAAAATTAAATTTGAGATAATTTTTTTGAAAAATAAAACTTTTTAAATTTTATAATAGAAAAAAAATCCATTTTTGCTTATAATTTTAAAAAAAAAATAGAGATGTTTTTAAAAATATTTAAGGAGTTTTTTGAAGTTAATTTGTTCTGAGTTATAATTGATTTTGATATATATTAATATGATGACAAACATTGTATTAAGTTAATAGCCTAATATGATTTAATGCGTGTGTTAGTGATGCAGGTCGAAAACCAAGATGCACACAAGTCCTAAGAAAAAAAGTAAAAGAAAAAAAGAAGAAAAAAATCAAATAATGAAGCCTAAGACAAATCAAAGTTTGTATTGGATCATCTTATTTTGTCGAGTTAGGAGATACCGTGAAAAACCAAAAAAATTTGCATTATATCAGAAGCAAAGTGTAACAACTATATTACCATTTTTGTGCAATCAAAAAGTTCATTAAAGCTATTATATTTCTACTACATCTATTTGGGAAAGAAGAAAAATGAGCTCTTTTTTTCTAATTCAAATGAACGGTTAAGGATGAACCTTGGAGCCAAAGTTTAAATCGATGGTGCAGATTATTGAATGAAAAAAAGAGCTAGCAAGAAAGGGAGAGAGCAACGGATAGAATTAGAAAAAATGCAGAAGCAGTAAAATAAATTTAAAGAGCAAGCCTCACACTATATAGCTACACTTACAACATCATTTCAGAGCATCATCTCATACACTTGCTTCATAATTATTTTTCTTCATTTTTGAGCTACATTTAAGATTTCATTGTTATGATTTTTCTGATGTTTATATTTCTATAAATGAAAAAAAGATATATCATGGTAAGATGAAAAATGAAAAAGTCATGAGTGAAAAAAGGTAAAAGAGATAGATTTAAAAAGCCAAATTAATTTCTATATATGTATTTAGTTTGATTGAATCAGTTGATTTTTCTTTGTCAAGTTGAGATAGCATTTAGTGATTATTGAACCAGTTGGGTTCTCCGTTGCTAAGTTAGTGGGATAGTACTTGGTGACGGTTAACAAGTTAGGTTTTTCTTTACTAAGTTGAAATAACACTTGGTGGTTATTGGGCTTGGATTAGAAGGCTAGTGGTTGATACTAGATGAACTAGAATGAGACCCGTGTCAAGTGCTGATTCAAATAAATAATAAAAGTGATTAATAAATATTATAAAAATAATTTTAAATACATAAATAACTCTATAATTAACTTCCGTAGCGAACTTTAGTGAAATAACAAAGTTTGCCGAGAGTCTGACAAACATGCTTGAAATGCTAAAAATAAAAATTGTATTCCGAAAATTAAATTTGAGATAATTTTTTTGAAAAATAAAACTTTTTAAATTTTATAATAGAAAAAAAATCAATTTTTGCTTATAATTTTAAAAAAAAAATAGAGATGTTTTTAAAAATATTTAAGGAGTTTTTTGAAGTTAATTTGTTCTGAGTTATAATTGATTTTGATATATATTAATATGATGACAAACATTGTATTAAGTTAATAGCCTAATATGATTTAATGCGTGTGTTAGTGATGCAGGTCGAAAACCAAGATGCACACAAGTCCTAAGAAAAAAAGTAAAAGAAAAAAAGAAGAAAAAAATCAAATAATGAAGCCTAAGACAAATCAAAGTTTGTATTGGATCATCTTATTTTGTCGAGTTAGGAGATACCGTGAAAAACCAAAAAAATTTGCATTATATCAGAAGCAAAGTGTAACAACTATATTACCATTTTTGTGCAATCAAAAAGTTCATTAAAGCTATTATATTTCTACTACATCTATTTGGGAAAGAAGAAAAATGAGCTCTTTTTTTCTAATTCAAATGAACGGTTAAGGATGAACCTTGGAGCCAAAGTTTAAATCGATGGTGCAGATTATTGAATGAAAAAAAGAGCTAGCAAGAAAGGGAGAGAGCAACGGATAGAATTAGAAAAAATGCAGAAGCAGTAAAATAAATTTAAAGAGCAAGCCTCACACTATATAGCTACACTTACAACATCATTTCAGAGCATCATCTCATACACTTGCTTCATAATTATTTTTCTTCATTTTTGAGCTACATTTAAGATTTCATTGTTATGATTTTTCTGATGTTTATATTTCTATAAATGAAAAAAAGATATATCATGGTAAGATGAAAAATGAAAAAGTCATGAGTGAAAAAAGGTAAAAGAGATAGATTTAAAAAGCCAAATTAATTTCTATATATGTATTTAGTTTGATTGAATCAGTTGATTTTTCTTTGTCAAGTTGAGATAGCATTTAGTGATTATTGAACCAGTTGGGTTCTCCGTTGCTAAGTTAGTGGGATAGTACTTGGTGACGGTTAACAAGTTAGGTTTTTCTTTACTAAGTTGAAATAACACTTGGTGGTTATTGGGCTTGGATTAGAAGGCTAGTGGTTGATACTAGATGAACTAGAATGAGACCCGTGTCAAGTGCTGATTCAAATAAATAATAAAAGTGATTAATAAATATTATAAAAATAATTTTAAATACATAAATATGAATACAAATTATAAATAATTTTACAAATTAATAAAAGTATTTTTCTTCTTCAAGTTCACCATTAAAAAAGGCAATCCTTATATCTAGTTGCTATAGATGTAAGTCATAGATAGCACATATAGCAAGAACTACTCTTATTGTAGAAATACTAACCACGGAAGAAAAAATTTCATTGAAATCAATACTTTCTTTTTGAGTGTATTCCTTTACCACCAGTCTTGCACGATAACATTCTATCTTGTCGTGATTGTCACACCTTATTTTGTAAATCCATTTGTTACCAATTACTTTTCTTCTGTCCGGGAGTGGGACAAGCTCCCACGTCTTATTTCTGTATAGTGCTTCCAAATTTTCTTGCATGGCTATCATCCATAAAAAAGAATCTGGACTTTCAACAGCCTCTTGAAAGGTTGATGGTTCTCCATCTTCAATAACAAAAAAATATGCATCATGACAAGTCATGATATAGTCGACATGTCATAATGGTTTTCTCAGTTCACATATTGTTCTGCGAGCTTCAGCTGGTCCTTATGCAACTTGCTCAGGTTCTGCTTCAGAAGAGTCCTTTTCTCTAGACTTATTGTTCATGTATATTGTAGAAGTTTCTTCAGTGCTACTGTTGTTTTCTTGCTCCTTTTGTAACTCATTTTCAGCAAATAATATCTCTACTGACAATAATATTGTGGACAGTGGGGTCCCACAAACTATACCCTTTTACATTATCAGCATAGTCCAAGAAGATACACTTTCTTGATTTAGGATAAAGTTTTTTTCTTTCTTGGGTAATAAACATCACATAAATAGGACATCCAAACATATGGAGAGAAGAATAATCAGGTGACTTACCTTGCCACATCTCCATTGGAGTTTTTCAACCCAATTGCTGGTGATGGCGATCTGTTAATCACGTAGCAGGCTGTTTTAACTGCTTCTGCCCAAAAAGACTTGGCTAATCTTGTAGTATGCAACATAGCTCGAGTTCTTTCTAGAAGAGTTTTGTTTATCTACTCTGCAACACCATTTTGCTGAGGTGTATATGCAACTATAAATTGCTTCTGAATTCTCTCGTGCTTGAAAAATGCAATGAATCACTAGCAGTGTATTCTCTTTCATTATCTGTCCTCAAGCACTTTATTTTCTTCCCAGTTTCAAGCTCTATTCATGCTTTAAACTCCTTGAATACTGAAAACACATCTGACTTCTTCTTGATGGGAAATACCTACACTCTTCGTGAGTAATCATCTATGAAGGAGACAAAATATTTTGCTCCTACTAGTGATAATTCTCGTGATTCCTACACATCAGAATGAATCAAGTCTAGTATATACTTGCTTCTAGCGGTTGACTTTTCAAACTTCAATCTATGCTGCTTACTTGTCATACAGTGGTCACAGAAAGGTAGATTCATTAGTTTGAGCCCTGGAAAAAAATTACGTTCTGCAAGAACCTGTAGGTCATGGTCTGACATATGGCCTTTGCGATGCCACAACATCGTTGTGCCTTATTGGTCTGCAGATGCAACTAATACTTCTGCATCTCGAATTGTATCTCCAGAAAGCAAGTAGAGATTGGTTGTTAGCCATTTTGCTTTCATGATCATATGAGCACCATTAGTCACCTTCAATGATCCACTTTCAATATTAATCTTGTACCCTTGAGAATCCAACAGTCCAACGGATAACAAATTTTTTCTCAGGCCATTCACATGTCTTATACCTTGAACTATATGGATGGAACCATCAAACATCTTAAGTTTGATGGTACCGATTCCCACAATTTCTAAGGCATGATCATCTCCCATGAGTCAGATTCTTTTAAAACAAGTTTGAAGATTTCAGAAGGTTTAGAGAAGTGGGATTGAATCTATGGCCTTCTCAAAATTTTTTAATTATTAACCCTTTTCATCAAAGAACTTTAAACCTGATTTCTGATGATCTGCGTAGCAGATAAATCAGGAGACAATTTCATTTTGTCTCATAAAAATAAAAAAATAGAACTAAAAGAGAGAGGAAGAAGAGGAAGATGACACAACCATATATCATGATTCAATTGTCTTGTGCAATGCAACCTACATCTAGTCTCCACCCCAACATTGGTGAAATTTTCACTATAATCCAAGTATTACATACACCAATTTCATATGACTCAACTCAATTTTATCTGTGCACACAAGTTTCACCTCAAACTTGACTTGGCTATGCTAATACCTAGACTCACCATACTAAGTGCTTACCCAACTTAGCAAGGGATACTTCTCAAGAACAAGACACAAGACAGAAAATACAACAAAAAAATATGAAATCACTCTTGGCTTTTCTCTTAAGTGTATCTCTCAGCCTTTTTTACTCAATGAATTTTTCTCAATGCCTCTCTTTCTTGCCTTTTACCTCTCAAAGAAAATACAGAAAGATATACATTGAAACTAAAATACAACACTGTAAAACATGAAGGAGATGATGATATGCAACTTTGATTCTATGAACTGAACCCAGTATTTGAACTCATAACCTTGTTCTTCATCTTGGTGGAGTGCTTCCTTTAGTATAGGTGCAATGCTTCCAAGATTTTAAACTCAGTAGTGAGGTTTTACACTCAACTTTCTATTCGGGTTCTCTCTCCTTAATGTCTAACCAGAATCATTTTTCCTTTTGTACCTTAATCTAGGTCACGACTTTAGTTCCTTTAAAGTCAACTTCTTGGATTTTGATATTTCAGAGATCATGCCTTCCCTTTCTTCAATCAACCCTAAAGATTAGGGATTTTGAAACTGATCTTATCACCGTAGCAGACACAGCAGTATCACCAATTAACTTTTTCAATGAGCTTATCAAAATCCAAACCATCAGATTTGTGCTTTGGCCCCAAAAAACATTATTGACCATTGACATACAGCGAGAATGTTCAGCTACCATTTTTTAATTTTTCCAAAATAGTGTTGCAGAGAGTAGAAGAAGAAGTGAAGAAATCAACTTGCATGCAAAAGGAAATTATTTACCTTTAACCTCTGACTTAGCTTAACATTCCTTTGATTAGTGTGATTTGACAATGCTTTCTTGATGAACCTGTCTCTTTCTTTCTTCTGTGGTGAATGTGAGCTTCGAAGATGAAGCTTTCTTTCTCTCTCTCTTTCATATGTCCGAACAAAGCTTGTGAGCTTTGGATTTGATTTGATTCCCTCTGGTTGAAGTGTCTTGGGCTTGGTTTGGATTAATTTTCAGTTAGCCCATTTGGTTTCTTTGTTTGTGGATTAACAATTCTTTCACAACTTTTATTTCTTTGTTCCAATTTGTTGTGCTGCTGCAATCTTCATTTTTGGCCCTGCATCATTAACTCAATCAATCAAAATTGTAAGGTCCCACATCGGTTGGAGAGGGGAACGAAGCATGCCTTATAAGGGTGTGGATACCTCTCCCTAGCATGACGCATTTTGACGAGTGAGTGTGGGGGGCTTCGGCTATCATCCCTATCGTCAAAGACAAAACTGTGAGGCCTTGTGTGCCAAAGCGGACAATATCGTGCTAGCGGGTGGTCTGGGCTATTACAGATGCTATCAAAGCCAGGTTCCCAGATCGATGTGCCAATGAGGGCGCTGGGCTCCCTTAGGGGGTGGATTGTAAGGTCCCATATCGGTTGGGGAGGGGAACGAAGCATGCTTTATAAGGGTGTGGATACCTCTCCCTAGCATGACGCATTTTGACGAGTGAGTGTGGGGGGCTTCAGCTATCATCCCTATCGTCAAAGACAAAACCGTGAGGCCTTGTGTGCCAAAGCGGACAATATCGTGCTAGCGGGTGGTCTGGGCTGTTACAAAAATCAATTAGGTGTTTAACCCAATAAAATAATGTTGTCATCATCATTTAATTTATTTATTATTCTTGACTCAATAAGGTTCATAAGTGCTAAACCACTCATGATATGGAGTCATGTGATATGTTGCTGCACAATCCAATAGCCAGACATCAGCTAGTGGTTTATTGTTTTTATGACCAATTACAGCTTCGATGCATAAGACATCTCCATCATCAGAGGTGTTTGCAACACAATCATGTGAGGTAGTTGCATTAGCAGTTTTCTCTTTGTTCTTTTTGTTGTACCAGCAATCTTTCTTTAAGTACCCTTTCTTGATACAATTGTAAAAAGTAAGGTTCTTCTTTAGAGACTTTGATCTACCATGACTTTGACTCTCACTAGAGTCACGTTCCGTTGATCTGTCTCTCATCACCGACAAAGCTTCTGATGCTTAGAACTTTCCATTTGATCATCTTTATTTTTGCGCCTGCTTTCTTCTTCAAGAATAGCGGCAACAATATCATCAAATTGAAGTTGATCAGTAATATTGTTATTTGTGATGTTGATGATAAGTTGATCATATGAGTTTAGCAAACTTTGGAGCAGAAGTTCAGCACGTTCATTTTCTACAATTTGACACTCCATGGCTGTCAGTTGTGAAAATACAGTATTAAGATTGTTGATATGATCCGTCATTGATGTGAATTCACTCATACGAAGAGTATAGACCCTCCATTTCATGAATATATTATTGTGAAGTGATTTTACCTCGTACAACTTAGTGAGTGCCTCCTAAATCTCCTTAGCTGTTTGTTTTTCCGAGGTGCTTGATAATACGGAATCTGCCATAGCCAAGTGTAAATTAGCAACTGCGTTTCTCTCCATCTCTTTCCACTTGTCATCAGGAGTACCGGTAGGCCTTCCTTCTATTGCTTTTAAGCAATTCTCCTTTCTCAAAATTGCCTTGATCTTCAGTTTCTAAAGAAAAAAGTTATTCCCATTGAATTTCTCGATCTTAAATTTTGTTGCCATGGTTTTGACCCCAACTTGCCCTTTTGCAGTGGAAGATTAAGAACCTAAAGTTCTGATACCACTGTTAGGTACTAAAGTGGAGGAAAAATAAGAAAAATTGGCCGGGAAAACAAGAAAAATTGGCGCCGAGATTACCGTGGGTTTTAATCCGCCGGTAAATCTCAATTAATGGAACGCTGTGTTTTGGTCATACGCAATGCATTATCGTTGGATTTATCTGCTGGTAAATCTAATGATAAATCTGATCTAAATTCAAAACGTGCGGCCCTGATCTCCCCTTACTTTCGAGAACACCATTCTCTCTCCCCCGTTCTCATCTTTCTTCTCTCTTCCCTGCAACATCCTCCGGCCACCCTCCGCCGTGACTCTCTTCCGTCGTCCAGGTAGGTTGCTCTGATCCCTCTCCGTATTCTATTCTTTTTTTGCTTCTTTATGCTTTGTTATTTTTATTTTCAACTTTCCTATGATTTTGTGATTTGTTTAGAGTGTAGGGGTTTATTCAATTTGATGATCTTGTGATTTGTTGAATTGAAATTGTAAATTATATAGGAATTACTTTTTAAATCTTTAGTTTTTTGATTTGTCATTATTTAACTTTTATGTAAGTGGTAGATTCTATTCATAAATAAAGTAGTTTAAAAGTAAAAGAATGAAGCTTTTAACGTGAGGAAAAAATTTTCTGGTTCTTGAAAGACCACGATAGTTTATAGAATTTTAAAAAATTTAGTGGCTCGTTTCTAATATGCAATTCATTATAAACTTCCATTATCACATAACCACAACTTGTGCCCCTCACAAACGCTTGAGCTGAAAAGTCCTTTTTGTTCCCTTAAATTCTCAGTTAGAATCCCAACCCAACATGATGACCTAAACACTATAATGTTGAAGATAATTGTATTTTTTAAGGTGTAAAAGATGAAATTAAGTAAGTGTTGGGAGTTTGAATTTTGCCTTATGTATGCAGTAATTTACTAGTTAGCAACAAATCTTAAATAAATTTCAGATCTGTGATAAATTAGTCTTTGACTTATCGAGTTAAGAAATACCGTGGATAACTAAAAAAATAATAAGAATTAATTTGATCAATTTTCGTCATGTGATTCCTATATATATTTTTTCTAGTTATATTTAAAAAAAATAATTCTCCTTCATATTAGTAAAAAAACTATCCAAACCATCAATAAAAAATATAAGATAATGTCTAATATTAACTTATTTTTACTCAATTCTTCTTACATGTTTTATTATTACTCGCAAATAAATATAAAAAAGTAAAAGAAATTAAGAAAATATTTATCTGAGTTGTACTAAAAAAAACATTAAACAAAAAATCTTCATTCACAAAACCTTTTTTTTATACTTCAAATAACAACGTATATGGCTATCAATAAAGAAGATAGGCCAATAAATTAATAAATTAATAAATTAATAAATTGCTTTAATGATAGGGGACTCGTTTGCTATTAGAAAATATTTTGGATCACACTATAAACATACCTAAATACTGTACGGCTGTAACATTGACCATAAATCAAAAATCTTATCAATAGATCCTTAAGAACCATAAAATTCTTTTCCATCATAGACAAATCCGTAAAAGAAAAGAAATAAAAAAAAAAAACTTATTTAGTTCATCTTTTGTATTTAGAAATTTTTTTGTGAATTTTTAACTAAAAATTATAGATAAATTATTATAAAAAATTTTAAAATTTTAAATTTTTTTAATTTATAAATTATTAAATTTAAATATTTAAAATTATATAGTGAATTTTCAAACAATTTTTTAAAAGAATTAAAATTTAAGTTTAACGTTAGATTTACCAAACAAAAACTTCGACGGTAACAAGCTCTAAAATTTCACAATTAAAAATTTATATCCGCCAGTAAATAGGCGAGGTTTATACCGTCGGATTTATTCCGCTGTTATGTCCGATGGTAAACAAATTATTGGCGGATTTTTTTAGTAAAGGTATTCGACGTTTTTCTTGGAGTGTATGAGAGACCTTACTATTTTTTTCTTTAAATTTCACTCACTAATTCTATGCAAAACATAGCATACACTAGCAAATTCCTTAACCCTCTATATATAGTATTTTGTGGAGGTGCATTTGGTTTATAAGTTTAATTTATCAAGTTGTGCACAAATTGTACAAGTGTGTGTACTAGAGTCTTCTTTCACATTCATCTTTATCAAGTTGTATGACAAGTTGATAAATATCAACTTATGTAACACTTCATTCTTTGATTAAGTCAAAGATTGCAACTAAGCTAACTTATTTTCAAGTTACAAATTTTGATTAAAACTTTAACTATATAAGTTAGGCAACTTACAAGTAGTTTCATAAGTCTTCTAACTTGATAAGAATCATTTGTATCATACTTGATTCTAGATCAAGTTTAAGTTCTATAATGTTCTTTAATTTTTTTGAAAGTTCATCATTCGTTCTCCACTTGTATGACTTGTAACTTCTAGCTATTTTTATTGACTTCAAATCAAAAGAATAATTTTACTTTTTCTTTTCACAGAGAATGCCATACATGACAAATATTTGTATTTATTTGAGTCTGAAGGTAATTAACACAACTACCACAATATGAGTTTAAAATTTTGGGACCAACTTTCTTAAGAAAAAGAGAATGTGATAATCGAAAGAAAGAAAAAAAAAAGAGAGGAGCACGTGAGAGGCACATTTCCCCACTTAAATCTCCTTTTCTCTCCTTGTACTCTTCGAACCGTCTCTACCCCTTCTCTATCTCTCATTTTCTATTTTGCATTCCTTCGTAAGAGGAAAATTCAAACTCTTTTATTTTCTTGATCTTCTCTTTCATTCTATCTTCCTTGTTTCAAATTTTTTATCCAACCACAACAGTCAACACACTAAATTTCATTTTATCTTTTTATTTTATATTTATTTTAATACATCACTGATAACCAAAAAAAAACTTTTATTTTCTCACAACTCCAAATCATAAAGTTCATCTTAACGAGTGAAAGAAGTATTCAACTTTTGAGTTCTGGTTATTATTAAAATTTTAAAATAACTCTTTGACTCAATAATTAGTTATATTTCTAATTTTTGCCATCCCTATACTTGTGGGTATAACAAAGTCCGAAATTAGAGTTATTAGGTTAGAAAATTTGAGATTTTTATCAAAGTGAGTAAGATTATGTTAATTGACAACATTAGTAGATCACAAATATCATTATTGTCATATTTCTAGAGTTGTAGAGTTATTAAACATCATTTGATAGATAGTTGAGGCACTCAGAACTATTTCCGATTCCTTAGAATTAAGTTATGAGTGGATATTATATCTATAATTATTTTTAAATGTATTACTATTGGTATTTAACTTGGATTTTGAGTTTTTCAATATGAAATTATTTGATTGTTATCTGACTAGAAAATCATAGTTAACAGCGGTTATGACGTTAACTTAGATGCATCTGGCTTGGATTTTAATTAGCATGGGTGTTGCTAGCTAACGTGTAGGCCACACGTTGAATCTGTTATAATGTACTGGCACACTAGAGAAATGATATGTGCTCAGGAGGGTATTTTCATCATTTTGGAGTTAAGGGACATAATGGTAATCTTGTCATATTCAAGGATCTGAATATTAGAAGAATTGTACCATGTCAGTCTTGGACATCAAGAAGACCAAGAGTCCATCTCAAAAACAGTGGTGCTAAAATGGCGACAACTCATAAGGCCCATTGGGCTAAGTTAGGACAGCAAAAAATCTAATAATGCTTTTCAAATTCAATGGGAGGCATAATTTATTATTAATTTTCGAATTTTTAGGCATTTATTTTAGTTTGTTTTGTTGTTAGAGTTTGTTGGAAGATTTGATTTACTTCTGATATGTTTAGTAGTATTTTTAGGGATTTTAAATTTAAAAATCAAATCTGATCTAAACTAATAAGATCAAATATGATTTAAATTAGTTATCATATCTTTAAAATTTTAAAATTTAAATCAAATCTGATCTAATCCAATAAGATCAAATTTGATTTAAATTAGTTATCTTATCTTATCTTATCTTTTAGCTAGTTTGTTAGGGATCTATTTAAACACCTGAGACAATTTACATAACTTTGATGAATAAAATTTCTTTAGTGCTTTATGCACGTTTATTTTAGTGTGATTAAGTGAGGTGAGTGATTTGCTTTGCTTGTTGCATGGAGAAAATTGAGTGATTCAATTTTCATCCCTCTGATCTAGGTTGTCAAGGACAGGTTCTTTGAAGGACTAGTAGGAAGCCACTTCC
This sequence comes from Arachis ipaensis, assembly GCF_000816755.2. NCBI lineage: Eukaryota > Viridiplantae > Streptophyta > Magnoliopsida > Fabales > Fabaceae > Arachis > Arachis ipaensis. The sequence goes on from NC_029792.2 coordinate 18,860,598, forward strand.
GGTGACCTAGGTTGCTAAGAACAGGTTTCTTAGAGGTGGAGCCACCCTAAGTGTATAATAGAAGATTTGATTTTGACTTCTGGAATGAGAACTCCCATTTTAGTTCATCCGTTTAATTACTTATCTAATTATTTGCATTTACTTAATATGAATTTCTTGTCACTAAAAAGAAATATGACTTATAAGGTAAAGTTTGTATCATCTTGTGTGGGTTATAGATATAATGTTTGTTCACTGAGTTACGAAACACACCCTATTATATTTCCATATTCTCTTGATACAGGTGTCATTCCAGGTTCCATTCCACCCTCCGCTCAGTAGATCTTAGTCATTTCGGTGAGCTCTTCTTCTTTCCAAGGGTTATGTATTTACGTAATGTAACATTTGCACAAAATTCTAGATTATGTCAATGTTCCATATGTCACAAGTAGGGTATTTTTGTAAGTTTTGTTATTTTTGATGAGTTTGGAAAACTCTAAATTAAATTGATGATGATCAAACATTATTAACAGCAAAATTATTAATCTAATCTATATATGTTAATTAAATTAATTTTGATGTGCAGGGTTTACTTGGGCCGGAAAAATAAAAGAAATTGTTGCAAGCCCATGTTAAAAGCAACATTCAGCATTAATACAAAATTTCTTATTTCACATGGCTGGATTGGTTGCTAAAATAATTGGGACAGAATTCAAACATTATCATAAGCCCAATTAGTTTGAATGAGTCAAAATTTTATTGGGTCAGATTAAGCTTTATTGCTACAAAGCCCAATTTTAATTTTGATGAATGATTCCATTGCTTGATCCGAAACAAAATTCATCAGGAAAGCAAATGTTACCATTGCCTCACACCTTCAACGGATTTCATTTCTCTCTTTGATGAATTTCAAATTTAATTTAAGCATTGGGAACATAAGTAAGTGAGAGAAGATTGATTTGATTGCTATGATAGCTATGCACGCCTCTCAGCAAAGGGAAGTAAAAGCAACCTTTACTTGTGTAATATGTTTATTACATTGAATTGCTTTTTCCAAGTTGTTTATTCTCTCTCACCTCTTTCTTCTCTTCAGACATTAACCAGGAAATAATGGAAGCCATGGAAGCTACACCTACTCACCGAAAAGAAAGAAGGAGCTGTATGCATCAAGACCATCAAGCTAATGATGGCAAGAAAACATACTAAAATAAAAATGAGCTGTGTCTGAGATTGTCACCAAATGTGGATAGATTTGGTGAGGTAATCTTGGGCTCTTCATGCTCAAAAAGGAAGAAGAAGATTCGGCCAGCAAGGTGAGATTCTTGGAGGCATGGCTTGTCTTTGATTCTGCTCAACCACCACAGGAAGTAGCTAGAGTGGCGAAGTGATGGTAGAGGCAGAGATTGAAGCAGATGAAGTCATCATCATCATGAAGCATCAAGGGCCAGAAATCCATCTTGGAGAGCAAGCCAAGGATGGAGAGCTCAGATTGATAAAGAGTGATGACCAAGGAAGGACTAGAGGTAATTGTATGTTGGGTTTTACATGGTTATCTCTTCTCTCTCTGTGTGGCCGAACCGGTTCTGTCTCTTGAAGAAGAAGAAGTTGGCTTGGGTTTTTGCTTCAAGTGTGGAGGCTTCTCTCTTCTATAAAAAGGGAGAACAGCCACTGGTTGGAGCAAGGAGTTAGAAGTAAGCAGTGAGAGTGCAAGGCACAGGATTCTCATAGCTACCTAAGCTTACAGATTTTCTTCTCCTTCAATGTATTCTGTTTAGTATTTTTCTGTTTAATTTTGTCATGTCTTGAGTCTCGTGGAAAAAAGGCAAACAGTGAGGTTTGTATGAAAAAGCCATAGAGCGAAAAAAGGTAGAGAGTGCAAAATTAAAAGAAAAAGTCATAGATGTCTTAGAGTTCCTTTGTTCATCTATGTTGTGTTTCATGATTCTGTGGGAATCCTCTTGTAAGTTGGGTTAGCACTTTACAGTTTGTAATCAAGTTGATTATAGTGAAATTCCATCATTGTTGTGATGGAGACTGTATGTAGGCTGCACTGCACTTAGCAGCTGAACCAGGATATATCTTGGTGTAATGTTCCTTCTCTCCTACTTCATTTCTGTTTTCTACTGCACAGGAGCAAAAACCAAAAATGTCTCGTGCCAAGTGACGAGACAAAATGAAAAAGTCTCGTGGCTAGGGACGAGCTAAAAACAGAAAAGTCTCCTCTATGTCCAGCAAGTGTTAGCAAGCAAAAAGTGGGCTAAGATTCAACCCCCCTTCTCTTAGCCACTGAAACCATCAATTGGTATCAGAGCTTGGTCTCAAAGAGATCAAGCTTTGTAGCTTGGAGTAAAGATCCTCATGGCAGAAAACAGTGGCGTAAATGTGGTGTCCTATAATCTGACTGAAGGTCAATCAAGCAACAGACCTCCTCTTTTCAATGGGAAAAATTATACCTATTGGAAGGAGAGGATGAAGATATTTGTACAAGCAGTGGATTATAGACTTTGGAAGATTATCCTAGAAGGGCCTCAATTTCCAACTACCACAAGTGCAGAAGGAGTAGTCACTCTTAAACCAGAAGCAAGATGGACTGAGGAAGATAGGAAGAAGATAGAATTAAATGCCAAGGCAGTAAATCTGCTAAACTGTGCTATCAGCTTTTAGGAGTACCGACGGGTATCAAGATGCACAACGGCAAAGGAAATCTGGGACAAATTGCAAATCACCCATGAAGGAACCACCATTGTAAAGAAGACTCGGACATACATGTTGAATAGAGAGTATGAAATGTTTGCAATGAAGGAAGGAGAGTCCATTGATGAACTGTTCAAACGGTTCAACACCATCATTGTTGGCTTAGATGCTCTGGGAATTACACATCCAGAATCTGTGCTAGTGAGAAGTGTGTTGAGATGTCTTACAAAAGAGTGGAAAACAAAAGCTTTAATTATTTCTGAGAGCAGTAGCTTAGATTCCATGACAGTTGATGATTTGAGAGGAAATCTTCTTGCTTTTGAAAATACCTATTTGAAAAAAGATTCAAAAAAGAAAGGAATTGCTTTTTCTTCTGTGACTAACCCTCTGGATGATGAATCCAGTGATAACTCTTCTGAAAATGAGTTTGTGTTGTTTGCAAAAAAATTCAGGAAAATGGTGAAGCTCAAAGGCAAAGGTAGCAGCTCAAGAAAGATGAAGAAAGACCTTAGCAAAGTAACCTGTTACAATTGCAAGGAAATGGGACATTTCAGATCTGATTGTCCCAAGTTAAAGAAGGAGGAGAAGCCGAAAAGAGTAAAGAAGAAGGGACTGATGGCCATATGGAAAGACTTGGAGAATGACTCAGATGATGATGATGAAGAAACCGAGACCAAGTCACAACCATGTCTCATGGCAGATCACATAGATCAGGTAGTCGTTCATAACCCTAACACTGAGGATCTTCATCTTATGATAGACCACCTTTCTGAAAAAATAAGATGCTTTCTGTTGGAAAATCAAGAACTTGAACAACAAATCACCATTCTTAAAGCTGAAAACAGTTTTCTTAAAGAGAAAGTGAGAGAGGCCAAAACTGCTTGTGATCTTGTTGAAGAAAATAAGTAGTTAAGAGCCCAAATTAAGAGCTGTGAAAGTAATCATTCCGTTCTTGCATATGTAGATTGTTTTAAGCAAAATGAAGAGTTGCTTAAAGAGGTTAAAAGACTTAAGGAAGACTTAGCCAAGTTCACCCAAAGTTCTAAAAATCTGAATCAAATCCTGACTAGTCAAAAATCTCTTTATGATAAGGCTGGGTTGGGGTTTTATAAATCTGAAAAATCTCATTTTGAAAACATTGCTTCATCTTCAAATGATACAAGGTATCAAGACCCAACCTACTTTAACAAAACAGCAACTCCAAGATTTTGTAGGCTATGCAATCGAAATTGACACTTTCCTATTCAATGTTTCTTTGGTGAAAGAATGATTGGTGATAAAGTTTGTAAAGTTGTTTTTGATTACAATGGCTTAGGACATAAGAGATGGTTTAACGTGAAAGGATCCAAGAAAATTTGGATACCTAAGGTCACTTAAGCTTGTTTTGTA
>NC_029792.2:18866514-18882524 GCF_000816755.2 Arachis ipaensis
AGAAGTTTGTTTGCTTGGTTGTTTGTGAGAAAACTGGGGATATTTTATTTGAAGCCAAAAGATGCAACAATGTGTATGGACTAACTCTTGAGGATTTAAAGGAACAAAATATAACATGATTTACATCTCTTGAATCTGAAAAATGGATTTGGCATAGAAAGTTGGGTCATGCTAGCATGTACCAAATTTCTAAGCTAGTCAAAAAGAATTTGGTTAGAGGAATTCCAAATATTAAGTTTGATAAGGATCTTACTTGTGATGCTTGCCAATTGGGCAGACAAGTAAAATCATCTTTTAAATCAAAAGAAGGAATCTCAACCAAAAGGCCATTAGAGATGTTACATATTGATCTTTTTGGTCCTACTAGAACTCAAAGTTTAGGAGGTAAACACTATGGTCTTGTGGTGATAGATGATTACTCTAGATTTGGTTGGGTACTTTTTCTTGCTCAAAAGATGATGTTTTTCATGCCTTTTCCACTCTTTGCAAGAAAATTCAAAACGAAAAGGATTTGAAAATTGCCCATTTGAGAAGTGATCATGGAAGAGAATTTGAAAATCAAGATTTCGAAAAATTCTGTGATGACTTAGGAATTTCTCATCATTTTTCATGTCTTAGAACCCCCCAACAAAATGGGGGTGGTGGAAAGAAGGAATAGAAGCCTTCAAGAGATGACTAGGGCTATGCTATGTGAGAATGAAATTCCTAAATTTTTGTGGGCTGAAGCTGTGAACACAGCATGTTATATTTTGAATAGAACAATCATTAGAAAAGGATTAAAGAAAACCCCTTATGAGCTATAGAAAGGAACCCCTCCAAATCTTAAGTACTTTCATGTTTTTGGATGCAAATATTTTGTGCTTAATAATAAAGAAAATCTTGGAAAGTTTGATCCAAAATCCTATGAAGGAATGTTTGTTGGATATTCCACCACAAGCAAGGCCTATAGAATTTATCTCAAGGAGCATAGGACTATAGAGGAATCCATACATGTTACTTTTTGTGATTCTAACTTAATTCCCAGTACTGTGATAGATAATGATTCAGATGGTGAAGAAGCTGGAACAAGCAAAGAAAATCCCAAATCTGTTCAGAATGAAGAATCTGCCAGTTCAGTTTTATCTCGTCAGATTGGAGGAGACATTTCCATTTTGTCTCCTGAGCAGGCACGAGCAACTGAAACAGTGAGACCACCAGAAGTTCATCAAAGCTCTACACCTGTCCGAAAGCCTAGAGAATGGAAGTCCATGAGAGGTTATCCTCATGACTTCATCATTGGTAATCCCTCTCAAGGAGTAACAACAAGATCATCCACCAAATGCTCCGGTAGCTAGAATGGAAGCAATTAGATTGATTCTTGCCTATGCCGCCCATAAAGGTTTCAAAATGTTTCAAATGGATGTTAAGTGTGCTTTCCTTAATGGCTTTATTGATAGAGAAGTGTATATGGCACAACCCCCCGATTTTGAACAAAAAGAGTTTCCAAATCATGTTTTCAAATTAACTAAGGCTCTTTATGGTCTTAGACAAGCTTCAAGTGCTTGGTATGAAAGGCTTAGTGCCTTCTTGTTGGAAAATCAATTTCAAAGGGGTACCACCGACACTACTTTATTTATTAAAGCATCTAATGATGATATACTCCTTGTTCAAGTTTATGTTGATGACATTGTATTTGGATCGGCCAATATTTCCTTGTGTGAAGAATTTGGAAAACTCATGACTAGTGAGTTTGAAATGAGTTTAATGGGAGAGCTTACTTTCTTTCTTGGCCTCCAAATTAAACAAACTCCTAGTGGTACTTTTATTTACCAAGGAAAGTATGCAAAAGAACTTATCAAAAAGTTTGGCCTAGAAAATTCTAAATCAATGGGTACTCCAATGCATCCCAACACAAAACTTGAAAAGGATGATGATGGTCAAGATGTGGATGAAACAAGGTATAGGGGAATGATAGGTTCACTCATGTACCTTACCTCCTCTAGACCGGATATTGTCCAAAGTGTGGGTGTATGTTCAAGGTTCCAATCTCACCCAAAAGAATCCCATCTCACGGCTGTTAAACGCATCATTAGATACATTAAGAGAACTTGTGATTATGGATTATGGTATCCTAAATCTGATGACTTTTGTGCAGTAGGGTTTTGTGATGCAGATTTTGCGGGAGATAGAGTGGATAGACGAAGCACATCCGGCATGTGTTTCTTTCTTGGAAGCTCACTCAATATGTGGTCAAGCAAAAAGCAAGCCACAGTGGCTTTATCCACCGCCGAAGCAGAATACATTTCCGCATCTGCATGTTGCACTCAATTAATTTGGTTAAAAATACAATTAGAAGATTACAAATTAAAAATCAATAGTATACCCTTATTTTGTGATAATATGAGTGCTATAAACATTTCAAAAAATCCTATTTTGCACTCAAGAACAAAGCACATTGAAATTAAATATCATTTCATTAGAGAACATGTGCAAAAGAGAACTATTGATATTCAATTTGTAAAATCTGAAGACCAAATTGCTGATATTTTTACAAAACCCCTCTGTGAAGACAGATTCTGTACCTTGAGAAAAAGTTTGGGAATGTTTGATTTAAGTTTCATTGAAAATTTGTGAATTTTTTAACTCTGTTCAGTTTTGTCTCGTAGGTTTGGACGAGATAAAAATGCAGGCTTGATGGAGGAGCTATGATCAAGGGGGAGGCAACGCAGATTTAAATTTTCATGGGCCCCACCTAATAATTCCTGACCCCACCATGGCAGTTTAGTTAGTTATTCTTTCTTTGAAAAATAAAATCACAAAATTCCTTGGATTGTCTTTTCATATCTTGTTGGAAGAAGCATGTTGTCAAATCATATCTTTTCCTTCCAACTAATCCCTTTATTCAAGGAAACTCCCTTTTTTTTGAAACTCCCATTTGGTTAATAACCGCGCCATTATGGTCATTAACTTCCCCATCATCTCTCTCCAATCCTCATTTATTGCACCACTAACCTCCTTCCACCCTCACTCTCTTTCGGCATTCACCCTTTTCATATTCAACCTCTTCATTCATCCTATCATGAAAAAGAAAACGGCACTTAGGAGAAGTAGCCGAACCCCCATTCCAAAGAATCCACCCTTTTCATCACCTCCAACCCATATGCATATCCATCTCCATTCTACCTCTTCTTCCACCCATTCACCACCTTCCAAAAGGACCGAAACCATGCGCCAAAAGGTAGTTGCTCAGAAAATATCAGGGAGAGGCAAAACTGGAAAGAGCAAGCAACCCAGCGTTGAAGAAGATGAAGAAGAATCACATACCTCGCCCCCTTCATCGCCACCAAAGAGATCTACTCCACATGCAAAAAGCTCTCAAAAGAAGCAGAAAAATTTTGTGTTACATGACACAAGAGAGCCTGCAAATTTGGAGTCCCTCGAATTCAAGAACAAGTTTCACAAAGCTCACTCACATTTTGATCCCTCTCGGTTCTACTCATGTGCGTTCTATGAATTTCACAAAGATGTCTTGCTGAAACGACATCTCTGCCCCTCTTACTTGGTGAATCTTGAAAATCTGGCCACCAAAGGAATCAACTTTTCTTCCCTATTTGATGCTCTGAAATGGACCCCTCTAGTTCACATTCAGAAACTGGTTTACCCGGGGCTGGTCTGGGAATTCTATGCAAACATGCATTTGATTGATGGCTCAATCCATTCTTACGTCAAGCGTGTTTACATAACTCTCAATCCTCAAACCATAGGTGCTGCTCTTGGGTATGAAGATGAAGGACCAAAAGTTTACATGATTGATAAGTGGGATGATCAAGTTGGCGTTGCACAGCAAACAGTCTTGCAACACATCTGTGCAAATCTTTCAGGTTTAGATGGACTGATCCCAACTCATCGAGCACTCGGCCCTGAAAACTCTCTATTGCACCGTATCATCACTCACATCCTCACTCCTCAAAGTGGTTCTCACCATAGAGTAACAGTTTCTGATTCTATTATCCTATTTGCTCTCATTACTTCTTCCCCAATTTTATTTGCTTATATTATGATACGTCATATGTGAGAAGCAGTAAAAAGTACTAAAAAGGCTAATCTTCCATATGGCATGTTCCTCACATGTATATTTGAGTATTTTAAGGTTGATTTGTCTAATGAATCTGTTGAGAACAAGGTTTCCATGATTAAAGGAGGAGGAGTTTCGGGCAAGAAAGGCAAGCGGTCTGTTCACTCTGAACCATCTCTCAGCGATCTGGAGAGCCGTCCTGAACCCTCAAATGTCACTACATCAATCCGGGAAGTTCTCAAAGAGTTTTGCAACATGGCCAAGTTAATGCATAAATCTCACAAGGCTGCCCGGAAATTGGAATATGAACAGGAAAGGGCTTGGAAGAAATGTCACGAAAGAGTTGGTTTCATGATTAAAAGCTTTGATGATGAAATGGGGACAGGGGATTACGAAGATGATTCCGGTTCAGAATTCAATCTTTCTGATGATTAATGACTGTTTCTTTACTTTTACTTGATATTGGCTCCATTAGGCTCAATCTGTTTTTTGTAGGAGCATGACTTGATACTCACTGCTCTATGATACTTTGATACACTCTTGTTACTTTATTATGGATATTTTGTTGTGTTGTTCATATTTTGTGCAGGTGCCCCTTGATGACAAAAGGGGGAGGAAAATTAGTTTCCAAAATTGAAATTGAAACTAATGAAACAAGGGAGGATTTGCTGAAACAGGGGATGAAATTTTCAATTGAAAATTCATGATCTCCCTTGTTTAAAGAATGCATGTTGTTATTGCATTTGTTTCACTATGGTTACTGCTGCTTGAAATGCATTTGGCATTTGGTTTATGATGATGTTTGACAATATATTTATTATACGAATGTCTGGTTGTTGATTTATCTTGATGAACATGTTTTATTGAAACTGGAATGTTCCTATTCATCTTGGTAAACATGTTATTTTTGACAGTTCCTTTAAACTGTGATATCTAACAGCTGCCATGTTTTGATGTGATGTGATTCAAAAATATTTTCCTTACTTGAATAATATGGCTCTGATATCTTGATTGGAAAATATTTGAAATGTTTTAAAACAACTTTGTTTTGTGCTCAGTTGATGTGGTAAAGTTTGAGCAGAAAATCAATTTATGATATCAAATGAGTTTTGATTATCAATTCAAAACTGCTCATAAATCAAGCATTTAGCATCATATAATATGCTAAATAACATTGTTCTTGAAGCTTGATTAAAATGTTACAGGTTAGTGCTTCCCTTGGTAAAATAAGCATACATCAAGGGGGAGCCATGTGACATTTAGAAAGAGGGAGAAATTCAATCTTCAAAGGGAGTACTCATACTCAAATTTTTTAAATTTCTTTCCATTTCAATTTTAATAATGTTTGTCATCAAGGGAGAGATTGATGAGTTTGGAAAACTCTAAATTAAATTGATGATGATCAAACATTATTAACAGCAAAATTATTAATCTAATCTATATATGTTAATTAAATTAATTTTGCTGTGCAGAGTTTACTTGGGCCGGAAAAATAAAAGAAATTGTTGCAAGCCCATGTTAAAAGCAACATTCAGCATTAATACAAAATTTCTTATTTCACATGGCTGGATTGGTTGCTAAAATAATTGGGCCAGAATTCAAACATTATCATAAGCACAATTAGTTTGAATGAATCAAAATTTTATTGGGTCAGATTAAGCTTTATTGCTACAAAGCCCAATTTTAATTTTGATGAATGATTCCATTGCTTGATCCGACACAAAATTCATCAGGAAAGCAAATGTTACCATTGCCTCACACCTTCAACGGATTTCATTTCTCTCTTTGATGGATTTCAAATTTAATTTAAGCATTGGGAACATAAGAAAGTGAGAGAAGATTGATTTGATTGCTATGATAGCTATGCACGCCTCTCAGCAAAGGGAAGTAAAAGCAACCTTTACTTGTGTAATATGTTTATTACATTGAATTGCTTTTTCCAAGTTGTTTATTCTCTCTCACCTCTTTCTTCTCTTCGGACATTAACCAGGAAATAATGGAAGCCATGGAAGCTACACCTACTCACCGAAAAGAAAGAAGGAGCTGCATGCATCAAGACCATCAAGCTAATGATGGCAAGAAAACATACTAAAATAAAAATGAGCTGTGGCTGAGATTGTCACCAAATGTGGATAGATTTGGTGAGGTAATCTTGGGCTCTTCATGCTCAAAAAGGAAGAAGAAGATTCGGCCAGCAAGGTGAGATTCTTGGAGGCATGACTTGTCTTTGATTCTGCTCAACCACCACAGGAAGTAGCTAGAGTGGCGAAGTGATGGTAGAGGCAGAGATTGAAGCAGATGAAGTCATCATCATCATGAAGCATCAAGGGCGAGAAATCCATCTTGGAGAGCAAGCCAAGGATGGAGAGTTCGGATTGATGAAGAGTGATGACCAAGGAAGGACTAGAGGTAATTGCATGTTGGGTTTTACATGGTTATCTCTTCTCTCTCTGTGTGGCCGAACCGGTTCTGTCTCTTGAAGAAGAAGAAGTTGGCTTGGGTTTTTGCTTCAAGTGCGGAGGCTTCTCTCTTCTATAAAAAAGGGGGAACAGCCACTGGTTGGAGCAAGGAGTTAGAAGTAAGCAGTGAGAGTGCAAGGCACAGGATTCTCATAACTACCTAAGCTTACAGATTTTCTTCTCCTTCAATGTATTCTGTTTAGTATTTTTCTGTTTAATTTTGTCATGTCTTGAGTCTCGTGGAAAAAAGGCAAACAGTGAGGTTTGTATGAAAAAGCCATAGAGCGGAAAAAGGCAGAGAGTGCAAAATTAAAAGAAAAAGCCATAGATATCTTAGAGTTCCTTTGTTCATCTATGTTGTGTTTCATGATTCTGTGGGAATCCCCTTGTAAGTTGGGTTAGCACTTTACAGTTTGTAATCAAGTTGATTATAGTGAAATTCCATCATTGTTGTGATGGAGACTGGATGTAGGCTGCACTGCACTTAGCAGCTGAACCAGGATATATCTTGGTGTAATGTTCCTTCTCTCCTACTTCATTTCTGTTTTCTACTGCACAGGAGCAAAAATCAAAAATGTCTCGTGCCAAGTGACGAGACAAAATGAAAAAGTCTCGTGGCTAGGGACGAGCTAAAAACAAAAAAGTCTCCTCTAAGTCCAGCAAGTGTTAGCAAGCAAAAAGTGGGCTAAGATTCAACCCCCCTTCTCTTTGCCATTGAAACCATCAATTTTGAATCTCGAATTGTTTAGATATTAATTATGACTTGGTTATGTAAGACGTGTGGATTTAACTATATACTTTAGTTATCAACTTAATATATATGATACGACTTTTGACATGTTTAGTTGTTGATATATTTGGAATATGCTGCTATTATTGTCTTTAGAAATGAATGTTTATTATTGATACAGAAAAATAATATTCATGTTGGTATGATTTTAGAGTAGAAGAGATTTTATCTATTTTTCTAATAATTTGGTCGATTAACTTGTCGATGGACTTATCCTTTAAACGTCAATCATATGACTTAGTTCGAGGCATGACATTTGGACTAGTTAGAAGTTTTGGAGAGAACTAAACTAATATGCTTTTGGAACTTAGTAAGTTTCTTATGCTTTGCTTATTATTAATATGGGTATGTATGATGACTTGACTATAGGTTTTTTTGTTTTTTTACCCTTTTTCTTTCTTTTTCTTTTTCCTTTGGTTGGGTATGCGCAGCGGATATTTATCACCCGAGTACATAATTGATGGAGTTTACTCAACGAAATCCGATGTATTCAGTTTTGGTGTATTGGTGTTAGAAATAGTGAGTAGGAGTAGAAATAGAGGATTCACTCATCAAGATCATAACTTCAATCTTCTAGTACATGTAAGTGAGTAACTGAATTTTAATACTCACTTTTGTTATATATGCTTCTAATCTTAACCACAAGCTTTGCAAAATATATATGCAGGCATGGAAATTATTTATGGAAGACAAAGGGTACGAAATAATTTATGCTCCAATAAGATATACGTCAAATTTATCTTCAATGCTAAGATCAATTCATGTGGGACTGCTTTGTGTGCAAAAAGGTCTAGATGACAGGCCAACCATGTCATCTGTCGTTCAAATGTTGAGTAGTGAATCCACACTACCTCCACCTAAAATGTCTGGATTCTTCACAGAAAGAGAAATGATTGATGAAAGTTCTTTTCCAAGTAATAACAGAACATGCTCAATCAATGATGTCACAGACAGCATATTGGAGGTTAGATAGGTAAAATTATTCAAATTTGATAACCCATGTTATAATTAATTATAAAGTTAGGATAATTTTAGACATCCATTTAATTATATTTTAAAATTTTTATGTAGTTATTAATTATATATATTGTTATTTGTATAAACTTACTACTGCACAAGTTAACTTAGTATACTACTATGAACATTGCTTCTTTCAAACAGTTACTGCAACAATCGGTCAACCAGCTCTCACGTGCTCAAAGCAAATGTGGGTTCTAAAAATAAGATGATCAAGAAACTTGTGTTGAAATATATATAGTCATCATGAATCAATTCTTCTAAATCTATTTTCAATTACTATAAAGAGAAATAAAAACAATCTACAATTCTACATATAATCTCTTCTAGTCCACTTCAGCACTTTTGTCTATTACAGAAACGAATTTGGAGCACGAAATTTGTAAGTATGATTCCTAATAAGTAGGTGTCCCAATTAGATTATTACATAAGTTAAACTCTAATATCATATTAGAATTGAGTGGTCCAATTTACCTTAAAAACTAATTTAAAGAAAAAGAATTACTTCACATTTATAAATTCTGTAAAAATTTTATTATTGAGATTTAATGTAAATCCTTTTGAAGCATTCTACAATGAAGAATATTGCCAATGTGTACAATAGACCGGTTATTTAGCCCAATAAAAATAAATAATAAAAAACAATTTACAGATTATTTTAAATTAAAAATTTTCATTCAATTATTTCACATCAAATTTCAAATTTTCAAAAAATTCAATTAGTTATTTCAAAAAAATAACCATCCCAAACCCTAATTTAACAAAGCATTTCACTCTAATATCATCTTCTTTCTCAACCGGCTGCCACCCCATCTTTATCAATAATCATCCTACTTCACCTCTAATAAAAATAATCATCTACTTAAAGATAAAAATAATCATCAACATACTCAATGAATTGAACATCTAACATATTTTAATTATATATAACTAAACCCAATCCAATCAAAATAATCATCCACACAAGAATTAAAATAATTATCCGCATACCTACTAAAATAACCATCCTAAACTGTCCATTAAAATAGAATAAGAAGAAGATGAATGAACAGAAGAAGCAACCATGATCAAACTGGCACCGGGGGAGGCTGCACGGCCGGCGGCGGGTGGGCAGCGCGAAAGAGGCTGTCCAGGCTGGTGCGGCGCGATCGGACATTCGCGGAGAGGCTGGGCGGCAGCGGTAACAATGTTGACGTCCGTACCATATGTATTATGAGTGACACATGAAGATGGTGCAAAAGATCCTCCTTCCCGTATGAACATTCCATATCGACTTCCCAACAATTTCCTTGGTTCAATCAATTCTCTATTCACTAGCCTTCAGCCGCGGCACCCTCCCCCTAATGGATCGAAAACAGCAGCAGTTCGGGGCTCGTGAATAGCAGCGGCAATGGGAGAATGTGGTCGCGAAATAGAAACGGCTACAGCGGTGTGGACTCCTTAACAGCAGCGGCGGTAGTACTGTGGCCGTGAACAGAAGCGGCGGCGGGAGAATGTGGTCACCATGATGGCGAGGGCGTGAATTGGAAGTTACGGTAAGATTAGGAATAATACTGTGAATGCTTCCTAATTTTTCAAATTTTAAAATTTGAATTAAATAATTAATTAATTATCTTATTTTAATTTCCTTTTTACCTTTATTGTACACATTATACACTAAATTCATTGTCTTTTCATACTTTTTCATATTTATATCATATAAAAATTGATACCAAATTCATTTTATATATAGGTAATGACATATAGATTGCTTATAATTCTGTTATATTAGCATTTCATTGTAGATGTAATTTTATTATGAAATAAAGTATATCTCTCTTTTCAATTTTAACTTAACTAGATTTAAATCCGCGCGAGAAAAAACTAAAAATCAAGATATATGAGTTTACTTAGATTTTATAATATTTTTATAGTATGATAAAGCTATTAACTATGTATATATATAACGCCTAGATAATGACAATATATAGATTATAACGAAATCAATGCATCATATAAAAGGACTAAAGTGGGAGAGGCAGTCAGGGGTGGGCATATATCACCTTTGTTGATTGGCAGAGATAGTGTAGCGCTGTCACACCTTCAGTTTGCTGATGATACGATTCTATTCTGCCCACCGGAGGAGGACACTATCAAGAATTACAAGCGGCTATTGAGATGCTTTGAGTTGATGTCAGGCCTCAGCATCAATTTTGAAAAGTCGAGCTTGATTCCGATAAACTGTGAAGAACAGTGGATCAGGAATATGTGCCAGTTGTTGGGGTGTAAAGGTGAGACCCTTCCAGTTAAATACCTAGGTATTCCCTTAGGTGCAAATCCGAGGTTAGTGAAGACCTGGAAGCCTATATTAGACAGAGTAGAGGAGAAGCTCAGTCTATGGAAAGCTAAACTTCTGAATAAGGCTGGGAAGTTGGTTCTGATAAAATCAGTCTTGAATAGTCTGCCTGTGTATTATTTGAGTTTGTTCAAGCTGCCGAAAGCTGTTGCTGAGAAATTGATCTCACTACAAAGAAGGTTCTTGTGGAGTAAGGAGGATGGTAGTAATGGAATGGCATTAGTCAAATGGGAAGTGGTGCAGACCCCGAAAAAACTAGGAGGGTTGGGAGTTGGGGATGCTATGGTTCGGAACACAGCTATGTTATTTAAGTGGTGGTGGCGGTTTGCTAAGGAGGATTGCCCGCTGTGGAAGAAGGTGGTTTGTTCCTGCTATAATCTGAATCCTCAAGAGATGCTGTCAACTCAAGTGTTACCTACTAGAGGGGGACTGTGGAAGGATATCTGCCAGCTACATATAACGAATGATCAGATAAGGGATAAGATGGTTACGGGTTTGTCTATGGAGGTTGGGGATGGGCGCCGTACACGTTTTTGGGAAGATATTTGGTTGCTTTGTGGGCCTCTAAAAGAACGATTCCCCAGGTTATTCTCTGTTTCAAACCAATGTGGATCTGTTATAGGGGACTGTGGGTTTTGGGACGGGTTAGAATGGATTTGGAACTTCCAATGGAGGAGAGAGCTCTTTCAATGGGAGTTGGAACTACTGGGTCAATTACATGAGACATTGAGACCTGTGCAACTAGTTGTTAACAGAGAGGATAGGGTAGTATGGAAATATGACAGACAAGGAGTTTATACAACTAACTCATTTGTTAAGGTTTTGCAGGAGGCGATACTACCGGAGGAGGTGACAAGCTACAGTTTTACAAAAACCATCTGGAAAGGGTTAGTTCCACCTAGAGTGGAACTATTTGCTTGGTTTGTCCTGCTAGGTAGGGTGAATACAAAAGAACGGTTAAGCCGTTTGGGGATCATTAACCAGGACGACAACATCTGTGTTCTATGTAATAAGTATGTGGAGCATGTGCACCACTTGTTTGTATGCTGTGAATTTACTTGGCAGGTGTGGAGTGCTTGGTTAGCGATGTTTGGACAACAATGGTCTATTTCAGGGTCAATGCGAGAACATTTTCTGAGCTGGACAGAGGGACCAAGGAGGAGGGAGGATAAAGAACAACGACTGAGATGCTTTTGTGCGATTGTTTGGAACATCTGGCTGGAGAGAAATAGAAGGATATTTCAGAACAGGAACAAAGGTGTTGAAGATATCACTCACATGACTGTGTTGAGCCATAACGAGTGGAGTGGTGTAGACCCCTTTTGTTGTTGATGGCAATGCCGGAGATGACAGGGGGATTTTATATTGTTCTACTCTTACTTGAATTTTGTTGTTACTATTTTTCTTTATTTTGGTTGTTAGCTGATTGACTGCTCCACAGTATTGTGTTGAGCTCTTTCTTTTCAAAAAAAAGGACTAAACACTTCTCTATGTCATGAAATGCTATATTTATTTATTAATTATTATTGTATATTGAATTGGCTTATCATTGTGATAATCTATGAACCTATCAATTTTGAATCAAAATCTATCGGGGACAGACCTGAGTAGCTGTTAGATTATTAACAGACAGTAGTTTATTGTTGCTTGACGAAGAACGGTTACCAACCACATCTCTCTCAATAAAGAACCCTGGCTTCTTTGGCTGAGGCAATGCCCATTCACTACTCAGCATCGTAAGCACACACGACATGCTTGGTCGATCCTCGGAATTTAGTTGCACGCATAGCAGACCAACATGAATTGATCTTAGGACTTCTGGCAAATCAATAGAGTCTTTGATAGATGGATCGACTATTTGTAAGCACTTGCCTTCTGAGAAAAGTGTCCATGCCTGCATTTGTATATATTTCAATAAGTACAAAAGTTAGGATGATGCTATTTGGTTGGAAACTATAAATGAATATGGAGGACAAACAAAACACTTATGCTTACATGCCCAAGCAGATTAAAATTGTGATCAATATGGATGAATCCTCTGTTTCTCTTCCCGCTAACTATCTCTAACACCAGTACTCCGAAGCTGTAGACATCAGATTTTGTTGAGTATATCCCATCAACTATGTACTCCGGTGACAGATAGCCGCTGTGTAAAACATGAACAAACAAATTTGAATCAAGAAAAAGCTATTGCTTTCATTTTATATTCCTCTCTACATGTCATATAATTAGCCACTTACTAAGTTCCAACAATGTGCCTTGTATTTGCTTGGTTTTCATTTCCTACAAAGCTTCTTGCTAGTCCAAAGTCTGAAATTCTAGGATTCAATTCGTCATCTAACAAAATATTTCCAGCCTTAAGATCTCTATGAACTATTCTATGTCTTGAATCTTGATGAAGATAGAGAAGACCCCTAACAATTCCATTAATAATAAGAAAACGCTTTGGCCAGTCTAGAAGCTTTCCCTTCTCACAATCTGTTTAAAAGAAAATGAGTTGGACTAATTTTCTGATGAGGTTCTGAACAATATGTAATCTTTTTTAAATAAAAGGAAGAGTATGGCTCAAGGGAATCAAACCAAATATAAAGAAGTCCAAGCTTTTGTTGCGCATAAATTCATAAATCAATATTCTCTCCCCTGCTTGAATGCAATACCCTAATAGCTTCACTAAATTTCTGTGCTGAAGTTTGGCAATATGCATAACTTCATTTTTGAACTCTTGGAGTCCTTGGCTTGAATTTTGTGAAAGTCTCTTGACAGCTATTTCCCGTCCATTTTCCAAGATACCCTAGAAATTGTAACCATTGTAAGCTACAAAATATACATATTTAACTTGACATATATTTGCTTCAATTTTATCATTTCAGCAGAGTTATTGAAGTATTGAGTAATCTAGTTGTAAGATTTTTTTTTTCCTTTTGTTTTACTATACAAAGGTGAGATCTGCTACATATTGACAAGAACAAACTTGATCAAGAATATTATGCTTTCAAGACAAAGGGATCATACTTTTTTTTCCATTAGATTACCTTATAAACTGATCCAAAACCACCTGTCCCTAGTATATTGTCACTTGAAAAATTACTTGTTGCAGAAGTAATTGTGCACATATCAAATAAGGGCAGTTCCAGATCATCCTCATCATGGTGACTATTTATTGCACCTGATTCTGTTTCTTCTTTTATCTTTCCTGCAAAGTAGCATCTAATGAGTTAAAGAAAAAAGAAACAAAAATGTCTAATAAGCTCATTTTTCCATGCTATTATAACTTCTGCTCTTTCCCAATAATTTAAAAAAAAAATGATAGATGTAAATAGAACTACCAACATTACTTTTCTACCATTGTCAACAAGTACAAGACCACCATTACTGATTAACATTACTAGTTAGTTAGTTCTCTGTTGAGATTTTTATATAGGGTGGATGATGCTTATTAGTTATTACAGATTAACCACATTTCAAATGAGAGATATAACGAAACCATGGGGACAAGATAATTTTGTCATGTGACAAACCAAAGTTAAGCTTCTTGGACAAAGAACATATGTCTTGATCATAGGTTAAACTTATCCTAATCTGTAACTAACAGTTTGGATAATTTATATAAGAATCCAAGAATCACATAATTAAGATTGCTTAATTACCTTTGTGATACTTCTTCCATCCATAGATTATGAAGGCCAAGCATAGGATCAAAATTCCAAAAGATAACACACAGCTTACGGCAATGATAATCTTTTGCTTCCGTTTCTTGGACTTCGTTGATCTATTTTGTTCAATTGCTTCTGCAAAATGTTCATTTAAAAAAAAAAATCTGCACAACAAAATTCCCAGAATTCAAAAGCTTTGCAACCGGACTTCGTGCCGATCCTGTCGTGTTGGATGACCAGATAAGACTATTATTACTATCAAGAAGGACTAGAATTCCGGTGGTGTTGACCTTCAAAACCCCTGAGGAGTCAGTGAGGGGTGTTTCTCTGTTTGCAACCCATACTATTGCCTTTTTTGGATCTTTGTTATACCAAATTCCAACATAACGGTTCTTGGAAGTTCCAGGGCTGAAGAATCCCAATGCAAAGGTTTCATCTGCTGAAACTAATGTCTCACCATCACTGATAGATTGCAGTGTGTTAATTGTGTCTCTTGGAGCACAAAATGGTATTAAATTCAGCAGAGAGAAGCATAACAGGAGAAGGCTAAAGGCTTCCATCAATCGTTTATATTCTTCTTGACAGTGTCAATAATATCTATGAAAAAGCAGAAAAAGAGTTAAGTGACTGTATACTATAACGATGCTGTACGCTATAAGATATCACGGCCATACCTTGTAAAAGATTGACATTCATGGCATCTTTTCCTTTTCAGGTTTATGATAACAGGCGCAGTACATGAATAATGATAAAAAAAATTCATGTGAGTTAGCTTTCAGACATGAATTCCTTCTAGAGAGAACAACTTACACAATCTTCTTTGGACATGGAAAGTAGAGAATGGAAGCTTGTGTTGATAGTGTAAAACTTTCTAACGATATTATGTTTATACTTCCAAGTTCATACATAAAAATAATAAATATCCATGGGTATGCTTATTTACCGCTCCCATTTGTAATTTTTAGACTCAACTATTTATGTACAAGTAACTTATAGAAAAATATAGTTGGATACTCATGAAATTTAATTAAATCAACCACGTATGCGTTGAAATGTTGTACTATTTTCAATTTAAGGTATTTGAGCTTGACCTTTCTTAGGTAGCGTTTGTTTTGAGATACTGAGACAGAGACCGAGAAACTGAGACTCAGTATCGTGTTTGTTAGTTCAGAGACTGGTACTAAAATTTCTGTCTCTGTTTCTAAAATTTCAGTATTTCAGTACCTCTAAAAAGTAGGGACATAGGGGACTAAAATTTTTAGAGATAGAGACTGAAACTTTAATGACATTTTATACCTAAAATACTTTCATTTCAATTAATTAATTCCAATTTTACCCTTTGTGCAAATTAAATTAGAGTTTCATTCTTGTTTCAATTTCTGTCTCCTATTTTGCACTAAATAAAATACTAAAATTTATTTCAATTCCTGTGTCTTAGTCTCTGTCTCTTAGTCTCAGTCTTTCCATCTTTGTCTCTCCACCAAACGCTAACTTTTATTTTACTTGTTAGTCTTGCAAGAATGTACTAAGTCATCAGCGAACTTTATCCACAAGATTGGATATTTTTTTTTTTGGTGACTCACAAGATTGGATATTTAAATCTTAAGAAGTTCTTTTATAAAGTGATGAGTGTATCATTTATTACTCTCAACTCTGAAACAGATCTTGTATATATTCTATATTATTACTTATTAGAACATCT
>NC_029792.2:18882580-18896934 GCF_000816755.2 Arachis ipaensis
CTCAAGTGATAATAATTTTATTTTATCAATCAATTCTAATACAGATTTCAATTATAAATCAATTTATTTTTTAAAAATAAAAAAAATAATACTCTAAAAGCACTCTATTAAGATGTTATATTATCTCTCAATGATCTTTTTTCCTTGTTTTCACCAAGACATAAACAACTAACTTTAAGTTTCAACTAACTAAACTTTAGAAAGATTTTTCATTAAAATAGAAAAAAAATATTTATTGAAAAAAAAAGTTAGATGATCCATATTAAAAGTTGGGGTTTAAATTTCGTTTTACGTAGGTAATATTATAATTATTTAATAGTCTATAATTAACTTTTGAATAAAATTCCGTGACAATTTACTCATTGACTTATCAATTTAAAAAATATCATAAAAAATCTAAAAAAAAAGGTTTAATATTGATTAAAATATAAGACAAAAGTAAAAAAAAAAATATTAGCCGGTTAGAATTCCTACGATACTATTCCATTCCATATATGAAAACATGTTTCTCAGTAAATTACTAAATTATCGTACAGAAAGGCTATGGACTACGGACAAGGAAGAAAAACTTGACAGTTCCGGTCAACCAGGGAAATGTTGACTGATATTAATTTATTATTTTATTTTCGATTAGATTGACCGATGTTATATATTTGATTATTTGCGGCTAGGTTAGTAATTTAGTCATTGGGCAACAAGAAAATTATGGGTCACGGTTGTCCTCAACCAAAACTGGAGAAAGAATAGTCAAGCATGTGCTGATGAAAATCAGAAATAAGTGTCCGTATACATTTCCCATATGGAAAATTTGTGTGTCTGTGTCATTTGTATACTCGATCTGCGGATATTTAATTTGGCAACAATGTTAGGAAACTAAAAAGGTATTAGCAAAAAATTAGCTAAATCTTTTTGGGTGAATCCAAAATTTTTATGTGAATGGTGTGGTGTTTATGCTAGACGCCTAGACATTAGGATATTTCTTTTCTTTGTAAATTGGATGGTTCTAAATCTATTTTCTGATTTATCATATTTTAGACATTTGGGGAGAGAAGGAGGATAAAGAAACGGAAGCTAATTGAATCAGTTTCCATGATTCACGCTAATATTTTAAATCATAAATAAATAAAATTAATTACTATATTTATAATTAAGTTGTTTTATTTTTGGCTGATTTGGAGTTGGTTCTATATACTTTTTCTTAATTTGGACAAATTCGTTCCGGTAGGGTTGTTTACTCGAGTTACTGACTTACTGCGGTTAGGATAGGATACGGGTTCAGGGTATACTCTATCCTATCTTATTCGCACCCCCAATATATTATATGATATATATGTAAAAGTTATGTATGTAGTGAAGAAAGTGAGTGTTGAACTCATAATCTTTCTCTTATAAAAACTTAAAATGACCATTAAATTAGTTGATGATCATATTATTTGTAATTTTATATTAGATTTCTTTAAAATTTTATTATTTTTAATTTTAATTTGAACTTAATTTTTTATTTTCTATTTTATTAATATGTATGAAATTTGAAATTTTATATTTGCTTGAATTTTTTTTATTTTTCTGCGGGTAAGGTCGGATAGGGTAGGATTTAGAACTATAGGGTGCAGGTAGGTTTAGGGTTGAGAAATTCTCAACTCGCGGGTAGAGTTAGGGTAGAGTCCAAACGAGTAAATACCCATAGTCGTCCCTGAGATTCGCGGAAATACCCAATGTGATCCTCAAGATCCCGATTTTTCCATTGTAGTCCTCCAGATAGAGCTCTGAGCACTCATAGTGATCCCTGAGAATTTTTCTGGTGATGAGTCATCACCGGAGCGCTGACATGGCCTCGGTTTGCCACGCTGGAGGGTTCCAAAATGTCGTCGTTTTGCTTTGGCGCCCTTAAGTGCCAAAATCGACGCCGTTTAGATGTTACTTAGCATGAATAATAGTTTTCTCTCCAATACAAACACTTCACTCATCTCTTCATGTTCATCTCTTCATCAATGACGTTATAGTAGGGTTCTATTCGCTGGGTTGAAAAAGTTGAGAGAAGAAGTAATCCGACCGAAAGTTCTTTTCGTTCTTCCCCTCCTTCACCAGAAACACGAGGTTTCGACATTGTGATCAGACTCAATGTTACCTTCCTTTTTTTACTTTGCATTTTCAATACAGTGTTGGTTGATGTTATGGAAGTTGTTAGTGTGATTGAGGTTCGGGAGTTTTGTTATCATTGTAGTGTCTAGGGTTTGAAGGTTGGCTGGAGTTTTTCTGGGGTTGCTGTATTTTACCCGAATGAAACAGGGATGAAACAGGGATATGGTAAACGACATATGCAAAATTGAAAAAAAATGTGTTCTTATGGTGTTGATTTTTTTTTTTAATAACACATTAGGCCTTCAAAATTTGCCTGTATTAAGTGAAAATTTTGAATTTCTTGCAGATGGAAGAGAGGTTGGACATCATGTTTCATCATGGGGGTGACTTCAAAAAGAATGCAGAAGGGATTATGGTATATTTTCCGGACAACATGGCCGATGCTACCACTATTGCTACTGCAGCTGCTGCTGCTGCCGAAGCGGCTGAAAAGAAGAAAAAAGATGAAGGACATCCTGCGCCTGAGCAGCAAGTCGAGCAGCCCCAAAACGATGGTGGCCAAGGTGATGGGAAAAGCAATCCCGTTTCACAACCCATGGAGATCGAGATATCTCAGCCATTTCCTTATGAGGAAGAGGCATCTCAACAGGTAACTGAAAATTTATATATTCACGCCTTTATGATTTAAGTGGATCAATTATATTTAATGCCAACTTTTTTCATATAGGATCATAATATGAAAAGGCATTCGAAGCTGTCATCAAGAAGAAGATCCTCTCTGCCGGCAACCTCTCCAACAGTGAATTCCTTGCAGGGTGTATCTTTAGCAACAGCAACAGCAACAAAGTTTGCCAACTTGATGAAGTTCATTCCAACATCCGGATTTAAGCCACCAAGAAAGAAGAATTGAAGACTTTAGATAAATCTGTATAGGGGCTTGTGTTTTGTGTAATTAGTCTTTTCCAATGGACAATGAATAAATGGTGAATTGTGATCCTTTAAGCTTTTTTGTGATGTCTTGCTTTTGAGGAAACGACTAATAGCAGCTTCATGTTCCTTGACTGCTTTCAATGGAATTTATCTTAATACACTATGCTTTGTGGTTTACCAATCACTTTTGTTGCCTTATTCAACCTTTACTAATTTTGGTTCATTTCATGCACAAACATAAATAACAATAATTTCATAGTTAACAACATTTTCATTCCATCAAGGCATCAACAAGCAGTTTTTTTACATCTATTGCTAATAGAAACCATAAACCACCAACTCATTCATCATTTACAATACAGGATAACCATCAACACTATCAATACAGACACAACTAACACTAACAACTGGGTAATCACTTTTTGCATATGGACATCCTTCTTTAACCCCCGAAGCCTCCAATCAAAATTCACCTTCACTTCATAATCATCACCACAAGATTCTGACTTATCAACCTGCTCCTCATTCCCAGAATCTGTCCAGACAAAAAGTCCGCACCATCTTTTTTCACTTGTTTGTAACCAAGAAGAGATCAAAGTTCAGATAAGAACAACAGAAGAATAGTGAGGTAACAACAATCATAACAACAGAAGTAATTTTTATAACTCACATTATAATTGGGGCAACCATAAAATAGTTTGTTCGGATTTGAAATCCGTACCAGACCATCTGAGAAACGGCCGGTAGCCACAACCGCACCATTCTGGTGGCTCCGATCTTCTGCTCTTTGTTGGCGTTCTCGTTTGGTTCCAGTTAGATGGGGAACAAACAGAGCTTCCACCTACAGTGCTACCACCACCCATCATCGACATAAGCAACAGCCCCAGATGGAAGAATGAGGGGAGAGTGATCAACAAGAAGAAGAGATGAACTTTATGAAAATTTGGGGATTTTGGGTTAGATATAATGGGAGGGACCAACGTGGGTACAAATTGGAAATTAGCCAGCTCAACTAGCCGTTGGGTCCTCCAGCGTGGCAAACTGAGACCACGTCAACGCTCCAGTGATGACTCATCACCAGAAAAATGTCCAGGGACTACTATAAATACTCGGATCTCTATCTGGAGGACTACAATGGGGAGATTGGAATCTTGAGGATCACATTGGATATTTGTGCGAATTTCAGGGACGACTATAGGTATTTACTCGAGTTCAAACCCTACCATACTCTACTCATTGCCAGCCCTAATAATAATATTTCATTGATAAACATAGAATGAGTTTTAAATGGGCTAGCCCACTAAATAGACGGGCTAATATATTTAATCTTTTTAATTTTTTATTTTTATAATATTTTAACAATTTAACCTAAATATTTCAAATTCTAAGTATAATATCTCAGGTTTTAACTCATTAACTTATTAAAAGAAAAAAGATTTGATCCAAAGTTGATATTTTGCCCGAAACTTGATTTATTTTGGTGTTTTAATGAAAAATTGTGTATTAAAAAAATAAAAAATAAAAAATTTAATGCATTGTCTAGTTTAGTTTGACAAACTTCTTTTAAATGGATCAAACTTTTATTTTAAAAGCTCATATATATTTGATGTATAATTGACCGGTCCATTTAAACGGCAGACATAAATAAGCGAGCTTAAACAATAAAGTTAGCCTATTTGACATCTTTAGTTTTAAGAATCTTTACAGAGTTAAGGATTGATGGTTGGGCTATGGCAGGAACATTTATCAGATTTCTATATATGTTTTTTGGGAGTTTAATTTCTTTACTTGCTTTATTAAATTGATATAGAAAGGTAATTTGTGATGCTTTTGTTTAGTTTTTATGTTATACTAAATTTAGATCTGCGCATGAATATATTAATTAAGGAAATGATCATGTCAACCCTGTTTTGATAATATTATTCTTTATATTATTTTTTTATATTGTATTTTATACAAATTTGTAAAAAAAAAAAGTAACAATGTCATCTTCTTATAAATTAATATAAAATTTAATACTACTATAGAAAATAAAAAACCAAATAATTTCAGCAGTTACCTTTATTTATTAATTTTTTTTTGTCTTTTATCAAGGTTTGTTATTTTTAAGTAGTTACTTTTATTTAATATTTTTATTTTTTTAGGTTATATTTAAATACTGTAAAACAAGAATAACACTATTAGATGTGTAATACAAATGCATATATAATTTTCAATAACTAAAAATAAAATTTAATTTTCTAATTGTATTTTTCATAAATTACGATACTATATATTTTTAACATTATTATTATAACTAAATAATATTAAAAATATAAAATATTAAAACGGTAAAAAAGTGAGATATAGGTGGCAAAGATAATATATAATCAATAAGCACAATACAAAAGAAAAAAAATTGTAAAAACATATATGTTAGTGTTCTAAAAAATTTATCGTTTAATACATGAAGAGTCAATTATTTAGCAAAATAAGGAAAAAAATTGATTATAAAAATAATTGTACAAAATATTAACAAGAATGAATGAGAGAAAGAGCAAGAGTAATGAGATTATGTGAAAAAAACATTAAAAAAAAGTGTGAAGAAGTAGATGTTAATTTATGGGATAAGTACGATTTTGGTCCTAACGTTGAGGGCCAGAATCGAAATCATCCCTCTTCTAATTTTCGAT
Source organism: Arachis ipaensis (assembly GCF_000816755.2). Taxonomy (NCBI): domain Eukaryota; kingdom Viridiplantae; phylum Streptophyta; class Magnoliopsida; order Fabales; family Fabaceae; genus Arachis; species Arachis ipaensis. The sequence continues at coordinate 18,888,265 of NC_029792.2, forward strand.
TTAAAATCATCCTTAACGTTTTTTTTCATATTAAAATCGTCCTTTTAATTTTTTTGGACAAAAATACCCTCACCACTACCAACATAATTACCTCCTTCACCACCACCACCACCAACTGCCACTCCACCACCATTATCAACATCATCATCAACACCCACTGCCACTCCACCACCACCAACACCATCATCAACGCCGCCGCCGTCCCCCTCCCCCCTTTCTCTTTCCTTTTAGAATAAATTAAAAAATTTTATTAGAAAGGACGATTTTAAAATGAAATGCAACATTAAGGACGATTTTAAGTCGAAATTACATCAGGGACGGTTTCGATTCTGGCCCTCAACGTTAGGGACCAAAATAGTACTTATCCCTTAATTTATATAGTAAATATCAATAAAAGTAAGTATAAAAATAAGAGAATGAATTCAGTAAAAATAATTTGAGAATGAGTGAATGAGAGAAAATATATTATGTGTAGTTAATAATGATAATTAGTGAGAATTATTAATTATAATAAGGAAAATTCACCTAAATAAATTGTTTCACCTTTAAAATTATCCAAATGTATTGTTTTCAAAACGAAGACGCAAATACATTATTTTACCTATCTATAGAAATCGCTACTGGCAGTAGCGGTTTACACAAACACAGAATCCGTTGCTGCCAGTCGCGGATTACGTTGAGACAACATGAAAATTGCTGTTACCTGCCGCGGTTTATGCATGATTTTGGTTGGTTATAAATTGCTACTGCCAGTAGCGGTTTATGTGCATTGGGCCTCATGAGTAAACCGTTAGAGGCTATAGCGGTTTACGTTCAGTATGTGTGAAAGGGGCTGCCTATATAAACCGTAGAGGGGCCAAATGTGGAGGAAGAGTGTTATTCACAAATGGAGGAGGAAGAAATTTTTGTGGCTCTGGTCCACTGCTCTGGAAAAATTCAAAAGAGCAAAAGGCATGGTGTAAAATTCACGGATAGAGAACTGCTTAGTATTTTTATCCGATGATAAAAAATCCCCCTATCTGATGATAACAAATATCTTAAAAACATAATACAATAGTAAATAAAACATAACACTATAGAATAAATAACAGCCACAATATAAAAATAGAATAATAGCGAATACAACACTTCATAACATAAAAATATGAGTAAAACCCCTCCCCGGTCCCTAACCATTTACGAAATTGACCTGGCGCCCCCTCACCATTGGAAATTAACAACGCGGTCCTTAACCATTCTCTCCATGTGACCAAAAGGACCCTCTTACCAGTATTTCCGGTTATTTTTTACCTGAAAACCGACAAGAGGGTCCTTTTGGTCACACGAGAGAATGGATAAGGATCGTGTTGTTATTTTCTAATGGTCAAGGGGTGCTAGGTCATTTTCTAGATGGTTAGGGACTAAATATTTTAATAGTAGGGTTACACGTAGAGACTAAATATTCTTTTTAGATTTTTAGAAGTAATATTTGTTTCATTCAAATGTTCGTGATATGACGAATTAATTTTAATTTAATTTTACGTATTTTAATTTTGTTTATTTAGTTACTAATTATGTCAGAGAATTTAGAGTTTTCTTTATTTAACCTAAAGTTGAGTGAGTTTCTTCGATTTAATTTCCAAATGAACAAATTAGATTGAGGTATTTCTTTCTTGTTGCATCAAGAAATTGAATAAAAGATCAACTGATTCTCTTTGTATTCAATTTCTTGATGCAACAAGAAAGAAATACCTCAATCTAATTTGTTCATTTGGAAATTAAATCGAAGAAACTCACTCAACTTTAGGTTAAATAAAGAAAACTCTAAATCATCTGACATAAAATTCAAATTAGTAACTAAATAAACAAAATTAAAATACGTAAAATTAAATTAAAATTAATTAGTCATATCACGAATATTTGGATGAAACAAATATCACTTCTAAAAATCTAAAAAGAATATTTAGTCTCTACATATAACCCTACTATTAAAATTATGGTTGATGAATTTAATTTCACTAATAAGAAAAGCAGTTTAATTTTTCTAGAAAAAGGTGTATGGAATAATAATCTTGAACTAACTTTTTTTTTTAGGTTCAACAATATAGAACATACATGTCGTTCTTAAAACCCTAAATCCAAGACATAATAATGCTTAATCAACCCAAATAATTATCACTTTTGTGTTAAGTCTCGTTGTTAATGATTTCGTGCTATCTATTAAGTTTGACGTTGTTTACTCTCCGTTCACATGTAAAATATAGCAGAATGCATTAGATGCAAAACTTAAAACAATGCTTTTTTTTTAATTAATTTTTCAATTTTAAGTAAAATCCCTTCCCGATCCCCCACTATTAGAAAATAACAACACGGTCCTTATTCATTCTTTCTGTGTGACCGAAAGGACCCTCTTAATCGGAAGTACCAGTAAAAAGGTCCTTTTGGTCACACAGAGAGAATGGTTAAGGACTGTGTTGTTAATTTCCAATGATAAGGGAGTGCCAGGTCAATTTTATAAATGGTTAGGGACCGAGAAAGAGTTTTACTCTACAAATATAACAACCCAAAATAAAATAAATAACAAGCACAATTATAATACTTTGTCAAGTTAAAACAAAAAAATGTTCCACAAAATAATTGTAAAAAATAAAAAAGGACAAATCATAAAAAAAAGCACTCATATGACCTAAACAATAAGAATTCCATAAAATAAACCAACAACACATATAATAATATTCATTGGTGAGAACTAAATTCATTTAATTAATCATATTTGAAAATTAACGAAAAAATTAAGACTCTAGCCAAACCAACTAAACTAACATCCTATCATGAAAAATCTAATTTCAAACTATAGGGATCTATTCTTAATATATAAAAATAGATACATAAGCATGCACCACATTATTTTTGAGACATTTTTTTTCTCCTACTAATATCATGTCAGTAATATTGTTTACTTGGCACAACTTTAGAATTAACCACTCAATTCTTGCCAAATTAACTATTATTTCCAAATCAGCAAAAAAATAAAATATACAAATAAAAACTAAAAAATAGAATCCAATAAATTTGTAACCTCCAAATATGCTGAATTCATATTCCTATATTTATTATATCTTACCGTTATAAACAATACAATAAATTTATAACCACAACAATTAATTTATTAATTTTTATAAATAACTCACTAAAAGTAATAAACATCATATTACAAATGTCATAATAATATTATTAATCATAATAAATTTTATATAAGATGCATCATGCATGCATGTTTACCTCAAAACACTAATTAACTATTTTTTTTTTTTTTACTAAAAATGTTTAACTTTTAACTTTTGTTGCGTATATTTGTACATATAAGATGCATCATGCATGGATACAAATCTAAATATATAATTATTACAATAATTATGTTGACCGCAACTCCATAAGTTTAGGCTATTGACTATGTCAATTGCCAACTTTAGAATAATTATTATTTGGTTAGAATAATCAACCACTCAATTCTTGCCAAATCAACTATTATTTTTAAATTAGCAAAAATATATATAAAACTAAAAAATAGAATCCAATAAATTTGTAACCTCCAAATACATTGAAGTCATATTCCTATATTTATTATATCTTACTGTTATAAACAATACAATAAATTTATAACTGCAACAATTAATTTATTAATTTTTATAAATAACTCATTAAAGGTAATAAACATCCATATTACAAATGTCATAATAATATTATTAATCATAATAAATTTTACGTTATAAGTATTTAAATTCCATACCATTTAAACTACATATATAAGTCTCTTATCACTATTCCTTCACATAACATCAAATTTAGCACAAAAAATTTATTTTTGAACTGCACATCTCAAACTTACTCAATAGAGCATCATTCTTTCAGAGCAGAACGATTAGAAATCAAATAACTATCCAAGATCTAATGGCCATGCAATAAGAATCTGATGATCAAGTATGACAAAAAAAAATCACAACATGCATCATACATTCATACTTACTCAAATACCATATACCTAATGATAACATAAATTGAATATTGGAATAGGAAAAGATCTTCACAATTTTAGCAACTATAAACGAAATTGATGATAAATTACGATGGAACTATGTTAAATGTAAAAAGTGTCAGAAGAAAGCATATAAAAAAAGAAACAACTACATTTGCGGCATATGTAATCAAACACCACAATATCCAACAATAAGGTAACTCTATATACTTTTCATAATCTCATCTATCAAATTATTAGTTGCTAGCCCAATACTTATTTTAGGTTCAGAATTCAATTAAAGGTTTTAGATCAAAGTGTTACAATAACTTTTGTACTATTTGATGGCGACGCAAAAAACTTATTGGGCACAACTGCTTCAAATCTAATGACATTTCAGAAAAATAATGACATTGAAGCATCACCCTATCAAGAGATTAAGGAGAAAGAAAACCATACAAATTCAAGACACATCTTCGAAAGAAGCACATACATACAAAGATGGAACCAAATAACATAATAGAAAGTACATCAAACTCAACAATTCATAAAGAACATGTCTTTGCAAGAACCTACGACAAAAAGAAGAAAGCATCAACTCTAACAACCAACAAAAAAAGGAGGACAAGCGCTACATAAGATGACTAAGTCCATCAACTAAAACAAATGCAAAAATTAAACCACCAAATAAAAATGTCACTTTGTACAACTCCAACATCCAAATCTTTTGAACTACAAATTATTTAAAATAAAACACCTTTTAAATTTAACTTCAATTTACACATATTTAATTTATTTCTACAAAACATAACAATTTTTAATATTTATTATATACTATCATTAATTTACCGCCCTGCGCATTGCGCGGGTCTCATTCTAGTTAATCTATTAATTCTAGTTTCTCTACCTTAAATAACATTTTTCTAATTAACAAATGCTAACGCTAAAAAAAAAAAAAAAAAACATAAAACTTACCTCGTCACCAACGGCACCGGCAATATGCGCAACACCGTTCAGTCGGTACAAGCTCCTTTCGTCTCCCATGATATCCCACCGGAGGTCGGCACTCAGATACCTCGGACCCGCTCTCAAGTTGCTCTAACCTCTCTCTAGAATTTTCTCTCTCTAAACAACCCCAAAGCCACTCCAAATGAGTAATCCGCAGCTGCCTTTCACGGTTTATATAGATAGCTACTATCCACGTAAACTGCTATAGCCTCTAGCGGTTTACTCACAAGGTCCAATGCACATAAACTGCTACTAGCAGTAGTGGTTTATGACCAACCAAAATCATGCATAAACTGCGACAGGTAACTGCAGTTTTCATACTGCCACATCTCAACGTAATCCGCAGCTGTCAGCAGCGGATTCTGTGTTTGTGTAAACCACTACTACCAGTAGCGGCAATTTTCATAAATAGGTGAAACAATATATTTGCGTCTTCGTTTTGGAAACAATGCATTTGGATAATTTTGAGGATGAAACAATTTATTTAGGTGAATTGTCCTTATAATAAGTGAGAAAACGGAATGTAATTGTAATAGTTTATAGAAATATTATAGATAAAAAATAAATTTGGATGGTAATGTAAGACAAAGATAGACATTTATATATTCTTCCTATAATATTAATGTGGTAGTAAAATTATAGAATGATAAAATATTAAGTTGGCTTCTGATTGTATGACAATATATTAATATTAGTTTTTATATAATATAAATAGATAGATTGTTTTAGGTTTCTTGTTCTCGAGTGTTGTGTTGTAATTTGAATTCATTGCATTCTTGGCTTTCTGTGAGAGACTTGATTATGAAAAGGGAATCATTACAGAGTCTAATTTTGATGACCAATAAGAATAAAAAATTTAACTGAATTCCTACCTCAGGATGATAATTGTATTAAAAAATTAAAATTAAATTCTATATGACAACCCAAAGTCGTATGGATAACATTCAAAGAAGAGTGTTTGCAAATGTTACTGTTTCTGCTTTCACAGGTATTATTGACACTGCTAAGAAGAGCATATAAACAATTCAATGGAAGCCTTTAGCTTTCTCTTATTTTGCTTCTCTCTGCTTATGGCTGTCTCTATTGCAAGAGACACAATCAACACACTGCAATCTATAAGTGATGGTGAGATATTAGTTTCAGCAGATGAAACTTTTGCATTAGGATTCTTCAGCCCTGGAACTTCCAAGAACCGTTATGTCGGAATTTGGTTTAACAAAGATCCAACAAAGGCAATAGTATGGGTTGCAAACAGAGAAAAACCGCTCACTGACTCCTCAGGGGTTTTGAAGGTCAACCACACCGGAATTCTAGTCCTTCTTGACATTAATAATAGTCTTATTTGGTCATCCAACACGACGAGATCGGGCGAAATACGGTTGCAAAGCTTTTGAATTCTGGGAATTTTGTTGTGCAGGATGACACCAATAGCGAAAAGGAAGATTTTGTGCGGCAACGTTTTGACTATCCAGGCGACACAATCTTGCCTGGACAGAAGTTGGGAAGAAACTTAGCTACAGGACTAAATCGGAGGACAACATCATGGAAAAGCTCTGATGATCCTTCTCCAGGTAGCTTTAGCTATCAATTCGATATTGATGGATATCCGCAATTAGTATTAAGAGAAGGCACAACAAAAAGATTTCGTTTTGGATCATGGAATGGTATTCAATTTAGTGGGGCACCTCAATTGAAAAATGAGTCTGTATTCAGATTTAGCATGATTTCTAATGAGGAAGAGGTGTATATTGTATATTGGAGTGTTGATAGTTCAGTTCATCAGAGGCTGCAGACAGCAACGGATGGATTCAGCCAGCGGAGAAGTTGGAGGGGTGGAAATACAGGTTGGACCACAGTTTCGCACATACCGGTGGATGACTGTGATTATTATGGAAAATGTGGAGCATATGCTAGTTGTGATACAAATAGGTTTCCCATGTGTAATTGCTTGGATGGATTTGTGCAGAATACAACTGATTCATCATGTGGTTGTGTTAGGAGAACCTCATTGAGTTGCAATCATTCAGATGGGTTTGTGAAGTTTTCGGGGCTAAAGTTACCAGACACTGAAGGGACATGGTTTAATACAAGTATGAGTTTTGAGGATTGTAGAATTTTGTGCGTGAAAAACTGCTCTTGTACGGCTTATGCAGCTTTGGATGTCAGTGAAGGGCCAAATTCAAATGGTTGTTTACTTTGGTTTGGTAATCTGATGGATATGAAAGTGATGACTACATCTGAAGATATTTATGTAAAGATGGCAGGGAAAGATGTAGGTAACAAAACTATCTCACCCAGTTTGAAACTTTTCTTCCCTTTTTACATGTATAAACATTTCATCTTTTGTCATTTCTAACTTTGTCCTCTATTTTTTTAAACTTAACATTTCTTAGAAGCAATTGTACAAAAAAGATTGCCGAAGTTCAAGAAAAAGAAGCAAAAGATTACCACTGCCGTAATCTGGGTGCTGTCTTCTGGAATTTTGATCTTATGCTTGGCCGTCATCATTTATAGATGGGAGATGCGTAAGAAAGGTAGTTAAGTAATTCTCATTGTTTGATTCTTGATTATTGAGTAATTTCAAAGGCCTTCAAGGCAGTTCAACAAAAGTCTTAACAGAAACAGAGTTATATTGGTTGTTATACTTCATATATCTATTTTTCAGTTCCAAAATTCAGATAGAGCAAAATTTATAGGAGCATGGAACACTTAGTTTGTTTATACATTGCATGCTACTATACTTTGCAGGAAAGATAAAAGAAGAAAGAGAATCAGATGCAATAAATAGTCAGCATGATGAGGAAGATCTAGAATTGCCCTTATTTGGTATAGATACGGTTACTTCTGCAACAAACAATTTTTCAACTGACAACTTATTAGGGAGAGGTGGTTTTTGGACCAGTTTATAAGGTAATCAAATGGAAAAAAAAATTTGTTGTCATCCCTGTCTAGAATGCATAATATTCTTGATAAATTTTGTTTTCTTTTCTTTACAAGATTCAGTCATTGGTTTTCCTTATCTAACTTATGTTTTGAATCTTAATTTTGTATGGTAAAAAAAATTACAAGAAACGCCAATTTGATGGAAAAAAGTCATGCAGCCAATAAATTATAAGGATGAAGCAAAGCAAACTATTGGAAGAACCATTTAAAAAGAACCATTTTAATTTTTAATTTTCTAAAATTTGATTGGTTGATTTTTAAACTTTATCAAGTAAGCAAATGTGTTGACACGATATCATTAGGAGAATAAAGATAGCTTAAATCTAATGTACAAAGACTTTGAAATCAACTTTTATATAATAAAAATAGATAGATAGATGTATAGAAAGATTTCTTCACAGCCCCAAGATGATCCTTTTTCCTTTCTTATATGCTAATACACCCTTAAAACATGAATATGCTTTAGGCATTGGAAAGGTTAGAGAAAGGATGCATTGAACAATCAGCTGATAAAAAACTTTTCCCCCAAAATTATATATCTTGGAATGGTTATAACTATTGAAATAATTATAACTTTCAGGGTATCTTGGAAGATGGACAGGAAATAGTTGTTAAGAGGCTTTCGAAGAATTCAAGCCAAGGATTCGAAGAGTTAAAAAATGAAATTAAGCATGTTTCCAAACTTCAACACAGGAATTTAGTAAAGCTACTGGGGTGCTGCCTTC
>NC_029792.2:18896949-18908959 GCF_000816755.2 Arachis ipaensis
ACCATACTTTTCTTTTCATTTAATAATAATTATGCAACTCTTAAAACCTCATTAGAATATTAGTCCAACTCATTTTCTTTAAAATAGATTGTGAGAAGGGAAAGCTACTAGATTGGGCGAAGCGTTTTCATATCATCAATGGGATTGCCAGAGGCCTTCTTTATCTTCATCAAGATTCAAGACATAGAATAGTTCATAGAGATCTCAAGGCCGGGAATGTTTTGTTAGATGATGAATTGAATCCTAGAATCTCGGACTTTGGACTAGCTAAGAAATGAAATTGAAGCAAATACAAGACATATTGTTGGAACTTAGTAAGTGGCTAAGTAGCAAGTATATGACATGTTGATAGGAATGAATATGATCATTTTTTTTCTTGATTTGAAATTGTATGTTTATGTTTTTTCGTAGTGGCTATCTATCACCAGAGTACATAGTTGGTGAGCTGTACTCAACAAAATATGATATCTATAGCTTTGGTGTACCAATATTAGAGATAGTTAGCGGGAAGCGAAATAAAGTGATGGTTTCAGTGGCTAAGAGAAGGGGGGTTGAATCTTAGCCCCCTTTTTTGTTGCTAACACTTGCTGAACTCAGAGGAGACCTTTTTGTTTTAGCTCATCTCTGGACACGAGACTTTTTGTTTTGTCTCGTCACTTGCCACGAGATTTTTGTTTTGGCTCGTCACTTGGCACGAGACATTTTAGTTTTTGCTCCTGTGCAGTAGAAAACAGAAATAGAGTAGAAGAGAGAAAAGATTACACCCAGATATATCCTGGTTCAGCTGCTAAGTGCAGTGCAGCCTACATCCAGTCTCCATCACAACCATGATGGAATTTCACTATAATCATCCTGATTACAAACTGTAAAGTGCTAACCCAACTTACAAGGGGATTCCCACAGAATCATGAAACACAACATAGATGAACAAAGGAACTCTAAGACATCTATGGCTTTTTCTTTTAATTTTGCACTCTCTGCCTTTTTCCGCTCTATGGCTTTTTTCATACAAACCTCACTGTTTACCTTTTTCCATGAGACTCAAGACATGACAAAATTAAACAGAAAAATACAAAACTGAATACATTGAAGGAGAAGAGAAAACTGTTAGCTCAGGTAGCTCTGAGAACACTGTGCCTTGCACTCTCAAATTTTCTCCTTGCTTCAAACAGTGGCTGTCCACCCTTATTATAGAAGAGGGGAGCCTCCACTTATTGAAGCCAAAACCGAACCAACTTCTTCCTCCTTCAACAAACAGAAACCGGTTCAGCCACATAGAGAGAGAAGAGATAACCATGTAAAACCCAACATGCAATTACCTCTGGACCTTTCTTGATCATCACCCTTCATCAATCCGAGCTCTCTATCCTTGGCTTGCTCTCCAAGATGGATTTCTGGCCCTTGATGCTTCATGATGATAATGACTTCATCTGCTTTAATTTCTGCCTCAACCATCACTTCGCCACTCTAGCTACTCCCTGTGGTGGTTAAACAGAATCAAAGACAAGCCATGCTTCAAGAATCTCCTCCATGCTGGCCGAATCTTCATCGTCCATTTTTGAGCATGAAAGGCTCAAGATACATCACCAAATCTTAACCAAATATGGTGAATATCTCAGTCACAGCTCATTTTTATTTTAGTATGTTTTCTTGCCATCATTAGCTTGATGGTCTTGATGCATGCAACTTCTTCTTTTTCTTTGTTGATGAGCATAGTGTCCATAGTTTCCTGGACAAGGACCGAAGGAAGAAGAAGAAAGAGATGAGAGAAAGAAAGGAATCTAAAGAAAAGCAATACAAAGTGGTTAAACAAATTAATTTGAGAGTAGCTTGCTTTTACTTCCCTTGCTTAGAGTGGCGTGTTTGTCATAATAGCCATCAATCAACTCAGCTGAATTTTTCTCTCTCATATTCCCCATGCATTAATTAACAATGTAATAGATTTTGAAATCCATCACATGGTTAAAGGCTTGGTTCCGTTGGAAGCACTTTGCTTTCATTTTTCCTTGGTTTCGGACCAAGTTTGGAACCATACATCTCAAATGAGATTTGGGCTTATAGCTTTGAAATTAAAACTGGCCCGTTTGGTTAACATTTGCTTCCCTGATAAACTTTGTTTCGGATCAAGCAAAGGAAGCTTTTATCAAAAATTAACCATGGGCTTGGTTGTCATCAGCATTGGCCCATCAATTTAAAGTTTCAGCCCCTTAGTATAAAACATGCAACAGAGCTAGTTATTGGGCTTAAGCCAGAAATTTATTTTTCGGCCCAACTTAAAACCTGCAACAAAAATTATTTAATCAAATCAGATTATTAATTTTTGCAGTTAATTATTTTAAATAATGTTTAGTCATCATAAATATTAATTTAAGAGTTTTCCAAACTCATCAATCTCCCCCTTGATGACAAACATTATTAAAATTGAATTGGAAAGAAATTTAGGAATTGAGTAAAGAATACTCCCTTTGAATTTGAATTTCTCCCCCTTTCTTAATGTCACATAGCTCCCCTTTGATGCATGCTTATTTTACCAAGGGAAGCACTAACCTGTAACATTTAAATCAAGCTTCAAGTAACAATGTTATTTAGCATATTTTATGATGCTAAATGCTTGATTTATGAGCAGTTTTAATTGATAATCAAAACTCATTTGATATCATAACTGATTTGCTGCTCAAACTATTTCATATAAAAAATATTAAAAAGTTTTTCAAATCCTTTCTTGTTAAAGATATCAGAGCAAAACAACATGATGGAAAAGTATTTGAGCAAACAAACAGGGCAGTTTTAATACATTACATAGTTTAAAGGAACTGCCAAAAATAAATTTTCAATATAACAAGTTTATCAATGATTAATCAACAGCCGGGCATCTCAATAAATCTAACATAATTATAAACCAAATGCCAAATGACAATTAACTAATCATGATAGACTAAGAACAGTTTAAACAGCAATCATAGTGAATGCAATAGCAACGTGCATTCTTTGACCAAGGGTGATCATGAATTTTCAATTTTTGAAAATCTCAACCCCTGTTCCCCTGTTTTTCAGCCCCTGTTTCGTTCTAATTTCAATTTTGGAACCTTAAATTCTTCCCCCTTTTGTCATCATGGGGGCACCTGCACAAAACATTGTTATAGAAAACAGAATATGCAATATAACAGTCCAAAACATAACCAAACGGTGTCATCAAAGTATCACCTAGGTAGCTATTGTCAATTGCAACCCTAACAAAAACAAAAGAACTGATTGAGCCAAATTGTGCCAATATCAAATAGTAACCAGAGAGTTAATCATCAAAAAGATTAAAGTCAGGTTCCTCCTCGACGCCATCACTGCCAGCTTCTTTTTCAAGACTTTCCAACATTAGACTGACCCTCTCTTGGCATTTCTTCCATGCCAATTCATTCTCATAAGCAAGTTTGCGAGCAGACTTGTGAAATTGAACCATGAGATCGGACATATTGGTGAATTCTGTGAGAATTTCTCTGAGGGAACCAGTCGTCTTTGAGGATTCTGGGTGGCCTTCAAAGTCATCATCAGATGCTATTGATTTCTTTCCCCTTTTTGCAGCTCCGCCTGCTCTGATCATGGAAACTTGGTTCTCTACATCCTCATTGGTTAAATCTACCTTAAAGTACTCAAAAATGCATGTAAGAAACATTCCATAAGGTAGATTGGCCTTTTTTGTACTTTTCACAGACTCCCACATGTGACGAATCATAATATAGCTAAATGAAATAGAAGTTGAAGTAACTAAAGCAAATATTATGAGACAATCAGATACGGTTACCCTGTTGTGAGAACCACTTTGAGGAGTGAGAATGTGAGTTATGATGCGGTGCAGCAGAGAGTTAGTTGGACCCAAAGCCTTATGAGTCGGAACAGTTCCATCTAGGCCAGACAAATTTTCACAGATTTGATGAATCACCTGCTTGTATGTAACTCCTACATGTAAGTCCCATTTATCACTCATATAAACCTTTGGCCCTTCATCAATATATCCAAGGGTAGAAGAGATGGTTTCAGAATCCAGAATGATCTGAACCCATTTTACATAAGAGTGAAGGCTACCATCAATAAACCTTAGATTTGCATAGAACTGTCTGACCAGCCCTGGGTACACCATTTTATGAATATGAAGCAGAGGTGACCATTTTAGACCTTCAAACATGGGTTGTAAATCGATTCCTTTGGAGGCCAGAGATTTAAGATTCACTAGGTAAGAGAGACACAAATGCCGTTTCTCCAGGACTTCATTGTGGAATTCAAAAGCAGCACACGTAGAGAACCTGGAAGGATCGAAATGTGAGTGTGATTTGTGAAACTTGTTCTTGAACTCCATTGACCCAAGGTTCGTGGGTTCTCTGGTCTCATGGAACTCGAAACCCTTCGTCTTCTTGGAACTCTTTCCGGATGCATGTGGGGTGGTTCTTTTCGGCGATGATGGAGAAGGTGAGGTATGAGACTCCTCTACTTCTTCTTCAATGCTGGGCTCCTTCGCCTTCTCGCTCTTCCTTCTTCCAGAAGATTTTTGAGCAATAACTTTGCGCCTCATAGTCTCTGTCCGCTTGGAGGGGGGTGAAAGAGAAGAGGAAGAGGTGGAATGGATGTGAATGTGGGTATGTGATTGAGGTGTAGAAGGTTTCTGAGATTGGCAAATTCTCTCACTCTTTCTTGGGGCTGTTTTCTTTTTCATAATGAAGAAGATCAATGGAGATGGAAGTTGGAGAGGAAAAGGTGGCCGAATAGTGAGGTGAGTGATGGGAGGTTAGAGAAGCATTAAATGCTTAATTGGAAAGAGAATGAGAGAAGTTACTACCCATTAAGAGAGCGGTTATTATCCAAGGGGGGTTTCAAAAACTGAAAAGAGGTTTCCCTAAATCAAGGGATTAGTTGGAGGGAAAGATTTGATTTGACAACATGCTTCTTCCAACAAGATTTGATGAGACAACCAAGGGATTTTGTTGATTTAATTTTTCAAAAGAAATGAAACTAACAAAACTGTCATGGTGGGGTCAAGGAATTTTGGTGGGTCCCATAAAATTTGAATTCTGCGTTGCCTCCCCCTTGATCACAGCTCTTCCATTATGCCATTTATTGTTGCTCGTCCAAACCTACGAGCAAAAACTGAGTAGAGTCAAATATTCACAAATTTTCAATGAAGCTTAAATCAAACATTCCCAAACTTTTTCTCAAGGTACAGAATCTGTCTTCACAGAGGGGTTTTGTAAAAATATCAGCAATTTGGTCTTCAGATTTTACAAATTGAATATCAATAGTACCCTTTTGCACATGTTCCCTAATAAAATGATACTTTATCTCAATGTGCTTGGTTCTTGAGTGCAAAACAGGATTTTTTGAAATATTTATTGCACTCATATTATCACAAAATAGGGGTATACTATTGATTTTTAATTTGTAATCTTCCAATTGTGTTTTTAAGCAAATTAATTGAGTGCAACATGCAGAAGCGGAAATGTATTCTGCTTCAGCGGTGGATAAAGCCACTGTGGCTTGTTTCTTGCTTGACCACATGTTGAGTGAGCTTCCAAGGAAGCAACACATGCCGGACGTGCTTCTTCTATCCACTCTATCTCCCACATAATCTGCATCACAAAATGATTTGGAAACTTTTTATGTTCAAAACCGGGGGGTTGTGCCACATACACTTCTCTATCAATAAAGCCATTAAGGAAAGCACACTTAACATCCATTTGAAACATTTTGAAACCTTTATGGGTGGCATAGGCAAGAAGCAATCGAATTGCTTCCATTCTAGCTACCGGAGCAAAAGACTCATCAAAATCTATACCCTCTTCTTGATCGTAACCTTGGGCCACTAATCTAGCCTTGTTACGAACAACTTGTCCATCCTCACCAAGTTTATTCTTAAATACCCACTTAGTACCTGTTACCTTCTTACCATCCGGATAAGGTACTAATGTCCAAACCTCATTCTTGTCAAATTGAGCTAGCTCCTCTTGCATGGCCTTGACCCATGATGGATCTTCAAGAGCTTGTTTGACATTGTTGGGCTCCATTTGTGACAAGAGAGCAAAGTTGCTAGGTTCGGTTTGCCTTTTGGTGGAGGATTTTGTTGTTACACCATGAGAGGGATCACCAATGATGAAGTCATGAGGATAACCCCTCATAGACTTCCATTCTCTAGGTTTTCTATGTCTAGAGCATCCGCTGTCCATATACCACATATTTTCCTTCTTTTTGGATGCTAGGCACACCTACAAAACAAGCTCAAGTAACCTTAGGTATCCAAATCTTTTTGGATCCTTTAACGTTAAACCATCTTCTATGTCCTAAGCCATTGTAATCAAAAACAATTTTATAAACCTTGTCACCAACCATTCTTTCACCGAAAAAGCATTGAATGGGAAGGTGTCCATTCCGATTGCATAGTCTACAAAACCTTGGAGTTGCTGTTTTGTTAAAGTAGGTGGGATCTTGAAATCTTGTATCATTTGAAGATGAAGCAATATTTTCAAAATGCGATTTTTCAGATTTATAGAACCCCAACCCAGCCTTATCATAAAGAGGTTTTTGACTAGCCAAGATGTGATTTAAACTTTCGGAACTTTGTGTAAACTTGGCCAAGTCTTCCTTAAGTATTTTAACCTCTTTAAGCAACTCTTCATTTTGCTTAAAACAATCCACATATGCAAGAACACAATGGTTACTTTCACAGCTCCTAACTTGGGCTCTTAACTGCTTATTCTCTTCAACAAGATCACAAGCAGTTTCGGCCTCTCTCACTTTTTCTTTTAGAAAACTGTTTTCAGCCTTAAGAATGGTGTTTTGTTGTTCAAGTTCTTGATTTTCCAGCAAAAAAACATCTTATTTTTTCAGAAAGGTGGTCTATCATAAGATGAAGATCTTCAGTGTTAGGGTTATGAAAGACTACCTGATATATGTGGTCTGCCATGAGACATGTTTGTGACTTGGTCTCGGTTTCTTCATCATCATCATCAGAATCATTCTCCAAGTCTTCTCATGTGGCCATCAGTCCTTTCTTCTTTCCTCTTTTCGGCTTTTCATCCTTCTTCAGCTTGGGACAATCAGATTTGAAATGCCCAAATTCCTTACAGTTGTAGCAAGTTACTTTGCTAAGATCTTTCTTCATTCTCCTTGTGCTGCTGCCTTTGCCTTTGAGCTTAGCCATTTTCCTGGATTTTTTTGCAAATAACACAAACTCATTTTCAGAAGAGTTATCACTGGATTCATCATCCAGAGGGTTAGTCACAGAAGAAAATGCAATTCCTTTCTTTTTTGTATCCTTTTTCAAATAGGTATTTTCAAAAGCAAGAAGATTTCCTCTCAAATCATCAAGAGTCATGGAGTCTAAGCTACTACTTTCAGAAATAATTAAAGCCTTTGTTTCCCACTCTTTTGTGAGACATCTCAACACTCTTCTCACTAGCACAGATTCAGAATGTGTAATTCCCAGAGCATCTAAGCCAACAATGATAGAATTGAACCGTTCGAACAGTTCATCAATGGACTCTCCTTCCTTCATTGAAAACGTTTCATACTCTCGGTTTAGCATATCTGCCCGAGTCTTCTTGACAATGGTGGTTCCTTCATGGGTGATTTGCAATTTGTCCCAGATTTCCTTTGCCGTTGTGCATCTTGATACCCGTCGGTATTCCTCGAAGCTGATAGCACAATTGAGCAGGTTTACTGCCTTGGCATTTAACTCCACCTTCTTCCTATCTTCCTCGGTCCATCTTGCTTCTGGTTTGAGAGAAACAACTCCTTCGGCACTTGTAACAGTTGGATATTGAGGTCCTTCCAAGATGATTTTCCACAATCTGTAATCCACTGCTTGCACAAATATCTTCATCCTCTCCTTCCAATAGGTATAATTTTTCCCATTGAAAAGAGGGGGTCTATTGCTTGATTGACCTTCAGTCAGATTATAGGACACCACATTTGCGCCACTGTTTTCCGCCATAAGGATCTTTGCTCCAAGCTGCAAAGCTTGATCTCTTTGAGACCAAGCTCTGATACCAATTGATGGTTTCAGTGGCTAAGAGAAGGGGGGTTGAATCTTAGCCCCCTTTTTGTTGCTAACACTTGCTGAACTCAGAGGAGACCTTTTTGTTTTAGCTCGTCTCTGGACACGAGACTTTTTGTTTTGTCTCGTCACTTGCCACGAGATTTTTGTTTTGGCTCGTCACTTGGCACGAGACATTTTAGTTTTTGCTCCTGTGCAGTAGAAAACAGAAATAGAGTAGAAGAGAGAAAAGATTACACCTAGATATATCCTGGTTCAGCTGCTAAGTGCAGTGCAGCCTACATCCAGTCTCCATCACAACCATGATGGAATTTCACTATAATCAACCTGATTACAAACTGTAAAGTGCTAACCCAACTTACAAGGGGATTCCCACAGAATCATGAAACACAACATAGATGAACAAAGGAACTCTAAGACATCTATGGCTTTTTCTTTAAAACCCAACATGCAATTACCTCTGGACCTTTCTTGATCATCACCCTTCATCAATCCGAGCTCTCCATCCTTGGCTTGCTCTCTAAGATGAATTTCTGGCCCTTGATGCTTCATGATGATAATGACTTCATCTGCTTTAGTTTCTGCCTCAACCATCACTTCGCCACTCTAGCTACTCCCTGTGGTGGTTAAACAGAATCAAAGACAAGCCATGCTTCAAGAATCTCCTCCATGCTGGCCGAATCTTCATCGTCCATTTTTGAGCATGAAAGGCTCAAGATACATCACCAAATCTTAACCAAATATGGTGAATATCTCAGCCACAGCTCATTTTTATTTTAGTATGTTTTCTTGCCATCATTAGCTTGATGGTCTTGATGCATGCAACTTCTTCTTTTTCTTTGTTGATGAGCATAGTGTCCATAGTTTCCTGGACAAGGACCGAAGGAAGAAGAAGAAAGAGATGAGAGAAAGAAAGGAATCTGAAGAAAAGCAATACAAAGTGGTTAAACAAATTAATTTGAGAGTAGCTTGCTTTTACTTCCCTTGCTTAGAGTGGCATGTTTGTCATAATAGCCATCAATCAACTCAGCTGAATTTTTCTCTCTCATATTCCCCATGCATTAATTAACAATGTAATAGATTTTGAAATCCATCACATGGTTAAAGGCTTGGTTCCGTTGGAAGCACTTTGCTTTCATTTTTCCTTGGTTTCGGACCAAGTTTGGAACCATACATCTCAAATGAGATTTGGGCTTATAGCTTTGAAATTAAAACTGACCCGTTTGGTTAACATTTGCTTTCCTGATGAACTTTGTTTCGGATCAAGCAAAGGAAGCTTTTATCAAAAATTAACCATGGGCTTGGTTGTCATCAGCATTGGCCCATCAATTTAAAGTTTCAGCCCCTTAGTATAAAACATGCAACAGAGCTAGTTATTGGGCTTAAGCCAGAAATTTATTTTTCGGCCCAACTTAAAACCTGCAACAAAAATTATTTAATCAAATCAGATTATTAATTTTTGCAGTTAATTATTTTAAATAATGTTTAGTCATCATAAATATTAATTTAAGAGTTTTCCAAACTCATCATAAAGGATTCGTCGATATTGAGCACGACTTTAATCTTCTCGGCAGTGTAAGAATTACTTTTTCATTTGCCCCTAATATTTATATACATTTTCTAATCAAGTAGCATATCTATCTAGTCAAATTAGTCTCATTAGACAAAATCTAATTTTTGTTATTGCAATATATAAATATATATAGGCATGGACACTTTTAACAGAAGGCAAGTGCTTAGAAATAGTTGATGCATCCATCAGAGACTCAATTAATTTTGCAGAAGTCATAAGAACAATTCATATCGGTCTGCTATGTGTGCAACGAAATACAGAAGATCGACCAAGCATGTCGTATGTGCTTATGATGCTGAGTAGTGAATGGAAACTGCCTCGGCCAAAGAAGCCAGGGTTCTTTGTTGAGAGAGATGTGGTTAGTGACAATTCTCCATTAAGCAACAATGAACTCACAGCTACTCAGGTCCACCCCCGATAAAATTTGATTCAGAATTTATTCCGCAGCAGTCCAATCTCAACGTTAAGCTCAAGGATGATAATGATAATTGACCAATTTAACATACAATAAATGGCATTTTTTAGACAATAGCAAAATTCTTCTAATGAAATTTGGTACTACTGTGAAGTTCTTGAATAGGAATACTTGTAAGTACGATTCAGGGATGGTGTTGAATGTTGATATTGCTTGGTTATGATTCATTCCTATATTTGGTTTATATTCTATGAATGGGATTGAAGTTGAAAAAAAGTGCATACAAAAATATGAAAGGTACCCAAAAATGAATTCAAAGGAAGGACAAAATAAAAGAAGGAATTGTAAGAAAAATATCCCTTTTGTGGATCTGAATCTAAATAGAAATGAAACTATAACAGACAAGAAAGTATACTCAATGAGGTATAATTATAAGTAAGAACATGTTATTATAATGATATATACATTTAGAGAATCTTTTGCATTAAATTATGTTAAACTCTAAAATAAACTATTTAGCATGTAACAATGTCAGAGAAATTTCATTAGCTGAATTCACTGCACAATTCCCTGATGGAAAGCCAAACTGGTGTGGATAAAAAGCAGGTCCCTTGGCCTTGGTAATGGTTTCTCACCATTGCCTATCCTCTGGTCTCTCTTCTACACATAAAAGCCCTATGTGAATGCATCTTAGCACTTCAGATTCTGCTGCAGCAACTGCGTCAGTTACTGGTTCATCTTTAAGCTCCAATGGTCTGTCTTCATACCACAGCCTCCATGCCTAGAGCACATGAAAATTGAACTTTTGAATTGTGAGATCACTTTGGAATCTGCAACAAAAATACAGTGAGATTAAGTTGAATAATCTTTAGGCTTACTTGCCCAAGAAGGTCAAGATCATTAACATAAAAAAATTCCCTATTTTTGTTAGCAAAAGCTTCTACTAGCCTCAGTCTGAGGGAGCATGTTAGGGATATTAGTCAAGTTAGAGAAAGTTAGTTAGAGACTTAGAGGTTATGATGGCTGTCACTATACTCTTAAGAAGTAGCTACACATTTGTTAAGTTAGTTAGACACTAATTCTTGTATAAATACACACTCACCAACTTGTATCAACTAATTTTCATTCTCTTCAAAAACAGCATTTATTTCACTCTCTTTGTTCTCTCTCTTCAATTCATTTCACTCTCTCATACCTTCAAACAGGATATTTGACCAACAATTTGTGTTTGATAAAGACAGAAAGAGTCTGAATCATACATGAGCAATTTTTCTACTCTTGTTGCAAATCCATGGCTATAATAAGTATTGCAAACTCTGCTTTTTTCGATTGCACTCTTCAACTGCCAAATATTAGTGATTTCAGCGTTAAGGAAGCTCCTAAAATAGAAGCCTTAGAACAAATATAGAAAGCCTGAACTAGTATATCTCCTATAAATAGCAAATTGGTTGTATTCTGTTATTCAATATATCATCCTGGAATTTTTACACAGATTTTGTTCTTCTAATGTCTCATTTTGGCGTAAGTTATTTTGATTTATCAATTATCATCATAAATCGTAAGTATATATTAATGTTTGCATTTAGTTCTTAGTTCTTACAGATGTCCAAAGAAAGAATAAAGGTGAATACTATCAAACTCTTTCTAAATTAGAAGGTAAACTACCCTCATGACATATCTTTTTATTATTAACTGAAATAAAATTAATTGATCATGATTAACTTTAACTTTAATCTAACCTGAATTTTGTTAATTTAATTAATTAATCATGATGTAACTTTTTCTTTTGCAATATAAAAATTATTTAAAAAATTTAATTTTGTAATTTTTTATTTCTTCTCAAATTATATATTATTAGTCAATTTCAATCACAAGAAAGAATGAAAAAAGTAAAAGAGAATTATTAAAAAAGTGTTTTAGGAACTTTAAATTTTGTGTCTCTTCAATTTTTTGTATCTGTTTTTTTTTTTTTTTTAAATTTTTATTT
>NC_029792.2:18909008-18950269 GCF_000816755.2 Arachis ipaensis
AAAGGGTTAAGTAATTTTTTTGAACAACATAAATAATTACTAATAAAATAAAAATACACTACACCTCTAAATTATTCACCTAAATCTTAATATTAAAATAACTATCTACACACCTAAAGAAATAAACATTCGATATATCCATTATTCACCAATATTATTAGTTACTTATAATTTTCCTTAATTTCAACGCAAGTATCATCCAAAGGTTGGACTTCAACTTGATGACAGTATAAATATTTTATTTTTATTGGTGAATAATAAATATATCCGATGTTCATTTCACTAGGTGTGTAAATATTTATTCTAATATTAAAATTTAGATGAATAATTTAAAAATACAGTATGTTTTTATTTTATTGGTAATTTGTTCATATTGTTCAAGAAAATTATTGGTTACCTAGCATAACCCCCCAAAGCTAGACGTATCACGTATGTATGTATGAAATTCAAAGAAGAGGGTTTGCATAGACGTATCAGGTATGTATGAAATTCAAAGAAGAGTGTTCGCAAATCGCAAATGTTACTATTTCTGCTTTCACAGGTATTATTGGCACCGCTAAGAAGAGCATATACACAATTCAATGAAAGCATTTAGCTTTCTCTTATTTTGCTTCTCTCTGCTTATGGCTGTCTCTATTGCAAGAGACACAATCAACACACTGCAATCTATAAGTGATGGTGAGATATTAGTTTCAGCAGATGAAACCTTTGCGTTGGGATTCTTCAGCCCTGGAACTTCCAAGAACCGTTATGTCGGAATTTGGTTTAACAAAGATCCAACAAAGGCAATAGTATGGGTTGCAAACAGAGAAAAACCCCTCACTGACTCCTCAGGGGTTTTGAAGGTCAGCGACATCGGAATTCTAGTCCTTCTTGACAGTAATAATAGTCTTATCTGGTCATCCAACACGACGCGATCGGGGCAAAATCCGGTTGCAAAGCTTTTGAATTCTGGGAATTTTGTTGTGCAGGATGACAGCAATAGCGACACGGAAGATTTTGTGTGGCAAAGTTTTGACTATCCAGGCGACACAATCTTGCCTGGACAGAAGTTGGGAAGAAACTTAGCTACAGGACTAAATCGGAGGACAACATCATGGAAAAGCTCTGATGATCCTTCTCCAGGTAGCTTTAGCTATCAATTTGATATTGATGGATATCCGCAATTTGTATTAAGAGAAGGCACAACAAAAAGATTTCGTTCTGGATCATGGAATGGTATTCAATTTAGTGGGGTACCTCAATTGAAAAATGAGTCTGTATTCAGATTTAGCATGATTTCTAATGAGGAAGAGGTGTATATTGTATATTGGAGTGTTGATAGTTCAGTTCATCAGAGGCTGCAGCTAGCAATGGATGGATTCAACCAGCGGAGAAGTTGGAGTGGTGGAAATACAGGTTGGACCACAGTTTCGCACATACCGGTGGATGACTGTGATTATTATGGAAAATGTGGAGCATATGCTAGTTGTGATACAAATCATTTTCCAATGTGTGAATGCTTAGATGGATTTGTGCAGAATACTATTGACTCATCAAGTGGTTGTGTTAGGAGAACCTCATTAAGTTGCAATAACTCAGATGGGTTTGTGAAGTTTTCAGGGCTAAAATTACCAGACACAAAAGGAACTTGGTTTAATACAAGTATGAGTTTTGAGGATTGTAGGATTTTGTGCTTGAAAAACTGCTCTTGTACGGCTTATGCAGCTTTGGATGTCAGTAAAGGGCCAAATTCAAATGGTTGTTTACTTTGGTTTGGAAAGCTGATGGATATGAAAGTGATGACTGCATCTGAAGATATTTATGTAAAGATGGCAGGGAAAGATGTAGGTACTAAACTATTTCACCCGGTCTGAAGCTTTTCTTCTTTTTTTACATGTTGCTCTTTCATAAAAATTTCATCTTCTGTCATTTCTAACCTTGTCCTTTATTTTTTTTTTCTTATTATTATTTTTTTAAACCGAACATTACTTAGAAGCAATTGTGCGAAAAAGATTGCCGAAGTTCAAGAAAAAGAAGCAAAAGATTACCACTGCCATAATCTGGGTGTTGTCTTCTGGAATTTTGATCTTATGCTTGGCCATCATTATTTATAGACGGGAGATGCGTAAGAAAGGTAGTTAACTAATTCTCATTGTTTGATTCTTGATTATTGAGTAATTTCAAAGGCCTTCAAGGCAGATCAACAAAAGTCTATAACAGAAATAGTTAAATTGGTAGTTATACTTCATATATCTATTTTTTAGTTTTAAAATTTATATACAGCAAAATTTATAGGAGCATGGAACACTGAGCTTGTTTATGCATTTCATTCTACTATGCAGGAAAGATAAAAGAAGAAAGAGAATCAGATGATTGTCAGCACGATGAGGAAGATCTAGAATTGCCCTTATTTGATATAAATACGGTTACTTCTGCAACAAACAATTTTTCAACTGACAACTTATTAGGGAGAGGTGGTTTTGGACCAGTTTATAAGGTAATCAAATGGAAAAACGTTGTCATCCCTGTCTAGAATGCATCATATTCTTGATAAATTTTGCTTTTTGTTTTTAACAAGATTCATTTATTGACTTTCCTTGTCTAAATAATGCTATGAATCTTACTTTTGTATGCTACAAAAATAATTATTAGAAACACAAATTTGATGAAAAAAAGTCATGCAGCCAGTAACCTATTGGATGAAGCGAAGTAAAGTATTGGAAGAACCATTTAAAAAAGATGGGAATATATAACTTGAGAGCCTATAAAACCTCTATTGTTTCCATGCCACCGTTTGAAATATATAGTCTCATCTTTATTTATGTATATAAAGATTTCCTGATAGCCCCAAGAAGATCCTTTTTCTTTCTTATGCTAATGGCACTCTTTAAACATGAATATGCTTTATGCATTGGAAAAGTTAGAGAAAGGATACATTGAACAATTAGCTGATTGTCAGGTTCTAAATTTATCATCATTTCTCTGTTGAGCTTCCAGAAAAACTTTCCCCAAAAATTATATATCTTAGAATGGTTATAACTCTTCTGAAATGGTTACATTTATGTCATGTTAAAGACGAATATTTTGCAACTTACAAATGGTTATAACTTCCAGGGTATCTTGGAAGATGGACAGGAAATAGCTGTCAAGAGGCTTTCGAAGAATTCAAGCCAAGGATTCGAAGAGTTCAAAAATGAAGTTATGCATGTTTCCAAACTTCAGCACAGGAATTTAGTAAGGCTACTAGGGTGCTGCTTATGAGAAGGGAAAGCTACTAGATTGGCCAAAGCGTTTTTGTATCATCAATGGGATTGCCAGAGGTCTTCTTTATCTTCATCAAGATTCAAGACATAGAATAGTTCATAGAGATCTCAAGGCTGGGAATGTTTTGTTAGATGATGAATTGAATCCTAAAATCTCGGACTTTGGAATAGCAAGAAGCTTTGTAGGAAATGAAAGCGAAGCAAATACAAGACATATTGTTGGAACTTAGTAAGTGGCTAAGTAAGCAATTATATGACATGTTGACAGGAATGAATAAAATCATTTTTTCTTGATTTGAAATTGTATGTTGATGTTTTGTGCAGTGGCTATCTATCACCAGAGTACATAGTTGGTGGGCTGTACTCAACAAAATCTGATGTCTATAGCTTTGGTGTACTAATATTAGAAATAGTTAGTGGGAAGCGAAATAAAGGATTCATCGATATTGAACACTACTTTAATCTTCTTGCCAATGTAAGAATTAATTTTTCATTTGCCCCTAATATTTATTTACATTTCTAATCAAGTAGCATCATCTATCTAGTCAAATTATTCTCATTAGACAAGATCTAATTATTGTTATCACAATATCTAAATATCTAGATATATATATACAGGCATGGACACTTTTAGCCAAAGGCAAGTGCTTAGAAATAGTTGATGCATCGATCAGAGACTCAATTAATTTGCCAGAAGTCATAAGAACAATTCATGTCGGTTTGCTATGTGTGCAACGAAATCCAAAAGATCGACCAAGCATGTCATATGTGCTTATGATGCTGAGTAGTGAATGGGAACTACCTCAGCCAAAGAAGCCAGGGTTCTTTATTGAGAGAGACGTGGTTGGTGACCAATCTACATTAAGCAACAATGAACTCACAGATACACAGGTCCATCCGCGTTAGAATTTGATTAAAAATTTATTCCGCAGGATCTCAACATTAAGCTCATGGATGATATTGATAATTGGCCAAATCAACATACAGCAAAATGCTTCAAATGAAATTTGGTACTACTGTGAAGTGCTTGAATAGGAGTACTTGTAACTATGATTCAGGAATGGTGTTGAATGTTGATATTTTTTGGTTATGAGTAATGCCTATTTGGTTTATACTCTATGAACGGGGTTGAAGTTGAAAAGAAAAAAATATGAAAAGTACCCAAAAATGAATTCAGAGGAAGGAACAAAGTAAAAGAAGGAAGCGTAAGAAAAATATCCCTTTGGTGGATCCTGAATCTAAATAGAAACGAAACTATAATAGACAAGAAAGTGCACTTAATGAGGTATAGGTATACGTATAGGTATAATTATAAGAACATGTATAATTATAAGAACATGTTGTAATGATATATACATTTAGAGTAAACGTTTTTCTTTTGCCTTAAAGTATGTTAAACTCTAAAATAAACTATCTAGCATCTAATAATGTCATAAATTTCATTAGCTGAATTCACTGCACATTTCCCTGATGAAAAGCCAAACTGATGTGGATAAAAAGCAGGTCCCTTGACCTTGGTAATGGTTTCTCACCATTCAGCATTAGAACTATGGCTGACATGTCTGGCCTATTCTCTGGTCTCTCTTGTACACATAAAAGCCCTATGTGAATGCATCTTAGCACTTCAGATTCTGCTGCAGCAACCGAGTCAGTTAATGATTCATCTATAAGCTCCAATGGCCTCTCTTCACACCACAGCCTCCATGCTTAGAACACATGAAAATTGAACTTTTGAATTGTGAGATCACTTTGGAATCTGCAACCAAAAATACAGTGAGATTAAGTTGAATAATCTTTAGGTTTACATGCCCAAGAAGGTCAAGATCATTATCATAAAAAAATCCCTATTTTTGTTAGCAAAAACTTCTACTAGCCTCAGTCTGAAGGAGCATGTTAGAGATATTAGTCAAGTTAGAGAAAGTTAGTTAGAGGTTATGATAGCTGTCACTATATTGTTAAGAAGTAGCTATACATTTGTTAAGTTAGTTAGACACTAATCCTTGTATAAATACACACTCACCAACTTGTATCAACTAATTTTCATTCTCTTCAAAAACAGCATTCCTTCACTCTCTTTGTTCTCTCTCTTCAATCCCTTTCACTCTCTGATACCTTCAAAAACAAACAGGATATTTGACCTACAATTCCTTTCACTCTCTGATACATCAGCAATTTTTCTACTCTTGTTACAAATCCATGGCTATAATAAGTATTGCAAACTTCTGCTTTCTTCCATTGAACTCTTCAACTACCAAATATTAGTAATCTCAGTGTTAAGGAAGCTCCTAAAATAGAAGCCTTAGAACAAATAGAGAAAGCCTGAACTAGTATATCTCCTATAAATAGCAAGCTGGTTTTATTCCGTTATTCAATATATCATCCTGAAATTTTTACACAGATTTTGTTCTTCTAATATCTCATATTGTCTTTAGTTGTTTTGATTTATCAATTATCACCATAAATCATAAGTATATATTAATGTTTGCATTTAGTTGTTACAGATGTCCAAAGAGAGAATAAATTATTCTTTATAAATATATTCTGAATTTTCTTGAGTATATATCTCCTATAAATCAAATCATGTTGATATTAGAGACCCAAAAATTAATAATAGAAAAATCAGTTAATTAGCAAAATTGATTGGAGCATGCGGTGGATTAAGACTTGGTTTGGTAAAGTTTTTGGAAGAGATCACAAGCACTAGTTTTGTATTTGGTAAATCAAAAAGCTCACGTGCTTATGGACTTACGGTTGCAGCTTTTAAAAGTTAGGAATATGTTTAAAAGTATATAGCGATAATTAAAGATCTACAACTACTTATTAAGAACAATTTCAAATTCAAAGACATTATTTATACAACATATGAATAATCACATATTAAAGATCTATAACATATGCAACGCACTTGAACAGAACAGAACTAATGTTATTAACAAGGCTATTTATTTATACAACATATGAATAATCACATAACATCATTGAATGTAAAATCTGTTACTACCTTGCCCCTAACAATGATATGGTAACCTCATTTGCGGAATGAACTTCTTCACCATCTTCACCATCAATTAGTGTAGAATGTTGTTGGTGTGAATAAAATGCAGGCAGCCTTGGCCGAGGCAATGGTTTATCATCATTCAACATATGAACTACAGATGACATGTCTGGCCTATGTTCTGGTCTCTCTTGCACACACAACAGTCCTATCTGAATGCATCTCGCTGCTTCAGCTTGATTCGGGTCGCGCAGTGATTCATCTACCAGCTCCAAAGTCCTCTCCTCATTCCATAGCTCCCATGCCTGAAAAGATGTCAAAATTATTATTGCCTAATTTTGAACCTATGTGAGTTGCAATAATACTATAAGATAGTTACAACCAACATAGCATCACTTACAAATCCAAGAAGGTTAAGACTTCGGTTAGGGACACAGAACTCTCTAGTCTTCCTCCCACTGACTACCTCAAGCACGATTACACCAAAGGCAAACACATCAGATTTCATTGAAAATGAGCCACGAACGGCATATTCGGGCGAAATATAACCACTGCATTGTAGCATGTATATCACATAAGAATCATGATACATGACAGAAAAAATATGTTACAGTTCTAAGTAATGAACAATATTTTAGCCTACTTACTGAGTTCCCACCACTCTTTTTGTCTTGTCTTCAATCTGATCACATGCAAATGTCCTAGCAAGACCGAAGTCTGATATTTTTGCATTCATGTCTTTGTCAAGAAGAATATTACTAGTTTTTAGATCTCTATGAATGACTCTTAGCCTAGAGTCCTGATGCAGGTAGACTAGGCCTCGAGCTGTGCCACGAATAATGTGAAAGCGCTTAGACCAATCTAATAATTTTCTTCTAGCATCATCTATCATGTTGAGAACGTTAAATGTTAACATGATTATCTACTAGATAGTAACTGAGAAAAAGAAGCATAAATTCAAGACAGTTAAGGAATGAACCAAAAATAAAGTAGTCCAAACTCCTGTTGGGCATGAGCTCATAAATCAAAAGTTTCTCTTCTTGCTGAATGCAACAACCAAGAAGCTTTACGAGGTTGCGATGCTGAAGTTTTGCAATTAGCTGAACTTCCGTTTTGAACTCCTGCAGTCCTTGGTCAGAGTTCTTGGAAAGTCTCTTTACGGCAATCTCAGTCCCATTTGCAAGTACACCCTGTTAACAATTGTTATAACAAAACAATATTTGGAGTATATAATACCACAGTAAGCAAATTCAACTTATTTAAGTACCTTATAAACTGGTCCATATCCACCTTTTCCCAATTCATTACTGCTAGAAAATTGATCAGTGGCACAAACTATGGTTGATAAATCAAATGTTGGGAGGTCCATGTTTTCCTTTTCCTTTTTGTGATCACGTTGCCTTAGCCAAAATATATCTAGCAAAATGATGAATGATGAGGATATAAATTAAGTTCTGAAGTTTGACATGGTTAATGTAAAATTATATTTGAACAAGACTTTCAATGTTGCAAAATTATATTTCTGCCAAATACTGGTGTAGTAGTAGAATTCACATGTAGAATATGATGTATTCACCTGATTCCTCAAGTTTTTTTCTCCATAGAAATGATTTCAGTCCAAATATTAGGCTCATGATGAACAATATAGAGCCAACAACGATAACTGTTAGCTTCCTCTTGCTGGAATCATTGTTCTGCTTATCATCTGAGATATCAAAGTTCAAGAGCATTGTTCCTTAATTCCTTACATTATGTATTGTGAAATTATAATGCAGGTAATAACAGACAAAATGTAAAGAAGAAAAACGTACCTATTCGAATATAGAAGTCTTGTGACCCTTGTCTAATGTCAACAAGATCATGAAACCAGATCAAGCAACCGCTTCCTCCATCACGGATATCCAAATCGGAATATGCCGTACAAGAACAATTTTTCAGACAGAATTCCTTGCATTCCAGCAGGTTCATGGTCCTGTTATACCAAGAAGAAGACGTGTCCGGCAACACTATGCCGGTGACCTTCTTGAATCCATCTCTGCTGCAACTTAAAGGAGTGATCCTAACACAACCATCAGACCAATCAGATTTCTTCCATTTTCCAGGATATTTTGGTGCAAATCCTTCAAGGCATGAACAGACAGGAGTAGGAGTAGCACTGCAAATAGAATTTGCACCACAAATAGCATACTTGTCACATTCGGCTTCTGGTATAGAAATAAGTGTCTCCCAGCCTCTGGTTTGTATTGACCAATGCAAAACCTGAACACCTCCCCAAGGGTACACTACACCTCTAATATATTTGGATGTATTTTCTGGTCTGACCCTAACAAACACCTCTTTTTCATTGAAAACAAATTGAGATGAGAATTGGTTATAGCGCAAATAAAGTGTAGCTCCAGAAAACATTATCCCATTCCATGGCCCTACTCTAATTGTTGTGGCATTTCCATTCATTAGAACTATTTGCGGATCGCCTCGAAGGTCTATTCTAACTGTGTAGTCTCCGCGGCCAGGATCATCTGTACTTTTCGAAGATGACATAGTCCTCTCTAGACCTGTCACAAGGTCCCATCCCACCTTCATTCCGGGCACGATTGTATCACAAGGATAATCAAAGCTCTGCCACAGAAAGTGGTCACCATTATGATCATCTTTGACAACAAGGTTTCCTGACTCCAAGAGCTGTGCAACTGGATTCAATTTGTCTTCCACTTTGCTTGACATGTTGGAGGACCACACAACGCTGCTGTTAGTGCTGCCATTAATAAGGACAACAAGTCCTTCACCGGTGACTTTTAGAACTCCGGAGGTGTTGTTGAGGGGTTTTTCTCTGTTTGCCACCCACACGACTACCTTAGGGAATATGTTATGGTACCATATGCCTAAGTATCGGCCATTTGAATTTCCGGGGCTGTAGAAGCCAAGTTCAAAGGTTCCTCCACTCGAAATTAATGTTTGTCCATCAGTGATGTATTGAACAGGAGTTATATTGTCGAGTGAAATAGAGTTTCTTAATATAAATGAGAACAGAACGGACCAAAAGCATAGAACTTTCTGGTTTTGCATTATTTCTGTGATGTACAACTTGTTTCTACTAGAATACAAGGAATGTAGTTGGTACAGTTTTAGTTCATAGATAAGACATAAGAATATCTCTTTGACTCTTTCCAAACAGTTTTAACTTTTAAGAGCAATATAAATTTTTCAATTAAAGAGTTGACCAACGAGCATTGATGGTATGGATTCCATTCTGTCGCTATTTTTCAACACAACTTTCTTCTTATTTTATGAATCAAAAATGTTATATCTCTCTGATTTTCTTACACCATGCTAACTATATTTCTTTGGTTTTATCTTAAAAATTCTATTTTTATTCAGAAAAATGTAAGCATTAAAATTTGAATTCTATTTTTATATTTTGCTATCATTTAGAAAATTAAAATACTATATAAAAATAAATAATTATATACCTAATATTTATAATCTTATTTTAAAAGTTTAGCATTTGTTTGTGAGTTTCTAAGAAAAGATTTTTATTCGAGTTATTTTTCTAAAAGATTTTTTAAAAAATAAAAATAATTTTATATTTGGATATCAAATACAAAAAGATTTTTTTATTATTAATCAATTATGTTTGAATACAACAATAAAAAAAATATTTTTTACATAATAAATTGTAACTTCTCAAAAAAAATATTTTTTAAAAAATTTTTTTAGTGTTTTTATTTTTACTACTAAAAATTTGCTAAACATGTTAAAAAATAAAAAAGATATTTTTTACTAAAAAATATATTTTTTCTATCAATTTGATAACACCTAAATAAAGGCTCATTTTTTATATTATAAACAATTTGGTGATATGCATTGATATTTTAGGGTTAATGAGTTTGAAAAACTCTAAGTTAACATTTGTGATGACTAAATATTATTAATTTGATTAATTGCAAAAATATTAATTTAATTTCAATTCAGGTATGTTGGTTAAATTAATTTTTGCTATGCAGGTTCTGTCTGGGCCGAAAATATAAGAAAAATGTTGCAAGCCCATATATGCATCTTACCTTCAGCCTTGATGTTAAATATGATTATGTTGGCTGAATTATTGGGCCAGTTTGATTTATTACTGAAAGCCCCAATGTGCTTCTTAGCCTTGTTCAAAGTATGTTATATTAAGTGGCTGAAGCAATTTGTGATTAATTGGGCCAGAACCATGTTGAATTAAGCCCAAAATTACATTGCTTGAAGGCAAGCTTGCATGGTCCGAAACCATTAAGCAAAGAAAGCAAAATTTCATTGCTTCCAAACGGATCTCACTCTTTCATCATATGGATTTCAAATTCATTTAACTTGAATTAAACTTACATTGGAAACATGAGAGAGAGTTAGCTATTGATTTGATGGACATCATCAATGCTATACGCTACCTAATGCAAGGGAAGTGGAAATTTAATTTACTTTATCAAAATCCATTAGTTAGTGTTCAAATTTCTCTCTCCTCTCTTTTCACCTTGCTTCTTGTTTTCGGTTATTACACAGTAAGCTATGGAAGAAATATTAAGCCACCAAAGAGAAGAAGAAGCACGCCACAAGACCATCACAATGATGGCAAGAAAAAGAAAACTAAAAGTATGCTGTAGCTAAGATTCTCATCACTTGTGGTAAGATTTGGTGAAGAGATCTTGGCTTTTTCATACCAAATATGGAAGAGAAGATTTCGGTCAGAGAAGAAGATCCTTGGAAGGATGGCTTGTCTCTGATTCTGCACAACCACCACAGGAGGTAGCTACAGTGGCTACGTGATGGAAGAGGCAGAGATTGGAGCAGATGAAGCTATCATCATCAAGCATGCATCAAGGACTAGGAGTTCATCTTGGAGAGCAAGGCAAGATGGAAGGCTCGGATTGATGATTGTTGGTGACCAAGGAAGAACCAGAGGTAATTGCATGTTGGTTATTGCATGGGTTATCTCTTCTCTCTCTCTCTGGCCGAACCGGTTCTGGTTTGAAGAAGAAGAAGAAGAAGATTAGCTTGGTTTGTTTGGTTTCAACCTTGGAAGCTTCTCCCTATAAGTAAGGGTGAACAGTTAGGGTTTGAAGAAAGGAGCAAGGAGTGAGAGTGCAAAGCACAGGATTCTCAGAGCTACCTAAGCTAACAGAATTTCTTCTCCTTCAATATTTTCTATTTTGTAATTTTCTGTTTAATTTTGTCTGTCTTGAATCTCATGGAAAAAGGCAAACAGTGAGGTTTGTATGAAAAAGTCATAGAGCGGAAAAAGGCAAAGAGTGCAAAATTAAAAGAAAAAGCCATAGATGTCCTTAGAGATCCTTTGTACATCTGTGTTGTGTTTCATGATTCTGTGGGAATCTCCTTGCAAGTTGGGTTAGCACTTTGCAGTGAAAGCTTGGCAGTAACCAAGTCAAGTTCAGGATTAGGTTTAGATTCTGAACTTGTCCTGGATAGGAAGGGTAGATCCTAGGGAGAATTGGTGTTTGTAATCAAAGATGATTATAGTGAAATTCCATCATTGTTGTGATGGAGACTGGATGTAGGCTGCACTGCACTTAGCAGCCGAACCAGGATATATCTAGGTGTAATTTTCTCTCTCTTCTACTCAATTTCTGTTTCTGCTGCACAGGAGATAAAACTAAAAATATCTCGTGCTGATCGACGAGACAAAAAGCAAAATCTCGTAGCTGGATATGAGATAAAAGAAAAAGTCTCATGGATGGTTACGAGACAAAAGGGTAAAAAGTCTCCAGAAGTAGTTTCAAAGACCAGCAAATATTACTGAAGTGAAAAATGGGCTAAGATTCAACCCCTATTCTCTTAGCTACTGAAAACCATCAAGAGTTATTGTGTTTTATCCTGCTAAGGCTGCTATGATTCTGACTCAATTTTTTTTGAAAGGCACAAAACGTGGCTGACGTTTTTTTTTTTTGGTCAGTAAAGGCAGTGATTTTTTCCATAATTATTATTTTTTTCTAATTGGCAAAAAGGAAAATGATGGTGATGTTTTGTGATGTCCGTCAGAAACTCCCATAACGACGTTAAATACGATTTTTTGGCCATTTTCGTGGGCTACACCAATTAGGCTCCAATATTTAAAAAAAAAGGTTTCTAAATAAATTTTTATTCTTTTTTTAATTAATTGTAATCACTATAAAGATAAGAGGGAAAAAATCACATATAAGTCACACATTACTTATTTTCGGGTAAATAACATAAATAAACTAAATAACTTTTAATATTATACAAATGTTCTAAAACAAAATAGCTTTCAGTTTACATGCTTGTCTCGTTTGCGTATCTATGTAAATTGAAAATAATTAGACTCAATTTATATTTTTTCAATATAAATTAATAATACATATATAGTAAATCGAATTAGCTTAATTCGATTTACTACTTGTACAGATTATTGACATTGTTAACTAAACATAATTTAAATTTAATGATAAACAAATCGAAAATATTTGTCTGGACTATGTCAAAAAGGTGCTCAAGGTGATCAAAGAGAAATCATCGATGGACAAACTAAGTTGATCGAATTTGCATATCGAAAATGAGGATCTGTGATCGAAGCAACGGGGAGGCTAGTCATTGATGTAGTTGAAGACGGTTATCACACTATTGTTATGGCGGGAACAGTTATGTTTGGTTTTTTTGTATGTAGAGCACGTGAAAAAATTTTGATTGGTTGAAAATGGCTATAAATATACATAGCTTGAAAGGAATAGGGGTTGAAATTCATTTTCAGAAAAAAACTCTTGCAATATCACATTTTCAGACTTTCTGATCTTGCTCAAAATTCATTTTTTCTGTAGAGTTTCTTTCATAGTCTTCACTTTTATTTTTAATTTCTCTTGCAAATTTATTTTCCACCAATTTAGTTTCTCTACAAAGTCTTTTTCTTTCTTTCTTTGATTTCAATATATTCGAATTTTAAACTCATTTGATTATGTCAAAGGTGATTTATTTTTTTTTTAAATATAGTCATTTACTTTGTTTCTTTTGCATATTTTTCATTTCAAACTTTGTAGTTTTTTATCTTTCCTTTCTACGTTTTTTTTCTTTTCATCACTAGTTTAACATGAGTCTTTGATATACAATTAAAAACTGAAATCCTTAAGGAGGAATAGGTTTCGCTCCCAAATCACTAGATATCGAAAAAACTCAGATTTGCTAAAAATCTGCATAACAAACATTTACTACTTTTAAGTTAATTCTAACTTCAAAATATAAATGTCAATAAAAAAATACCTCCCATTTGAATTCAAATAAAATATCAAAAAATCAAAACAAATAAGAATAGAAATTCAACTTTTGTGTTTTAGTTCAATTCCAGAAAATTTACGTTTTTATAAACTTATGAATTTAAAATGGAATAATAAATAATTTTTAAAAATTCATTAAAAATCATCCTTTAACTCATTAGCATCTAAAGAATTATTACCGAAATTTTTTATGTTAAAAAAGATAACATAAAGTATAGTCCTCTAAGGTGGTCGCCGGGAGCCGCGCTGACGTCACCGGAAGCCACCGCCGAAAACTCTGCAACTTTGCCCTAGCTCCGCTTTACTTCAGCCGGTGAGGATCACCGGAGCTGCTGATGCTCCATCCTCTTGTTTCTTTTGGTAAGACTAATCTTGTTCTGCCCTGTCTTGCGTAAAGCTCTATTATTCACTTTGTCATATCCTGCTTGATGTCCTTGTCTGCCTTTGCTCAATTTTAAACCACCGTAGGCTGTTGGATTCGCTGTTGCCCTTTGTTACTAGGGCTGTTGTTGATGTTACTGCAATGAGAATTGAAGTTATTGCTATGACCCCAGTCCAAATTCTGCGCAATTTCGTACCCTTTAATTCGACATTCTGGGTTTGGTCTCTTCGGTCCCTTAGGACCATGCTGTGGGTAGGCTTTACATTTATAATTGTTAAGCTTTTGGTTTATGGTATTATGAGTTTTTAATTAAATTTATAAAACTATTATTGAAGAACTTTGATTTGATTAGAATAATTGATTTATTATAGTTGAATAATTATTTTTATGAAATTTATATATTAGAAATTTTACATGAGACTATATATATGTTTGATAAAGCTTTATATTATTTTAGAATATTGATTTTATTCGAATATATACTTTTGAAGTATTAAAGTATTTGTTGGCACTCACTTTGAAATTATGAAATATGTTTTTATGATTGAGAAGGTATGATTTGAAAATATTTCTGATAAGAAAGTATTATCTAATTGATTTGATTCGATACTTTATATATTTGAGAGATTAAAGATTTATTGTATTTGAAACTATATGTTTTGAATTGGTTTGGGAGGCTCGTATTAGAAAACCGTAGTTAACAGCGATTATGACGTTAACTTAGATGCATCTGACTCAAACTCCAGCTAGTAGGGGTGTTGCTAGCCTAACGTGTAGGCCACACGTTAGATCTGTTATTCTGTTAGGACACACAAGAGGAAAGGGCTACCCATAGAGGTGGAGCCACCCATGTGTGGATTTTTGATTTGATTTCTGTATGAGAACTCCCTTGTGATTCACTTATTATTATCAACTATTACTTTTTAATTAATATTACTTTGATAATAATATTTATATAGTCTCATGTTGATTATAGATGTATTGTCTAGTCATTGAGTTGTAAACCTCATCCCTGTTTTCTAAAAATATTTTTCAAGAACAAATATTTGACTATGTGAGACTTTCTATTCAAGAGTAACGGTTTGCAATGAGTACCTATCTTTATCGAATTTCTAGAAGTATATGCTCCATATGTCACAGACAGGATCCAACCATTCTTAATTATTTTAATTTTTTTGTTAAAAATATATAATTATTTATTTTAGAACTTATAAAATATTTATAACTTACTTATTCAACTTATATCTAAGTATGTTAGGCTTGCTATATGATTATTTTTCTGAGTGCCGATCATGACTCATTTTGAATCGTGATATAGAAAGTCACATATAAAAGTTAGTTATCAATTAAGAATTTGTTATGGAAAGTCTTGTATACAAACGTAGGATATATATTTGACAATCTCAGAGTAAAGAAATAACAATACTCATTTTCAAATAATCATTCAATACACTCATTTCAATTTTTATTTTTCTCTCTTCTCTCTACTCACACTTATATTCCTTTTTTTTTTTGGTGACTTCACTTATATTCCTTTAAGAGCATTTGTACATATATTTAGTAACATTCTTAGTAGAAACCTTAATATGATGAAGCTAAGATGCATGCTTTTTAATTTTTTATCAAACTCAACCTTACCGGGCCAGTTATCACCGTCGATGATCTTGACCTGCAATTTAAATTTTAACATTTCATACGATAAACGTAACACAACACCTACCGTTGCTTAAGATACGAAGTTCCAATATTAATTAATAGTTATCATTAAAATATAGAACGATGGTTGCGAAAATATTATATTGCTAACATGTGGATGCCAAAATGTCAACAAAATATTCATGCAGACCGTGTCAAGACAAAAATTTAATTAAAATGTCATTAAGAAAATGTCATTTTTCTTCTGAGAATCTGAATTCTAACATAGTTTGGAAATGGAAGCTCTCTGAATAAATTTATCAAGCAGAAAGTGAACATTCTCGAGATATCAAGTAGCTAGCTTCACTCTAAGTGAGCATCTCTTGATCTAATCTTTGTTGTCTCTTATATCATTATATAAAATCCAAACGGCAAAACAAACGAGCATCTACTTTATATTTATAATTAATTCATAGATCACTTGTCCGTTTAAATAAATGTCAAAGTTTAAATATGCATGCAGCAACTTATTAACTAATAGCAAATTTTTAATAGAGCTCCAATTCACAAGAGTTAGTTTTTTACTTATCACCTTAGGCACCAAAAAATAGTTTATGGATATTATCATCAACAAAGTGATACGTAATGGATTGTTAGCTAACTTTGTTGTATTCATATTATATGTAACTAGTGCGTACGTAACCCATTCAATGTGCGGGGTGGATACTGCAAAAGTGCAAAATATAAATTTTCTACAATTAGCTGAAGTTTTTTCGTTACAAATAATGTCTAAAATTGATTAACCTCTATACTCATAGGACTTCTTTAAACATATAACACTTATTTTATATATACGTGTGAATCTATGATCAATTTTATCAAGAATAATATAATTACAACTATATATGAATCACTACCATTCTTCCTATGGGGATTCCTAATTTTTTTTTCTTCAATCTTCATATTCAATTGTTCGACCTCGGATATTTGGGTGATTAATAGGAAGAATTTTTCCAAAGGAATTTGTAATTTAAGCATGAAAGTAAGGACAATTTATGAAAATAAAATATTTGGATTCTAAAATTACTGAAATATAACTTTTGCAGTTTATATACAAAAATATAATTTTTTACAAAATATAAATTGTGGGAGAGGTTCCACAGTTTTGAAATACACATAAACTACTGATGAGTTTTGCGGTTTACATTGATGCTGAATTTGGCCAGAAATCGTGGTAAGGATTTCACAATTTTTTTTATTAACGAAAAATAAGCATAAACCGTGAAAGAGGTCCACCGATTTATGCTTACACCAAGTTTCACTATAGTTGTTTGCACTTGCAAAGTAATACATTATGAATGATGTATTGATATGATAAATAATAAATGTGTATAAATGATGTTTTTAGGGCAATTTACGCAAATAAAATGATTGAAGATAACGTTTACGCAAATACAACATTGGCAATTTTCAGACGCAAATGCAATAACGCAACTATATATAATCCGCTACACCCTGTAGCGGAAATCAATTGCACGTAATCCGCTACAGGGTACCGCGGATTACGTTGAGGACTGCTTTAGTCATAAACCGCTACACCCTGTAGCGGTTTATGCTCAAATGGTGCTACACTCATAATCCGCTACACCCTGTAGCGGATTATGAACAATGTGGATTGATGGGAAGATGCCTATATATACCCAACAAGTTGTGTAGAGTGTCATTCTCATTCATTCATCACTTGAGGAATGGAGAGTGAAGAGAGCTTTTTGGTGTTAGTGCATCATTCTGGAAAAATAAAAAAGAGTAAGAGGCACGGTGTGAAGTTTACAGACAGAGAACCGCTGAGTGTTTTTGTCAGGTCGTCTGATACACTGTTGGATCTGAAGAGCAGTATACTGCAGAAGTTGGCCGTGGGTGGCACAAAGTGGGTGAAGAAGCTGTTCTACAAGATCCCTATTGCGGTTGTGTCAACCGGCGTGCAATATGAAACGTTCGTGTTACAAACAGATGAAGATATGCGGGTGTTGTTTCATTGTCGTTGGAGTTTTCCGGAAGTGAGGATACATGAGTTGTTTGCGAAGCTGGAACATGGGATCGATAGTTCTGGTGCATCCGCTCCAAACCCCCAGTCCACCACGATGGGTGGTGCCTCCACCTCGATGCCCGTCGTTGCACCTGAGTGTTTGTTGGAGTATCGGCCAGTCGGTCCAGTTGGGGCATTCACCTCAACTCATCCATCTGCAGATGTAGAACATGAGGGGGAACTGGATCGGGTGGAAAATGCTATCCAAGAGGATGACTCCGATGAAGAGCCTGTTGACATTGGAGGGGACAGCGATGATGAAATTCCGACAAACCCAGGAACATGTCAACCACCGTCAAGTGCCGGCACACATGAGCAACCTGCACATTATTCTACCCTGGATCTAGGAGCCATCAGCCAACCGACAGATCCAGCACCAACCTTTGGGGGTCGAGGCTTGCACGAGAAAAATTTTGTAGCTGAATTTCAAGTTGGCCAATCTTTCCATAGTAAGGAGGAAGCTGTGCTTACTGTAAAGGATTACAGCATTCGGCGTGGTGTTGAGTATAGAGTGATGGAGTCAGATCATCTTAAGTACCATGGGAGATGCAAGGAATTTGGGAAGGGTTGCACATGGATGATTCGCATCAGCCTTCGAGCACGGAAGGGAACCTGGGAGGTTCGGCGGTACAACGGACCACACACATGCTTGGCTACATCGATATCCAGCGACCACCGACAACTAGATTATCACGTGATCTGTGCCAAGATCTTTTCTCTGGTTCGCGCCAATGCGGCGGTATCGATAAAGGTATTGCAAGAAGCTACCGAAGGAACGTACGGGTTCAAGCCAAGTTATAGGAAGACGTGGTTGGCAAAACAGAAGGCGATAGCACAGATATACGGGGACTGGGAAGAGTCCTACGCCGAGCTACCTCGTTGGATCCTTGGTGTGCAGTCCACCATGGAGGGGATGGTTACGTTGTTGAAGACATCTCCGGTTCGCGTCGGTGATGACGTGGATGACTCAACCGTGTACTTTCATCGTCTTTTCTGGACATTTCCTCCTTGTATTGAAACTTTCCGACATTGCAAGCCCTTGGTAAGCATAGACGGTACTCATCTGTATGGCAAGTATGGAGGGACTTTGCTCCTGGCCATCGCTCAAGATGGGAACTCCAACATCTTGCCTATTGCTTTCAGTCTCGTGGAGGGGAAAAATGCCGAGTCTTGGTCTTTCTTCCTGACCAACCTGAGGCAACATGTGACTCCGCAACAGGGGATACTGGTCATTTCAGATAGGCACAATGGCATCAAGGCTGCACTGGAGAACCCGAACAGTGGGTGGTTACCCCCGCATGCGTACCGAGCATTTTGTATTCGGCATGTTGCAGCTAACTTCGCACTCAGTTTCAAGGGCACAGATGCAAAGTGTTTGCTTGTGAATGCTGCTTATGCGAAGACTGAGGCAGAGTTTGACTATTGGTTTGATATAATGCGGACTGAGAATCCGGCAATGTGTGATTGGGCGAACAGAATAGAATATGATAAGTGGACTCAGCACCAGGATGGTGGCAGACGGTTCGGTCACATGACGACCAATATATCTAAGTGTGTTAATTCTGTTCTGAAGGGTACACGGAATCTTCCGGTTACCGCCCTAGTCAAGTCCACATATGGTCGACTAGCGGAGTTGTTCGTGATTCGTGATCAGACG
The DNA here is from genome assembly GCF_000816755.2 of Arachis ipaensis. NCBI lineage: Eukaryota > Viridiplantae > Streptophyta > Magnoliopsida > Fabales > Fabaceae > Arachis > Arachis ipaensis. The sequence continues at coordinate 18,928,283 of NC_029792.2, forward strand.
GCAGAGGCTCAATTGGCCAGTGGTGCCAAGTTCTGCCAGTCTTTTATGAAGGCGATGGAGCGCAACTTGAAAGACTCCAGATGTTTTACTGTCACCTGTTCGATAGACAGCAGTCTGAGAACACCGTTGCCGAGACGACGCCCACCGGGAGATTTTCACTTGGGACGTACCGAGTTTCCCTCCAGCACCGTACATGCGACTGTGGATACTTTCAAGCTCTCCATTACCCATGTTGCCATGCGATTGCATGTTGTGCCCAGTCACGGCTTGACTGGTCTATCTATGTCGACGAGGTCTACACCATGCAGAAGGTAGTCAGGGTGTACCAGATGGGTTTCGTGTCGTCAATACCGGAGGGACTTTGGCCACCTTATGACGGTCCGACCGTTATTCCGGACCCCAGCTTGAGGCATTGCCGTGATGGCCGACCGAGGTCTACCAGAATCCGGAACAACATGGATGAGGCCGACCCTAACCGACCGAAGCGGTGCGGATTCTGCAGACAGCCTGGGCACACGCGTAGGTCTTGCCCCCAGAGAGGCTCCACCGTTGCCGGTAGTTCGTAGGACTTATAGTCTGTGTGCTTCTAGTTTTTTGAATTTTATATTCTCCTGTAGCAATTTACGCTTTCGGGTGTTAGTGTTAGTTCCTTTCGTGTGTTAGTGTTAATTCCTTTCGTGTGTTTATGTTAGTCTTGGATCCGACCTATTTGTATGACTTATGATTTATGCCTAATGTAGAAATTTAATCCGTGTTACTGTTAATGCCTCGTGCCTATTATATTTCTATGGCTTATTATTTATGAACACTGTATTTGTATAACTTCGTACATTTTGCATCACGAGTTGTTACTGTAAGACTCGTATATTTAGGCATCTTCCCATCAATCCACATTGTTCATAATCCGCTACAGGGGTGTAGCGGATTATGAGTGTAGCACCATTTGAGCATAAACCGCTACAGGGTGTAGCGGTTTATGAGTAAAGCAGTCCTCAACGTAATCTGCGGTACCCTGTAGCGGATTACGTGCAATTGATTTCCGCTACAGGGTGTAGCGGATTATATATAGTTGCGTTTATTGCATTTGCGTCTGAAAATTGCCAATGTTGTATTTGCGTAAACGTTTTCTTCAATCATTTTATTTGCGTAAATTGCCCATGTTTTTATGATATAATACTACGTCTACATTAAAGTTAAATTTAAAATTTAAATCATTTGACTTAGAGAAACATCTAATTAGTAATTTGATCATTAGTTAAATATTTAATTTTACAATAATTTTAAAATAATAAATAACAAGATAATAATTAGGGCAAATCATTATATTAAGCTAAGGGGAGAAAAAAATTACAGAAATTCACCAAACCAAAAATTGGTTCATGAATCAACTAAGAGTCATTTATATATAGTTCAAATCAACCTAATTCAAACTCTAATTACATATAATTCGAATCACACTTATTCGAACTACTCACACACGCACACACGCACACACCCACTAATTCGAATCAACCTGATTCGAATTACACCCACGGTAATTCGAATCAGGGTAATTCGAATTACACTCACACACGCTGCACATAGTAATTCGAATTGGCCAGATTCAAATTACTCATGATTTAATTCATCCCATTCTTTTATTAAAAAATTAATAATTGATTAAAAAAATTAATAATTTAAAAATTAAAAAAATATATTTTATTTCATGCATTAAAAAAAAGCTAATAAAATATTTAATTACGAGACTTCTTTAAAATATTAATGAGTTATCAATTCGAATTTCATACAATACTCTTTTGCGCATTTTTAATAGCTCATGAATATTTTTTTATAAATTTTTTAAATAAATTTATTATAACCAGTATTTACCTAAATTACTAGAATATTACAAACTTTTATAGTACTCCTAACATTTTTAAGTCATTTTTTTAAAATTATTTTGCATAAAAAATGGCTTAAAATGGCTTAAAATGTCCTTTATTCTATGCAAAACAATTTTAGAAAATTGGCTTAAAAAATGTTAAGAGTACTATAAAAATTTGTAATATTCTAGTAATTTAGGTAAATACTGGTTATAACTATATTTTTTTAATTTTTAAATTATTATTGACTATGTAGAGTATTTCTTTAATGTCCTAAGTCATTAGGATATTACAAATTTTTATAATACTCCTAACATCTTTTAAGCCATTTTTTAAAATTATTTTGTATAGAATAAAATATTTTTTTGTTGTATAATTTAAATAAATTTATTTAAAAAATTTATTAAAAAATATTCATGAGCTATTAAAAATGGGCAAAATAGTATTGTATGAAATTCGAATTGATAACTCATTAATATTTTAAAGAAGTCTCATAATTAAATATTTTGTTAGCTTTTTTTTAATGTATGAAATAAAATATATATTTTTCTAATTTTTAAATTATTAATTTTTTAATGAAAGAATGGAAAGAATTAAATCATGAGTAATTTGAATTTGGCCAATTCGAATTACTATGTGCAGCGTGTGTGAGTGTAATTCGAATCACCCTGATTCGAATTAGTGGGTGTGTGCGTGTGTGAGTAGTTCGAATCAGTGTGATTCGAATTACATGTAATTAAAGTTCAAATTAGGCTGATTCGAACTATATATAAATGGCTCTTAGTTGATTTATGAACCAATTTTTGGTTTAGCAGATTTCTGTAATTTTTTTCTCCCCTTGGCTTAATACAGTGATTTGTCCTAAATATTAGTTACTAAATAAATATATGAATAAAATTATATTAAAATATAAATTTGAATTTTGTGAAAAACACATATAACTAATATCAATTTATATCACAAATATCTAAAGAAAACTCATTCTACAGCACAATTCAATCGATTGTGTTATCATGCCAATCGATTGAATAAAAAAAATATCCTTATTGTTTTACGAAATTTAATTCATTGGTAACACTACCAATCGATTGAATTTTGAAGAAACTTGCGATATTCAATCAATTGTGTAATAATTAAATAATAGGGTAAAAAACAGATATAAGCCAAGGGGAGATGATATTTACCCAAATCAACCAAATGAGATTCTTGTTCAGGTATCAACCAAAGCGAACTATTATGTAATTCGAATCAATAAAATTCGAACTACACTTCAACATAATTCGAATGGACCTATTTCGAATCATTCATAGCATTGCTTGTAAGTAATTCGAATCAAGTTGCATCAAATTACAATAGCATAGTTCGAATTATATCAATTCAAATTACTAGTAGCACGTGACACATAGGGAGTTCGAATCATATTGATTCGAATTACTCATTTTTTGTTTCATGTGGTAATTCGAAATGTCTTTATTCGAATTACAAGGGTTTTGCCTATATAAGGAGTTCGAACCAAGGTCATTCGAATCAGTTTTCCATTCTCATACCCCACCAAATCCCAGAGAAAACGACTAAGAATCGGGCCAACAAAGACTCGAGCGGCATATTGAGGCGATGGGGGACGATCCGGGGAGGCTGTATCGTTTGGATGGAGTTGCTCATATCGTCGGGGTGATCAACGACGAGATTAGTGGTTTCTGATAGTGGTTTTTGATAATGCTTTATGATAGTGGGTTATGATAGTGGTTTATGTTAGTGGTTTATGATAGTGGTTTATGATAGTGGTTTTTGATAGTGGTTTATGATTGTGGTTTATGATAGTGGTTTATGATAGTGGTTTATGTTAGTGTTAGTGGTTTTTGATAGTGGTTTATGATAGTGGTTTATGTTAGTGTTAGTGGTTTATGAAAGCGGTTTTGTCGATGGTTTATTTTAGCGGTTTATTTCAGCAGTTTAGGGTGGTGGTATTGGAGGTGGTTAACTGAGTGGTTTTGCATGTGATTTTCTCTAGTGGATATGCATGTGGTTTATGCTAGTGATTTTTTGGATGCGGTTTTATGATACGGTTTTGATAGTGGTTTACTACATTTTGCTTTTGCGTGTAAGTTTTAGAAGCAGTCTATGTTTGCCGTTTCAGTATGCATTTTTGGTAGTGGTTTACTATATCTTCTATTTCATGTGTTATTTGTTGGTTCTTTATGTCGTAAATTTTATATATGAGTAGTTTTGTAATTCGTTCTAATTATGCGGTCCATGTAATGCGCAGCCACGGCGTTGCATATCGAGCATGCGGCGGCAGCAGGGGATGTGACTTGATGAGAGGTACATTCCGTACTTGCAGATGGTCGGATTATACCATCTTGCGAGACTGAATGACAGATGGTTCCGATTAGACGAGCCCCTTGTGAGTGCATTCGTCGAGCGGTGGCGTCCGGAGACGCACACGTTCCATATGCCATTCGGAGAGTGCACGATCACACTTCAGGATGTCGCGTACCAGTTGGGGTTGCCAGTGGACGGACATTACGTTAGTGGTTGCCTGACAGACTTCCACCTATACATACAGGGTGGCCGGCCAGCTTGGCAGTGGTTCCAGGAGTTGCTCGGTGTGTTACCTCCGGTGAACCAAATTCAAAAGTTCGCAGTGAACTGCACCTGGTTCCAGGAGACATTTGGCGAGTGTCCCGAGGGGGTGGATGAGGAGACAGTGAGGCGCTTTGCTCGTGCCTATATCATGATGTTGTTGGGCACCCAACTGTTTGCCGACAAGTCCGGCAATCATATTCACATCAGATGGCTACCGTTCGTGGCTAGGCTTGAGGAGATGGGCGGCTACAGCTGGGGGTCGGCGGCACTAGCATGGTTGTACCAGTGCATGTGCCGAGTCGCCAACAGACATGTCGTGAAGTTAGCTAGGCCGTTACAGTTACTTCAGTCCTGGATCTTTTGGCAATTTCTGAGATTTAGGCCTGCTGGGTATGATGCGTTTAGCTGGCCACTGGCCTCGAGGTACCACGTTCGCAGTCTACTTTGCATCTTTATTTTATTTATTTCCAGTTTCGCCTGTAATTTTATACGGTTTCGAATCGTTCATGAATGCGCTACCATATTGACATTGTATGCATGTGGGTGCCGTCAATACTTGCCATATAGATGGGTGCCATCAATACTCACCAACGGCTTGCAATAATGGAATGCCTCTACACAAGGTGGGAACGTCCAGAACAGCCTGTGAAAATAAGCCTGAGACTCATCCAGCTGTCCCCCAACTCGAACAGGGCTAGTCCTAAGGACTGCAACAGTACCAGGCATGGTCAGCTGGACTCCTAACACCCACCTAGGGAGCTCGTTGTACGACTCATTCCAGTCACCATAGATGACGGCAACAGCCTTCTGCTTCGCCAGCCAGACCCTTCGGTACGTCGGCCTGAACCCAAAGTGTGCGGCCGTGGCATTTAGGAGCACCTTGATGTTAACGGATGCATCCGCCCTAACCATTGGCATAATGAGGGTCGCTATCATATGATAATCCAAACTCGTGTGGTCGCTGGAGATGGAGGTTGCGAGACACGTATGCGGTCCATTGTACCGTTTGACTTCCCAAATCCCCTTGCGCTGCCGGAGACTCAGCCGAATCAACCATGTGTACCCATTGCCAAACTCAGAACACTTGCCCACGTACCAGCGATAGTCAGACTCCACTACCTTGTACTGTATCCCTCGGCGGATGCTGTAAGTCTTCACACTCAACAGAGCCTCATCTTTATCCTGAAATTACTGACCAACCTGGAACTCTGTCAGACCAGCAGACCCTTCCGCATCTCTAGCGCCAAATCCAGCAGGCTGGCCAGGAAGACCCTCCTGCCTCATGGCATCCAGGTCCAATGCTGAAAATGTGGAGGGTACTGCTGTGTGCCAGAGCTAGAACCACTTGCAGCCCCTCCCGGGTCACTCGCTCCAATATCATCGCCACTGTCATCAGCAATCATATCTGGCTCAACATCATCGTCCTCTGGATCATCAAACAATCCGTCACCAACACCAGTAGGTGCAGCACAGTCTACTGAGGTCGGAAGATATTCCCCAGTTCTAACCTCGTCACCAACACTGCCGTTGAGATCAACAGCGAACGAAGGGGAGGCGACAGGATGGATGTGTGGCTCGTACGCAGGAACGGAGGAAGAAGCAACGGCAGGTCTCGAGCTAGAACCGGCCACCGTGGCTAAAGTGTTGGTATTCCGGTTCGAACCCCCTGAGCTGGATACCACATCAATCAACTTTGCCAACAGCTCTGGTGTCCTCACCTCAGGAAACTGCCAGCGATAATGAAACATGACCTGCAAGTCCTCATCACTGCCAATCGTGAAACAATCGTACTTCACGATATCTTGGAGCACCGTGGTTAGAATGCGATAGAAAAATTTCTTAACCCTTTTTACACCTTCCAGACCAAGTTTCGGTAGTACAGACCTAACAATGTCATCATAGCTCGTCGTAGGCCTCACGATAATACAGAGAGGATCCTTATCGATGAACTTCACACCGGACCGAGTTTTTCTCTTAATCGATCCTCTGTGGTGAACCAACAACAGAAAACTATCCTCACTAGCCATCTGGAATCCCTCTAATGAGAGCAACTGACGTTCACATCATATATATACAGGTCTGGTTCACAGTAATTCGAATCATCCTCATTCGCACTATATATATGTAATTCAAATCAACACATTTCGAATTACCACATGAAACGAAAAACGAGTAATTCGAATCAATATGATTCGAACTCCCTACGTGTCACGTGCTGCTAGTAATTCGAATTGATATAATTCGAACTATGCTATTGTAATTCGTTGCAACTTGATTCGAATTACTTACAAGCAATTGTTTGAATGATTCGAAATAGGTCCATTCGAATTATGTTGAAGTGTAATTCGAATTTTATTGATTCGAATTACATAATAGTTCGCTTTGGTTGATTGATGAACGAGAATCTCATTTGGCTGATTTGCGTAAATATCATCTCCCTTGGCTTATATCTATTTTTTACCCTAAATAATATATACATTAAAAAATATCAATTTATGTCACAAACATCTAAAAAATAAAAATAATATTAATATATACAAACATATAAATAGAATGTAAACAAAATATTTTTTATAAACAAATTAATTATATAAAATAAAATATAATTGACAAGACATAATATTTATATGATATAGTTGTTGAAATAATAAATGAAAATGATATTATTTCATCGTAAAAATATGAGTTTTTTAAACTTATATATATGGTATCATATCAATCAATTGTATATATAAAAACTTTAATCACGTACCAATTTCAATTGATTGTATTATCATACCAATCAATTGAATAAGATATATCCTTATTACTTTGCAAAATTCAATTGATTGTGTGTAACAATTTCAATCAATTGAATTTTAAAAAAATCCATAAATTCAATCGATTAAATTTTGAAGAAACGTGTGATATTCAATCGATTCAATTACTAAAAAACACTATTTTTCTAAAAAAAAAATCTCATTGATTTACATTACCAAAAATATTTATGAAAGTTACTATTAATGGAATATTTATTTCGTTATTTTTTTTCTAATAGTTAATAAACATCATAAATGAATAAAAAATAATAATTTATAAAATAGAAGATAGATTTAATAATTAAATAATATATAAAGAATTAAATTAAAATTAAAATTAATTAAAAATTATTTAGCAATTATTAAAAAACTTAAAAAAAAAACTTATTTTTGTTATTGAACCATTTAATGGTCCAAACGTTTTCGGATCGTTAAATTCTATACCACCTCACGATATCATGGAGCCCTTCCAAAGATCATAAAGCCTCCTCAAAAGCTTTAAAAGATCACACAACCATCTACACAGTTTTTAAAGCTTAATGTTATTACTGGTAAAGCATCTTATCCTTCAAACAATGTCAGAAAAGCTTTAAAGCGGACAGCAAAATCCTGTAAAACTAATTCAAAATCACCTACGAGTAAAATCCCAAAATGGTCCCTCAGATTGAGCCCGTGCACCAATGTTATCCCTGACTTTTGAAATGCTCTAATTGCACCCTTCAGATTGAGCTCTGTACGAAATCCTGGTTCTTCCATCCAATTCCGGCGTGACTCAGCAGCCGGAGCACTGAGCTGGCTGCTTATGGTCCACGTGAGGCAGCCTTAAACGGCTAGCTGATGTGGAGTATCATCAAAGAATCTCCGAATTCCCTGAATTAGTCCCTGGTACCAATTATAAACCCTAAACTTGTTCTTCCCTCTTCCTTTGTGAATTGGTTCGTCGTCCAGCTCAAGCTCTTCTTCCCTCTTCCTCTTATTCTTCTTTTTCGTCCTCTCCCGCCATGAGTGACAGTCACGCTTCTCGAAGGTCGAATCGCTCATCTGCGACCAAAAACTGGAGAGGGAAAAATGTGCGTAGCCGGCGTTCAGTAGTTCCAGAGTGGTGTGGTTGTGGGTGCAGGCCTGTCCTTCGGTGGTCAGGGAAGGAGAGTCATCCTAATAAGCCGTTCTTCGGGTGTTCGAATTATAACGTGAGTGCATTTACTGGATGAAATTTCTAGTGTTGGTTAGTTGAGGTAGTTGTTTGATAAAGTTGATGCATATTTGCAGACTAGTGAAAAGAATTGGTGTGTGTTATTTGTCTGGGCAGATTCTGTACAGGATGAGGTGCTGCTGAAGTCTGATGAAGAAGATGAGCATGGTGGGATGAAGATGAACATTGCATGGAAGGTGGGCAAACTGGAAGCATATGTGAGAAATGTAAAGCTGATGGTCCAAGTGCTTGGTTTAGGGGTATTCGTGTTATTTGTGTTTGTGTTAATGTTACTGTTGAAGGTTTGATTAGGCTGAGAACTTAAACACAGAACCAGTGTAATCCAGTTTATGAACAATGTAATTGACATTAGATTATTTTTGATATATTGAATGACTATTTGGTTTTGTTTTTGTAAACATAATTGAACACCCAATTATGTTATGGATAAGCAACAATAGGAAAAGCTTACATAAGGCACAATTCATAACTGAATGACAATAACACTAGTTCATATAAAATTCTGCAATAATGCATTGATGACAATAACAAGCAAAAAAATACTGAGCATTGTTTCAGCTAGATTCCAGCAACTTAGTTAGTATTTAAAAGTTGCAGAGGTGTCTGTGAATCACCATGACCAAACAAAAAAGACTAAGATAATTGTTTCACAAAATATTACAAACTTTCAGAATTTCAACCTAAAGCTAGGATCATAATCACTTCTTTCTTGGCGGTTTGAACCCAGGGGTGGGCACAAACTTGAGGAAGTTGGCGAGCCTTGCTGCAATTGCCTCACTAGCTCACTCCATTGGATTGAATGATGCAAAGCCAGTTGGAGTAGGTGACCTTCTTCTAAGTGGCAGTTTCCCAGGTCTTGTAGGTATGTTCCTATTTTGTTCATGCTCCTGCAATGCAGACAATACCTTACATAAGGCCAAGAAAATAAGACAAATAATAAAAACACATTACATGAAGCATTATTAAACACAATACCTTTTGGGAGTTTTCAGCTTCAGAGTATGAGGGCTCAAACAAATCAATCTCAGCCTGCTGGACATCCACTTCCACAAGAGTGGCAGGAGCAGGGGCAGATGCAGTAGCAGTAGCAGACGTTGTTGCAGTTCCAGAGCCTATAGCAGTAGCAGAGGCACTTGCAGCTTGAGGTGCATTGTAAGTAGTTGTTGTAGCTGACGCAGAGGCAGATGCAGTGACATTCTGAGCAGCAGCCTTAGGGTCTTTAGCAGCCTCTGCAACTTTCTTCTTTTCAGTCTCTGCAGCTTCAGCAGCCTTCTTCTTCTCACACCCTCTTTTTGTATGACCTTTCTGCAAGCAATACTTGCAAGTGAATGGTTGTAGCTGTCTCTTCAGAGTGGTGGTTGGCTTTGATTTCTTGCTAGATTGACCCCCTCATCCGCATCCTTCCTTCTCTTGGTTTGGAGCTGTCCAGGTTTCCTCTTAACCAAAGGTGCCAATGGTCTGTTGGCCTCAGATCTTTTCCATAATCGTTGGCCAGGTAAAGGATTTATGTGGTGGGAGTAAGTGGCTTTGTAGGACTCCATTGTGAGGAGCTTGTGGCAGAAATCCTCTGGCCACTTGTTCACCCTAGCAATAGCAGCACATGCGTGCACACATGGAATTCCTGCAACACCATAATCAGCAATTACAATTAGGTGCATAGTTAATTAGACTCACTAGGCAGAGTACTTAAATAATTAAGTAACAGTTAAATACATTACCTGTTAGCATCCAAAATTGACAAGTACATAGCCTTTTCCCCAAATCCACTACATGGTGTGTAAGGTGTCCATGTACCTCGAACTTCTCGTATCCGGTGTCTCCAGCCCAGATTGGTTGCCATTGCCTAGATTCCTTCCTCAGATTCTCCAGTTTGCTCTTGATCACTGGGGGAAGTATCCCCACATGATTATCCAACTTCACTTTATTTTTGGCCATCGTCCTCATTGCGAACATCCTAACCTCTTCCAGCAGTGTGATTATAGGCTTCCTCCTAGCTTCCTTAATCTTTGCGTTGAATACTTTGCACGCATTTTTATATTTTCACCATAATATACCCTGACTTTTAATATTTTTACCATAATAGTCCCTGAGTTTGTATTAAACGCACCATACTTGTCCCTAACTTTTGCTATCGTGCATCTAAAGTAGTCCTACTCACATATCAGCAAGCCTCTTACATGATCCAATATATTATAACACAGTTAAGGCAACCAAACAGAAAACTAAACCAGAAGGGATTAGTAGCCATGTACCTTTTGCATATCAAACATGAAAAACCAACTATGTGTCTTGTAATCTCCCAAATATGCGTGCAATAGTTCCAGGAACCATTTCCAGTTGGCAGTGTTTTCAACTTCCACAATTGCCCATGCAATGACGTATATGTGGTGGTTTGCATCCTGCCCAATAGCTGATAGAATCTGCCCTCCAAAGACAGTTTTCAGGAAAGCACCATCAAGTCCAATGAGTGGACGACATCCTGCCTTAAATCCATTCTTGCAGCCACTTAAACACACATACATTTTCTCAAATATGACATCACCGTTTGGCTATGGGATGGTGCAAATTTGGACAGTTGAACCGGGTTGGTCTTCAGCAGTGTCTCCCCATAGTCCCTCACCATTGCATACTGTGCCTTTTCATCACTATATACAAGGTTTCTAGCATCAGAAAGTGCCCTTGAGATTGAGTTCCTATTCAATGACAGATCATACTTGGTCTTGAAGAAGGTGTTTGCATCACAATGCCTGAAGTTGGGATACTTTCTGACTTTTTTCACCAGCTTACTAGCAACCCAGTTACGATTGGCTGCTCTGTTCTTATCCTCCCTTGCACAGCTATGATCATCTCTGAAAGTCTTCACTTGCCAGCAAGTATCGTCTCGGTCCTTGGAAGCAAAGATGACCCAACCACATTCCTTCACCTTGCAAACTGCCCTAAGCCTCTTCATATCATTTTTATTGAATCGAATACGCCTTCCCTCCTGGATGGTGTACTCCCTAACAGCCTCTTTAAAATCCCACTTCGTATTAAACTTCATTCCAACCTCTAAGTGAAGCTCCCCAAACCTAGCCCCCTCTCTAAAAACTGGAAACACCTCATCAGACTCGGTCTCCTCTTCTAATTCGTCTTCAGAGTTGGGTGGGGTTTTCATCTCCAATGAATGCCAAGAGTTGGCACCATCAGAATCGGTCCCAAGATCGTATGCATCATAATCATCATTCTTATCAGTTCCTACTTTCCCAAAATCCACTTCAACATCAGAATTAATCTCCACATAAGCATCATCATCAACATAAATCTTCTCCTTCATCTTATTCTTTCCCTTACCCTTATCCTGTGAATCACTCTTATTACTTGTTTTCTTTTTACCTTTTACCTTACGTGAAGGAACAGGGTCCGCATCACATGAATCAGATGAGCTGTCTTCCCTTACTGGTTTATAGGGCTCATCTTCTGAACTATCATCATAATTAGAGGACTCCTCATCAGAGGACATCAACATCACTGGGATCTTGCTACCCTGCCCCCTTTTCTGAGCCTTTGTGCCTCCTATCCCAGTGGTAAACCTCAGGGCAATACCTCCTATGAACTTTTGTTTGATTAGGTTTCGGGGTATTCTTGGCCTTCTTTTTAAGTTTTTGTTCAATCGGCACCTTAACAGATGCTTTAAACCCTTCTTCCCTAGGTCGACTCACATTAGCAGTAGGATTCTTTTCATCATTTGGGCTAGCACCATCGTGTGGGGCAGCTGCAACATTTTCCTTAGCTTGCGTCCCAAGGTCCCTTACTTGATCATCAATGTATACCATAACCTCCTTCCCTTCTATCAGTTCAGGTGATGAAACCTCATGTTCAATGTAGATATCAACAAGACCCGCATTCTGTGAACCCATCTCACACATCTCTCTTAGGTCTGCATCACTATTTAACTTCCTCAATCCCTCCCCTATGCTCTTTCCAGGTACAAGCCACCAGACTTCCTTCATTCTGTCATAACCTAGCTCCTTATAATAGTTTCTCAGGTAAAATACATCCAGCCTATCCACCTCAACATCACCAAGGCAGTTTCTGTTGTCCGGATAGTAACCAATCTTTCCATCCACACCCTTTTCAAAAGTTCCTCCATGATGAAACATAATGTCTAGTACTTCATCCATCTGCGAGATAAGTAAACAAATAAATTAAACACATGCAACACTAACTTCTGACCATAACTAGAGAACCGTATCATTAGAGGAAACAACCCTTCTTGGATACATAAAAAAAACAGAGCAACCCAAACCCCATGCTCATAGCGTAACTACAAAAAACCTAACAACATAGAAATCTAAACAAAACACCAGATGAATATGAACTCTCCTTCAATCAACACACCACATGAAAAGACATCAATGAAAACCCAAAAAAAAAAAAATTTAAACTTTAACTACACATTGTATTACTAACCTTGTTGTAGCTGACAATGACGATACCCTCTGCTTCAACAACTTCGTACCTGTGGTGATACGAGTCCTATGGAACAAACTGAGAACTGTCATATGCCAATTGGTCCAATTACAAGAGCAACAACTAAAAGAATAAAAGAAGGTTTTGCAAACATGGCTAAATCATGTGTTCAGGAGATGCATCAAGAATTGGGCAAGACAATGATTAACGATTATCAAAAGCCACACGTCTTACTATTTTACAAGATACATTGAAGACTCTCATTAGTCAAGATGAATTAAAAGAGACATCACTTTCTTAGAATTTATTCTATGTTTATTTTATTTTTGTTATTTGTTTGTTTTAGGCCCAATTATGATTTGGCCCATATTTTATTCTAGTGAACTTATGAGTTAGGAATTTAAATTTAAGAGGTATAAAAACCCTCTAAACCCTGGTAGCCATTTTTTTTAATTTTGATGAATGAAATTTTCTTTGAGTTTCTTTGAGAAACTTGGGTGTGAACAGGTGAGGTAGAGTGATTCCCTTAACTGTTGCATCAGGAAATCAAATTGAGGTAGAGGAGTCCATTTCTTTGATCTTCCATCTTATCTTGGGTTACGTTCCGTATCATTTGGTATCAGATTTCAGGTATTAGATTAATTTTCATTAGTCTACGTTCATCCTTTCTGTGTTCTAAATAAATTAAAAAAAAAATTTCCAGCCACGCATATTTATTCTGATCTTTTGTCTTTGGTGTCTTTGTCCCTTTTATTATTCTATCCATCTTTTCCTCTTATCGTTGTGTCGGATTTTCTCTATCTTTTATTTTTATTTGCTTTCTAACGTGCAACAGTCAAAGAGATTCAAGAGTGGTAAAAGGCACGAGTGGTAAGTTCAATAGAGGGTAAAAGCCAATTTTGAGAATAAACACGAGTGTCCATATTTGAGTGAAACACGTGAGCGAGTGCTTGTGAGGTTCTTTTATAATATTTTTGTTACAGGTTCATTGTTATGGCAGCTCATTCTGAAGATACTGTAGTTGACATGGAGTTGATGCAAAATCGTGGTGATGACTCTGATCATAATAGCATGCCATCTTTGGAGGATTGTTCTGATGGTGATGTTGAGTATGCAGTCCGTGGTGAATCTCTTGTTCTTAGACGTGCTTTGAATTTACAGGTGAAAGAAGAAAGTCTAGAGCAACGCCACAATCTTTTTCACACTAGATGCTTGGTGGGTGGAAAAGTGTGTAGTTTAATTATTGATGGCGGGAGTTGGACTAATGTGGCTAGTACACTTATGGTGGAGAAATTGGGTTTGACATGTGTTCGACATCCTAAACCATATACGTTGCAGTGGTTGAATGACAGTGGAGAGATCAAGGTTGACAAACAGGTGTATGCATTTTGGGTTAACTAATGCCCCTAGTACTTTTATGCGTCTGATGAACCATGTTTTGCGAGACTTTTTGGGTAAATTTGTTGTTGTTTATTTTGATGATATTCTCATTTATAGCACTTGTTTGGATGACCACTTGTCACATGTTTCAGCTGTTTTGGAAGTGCTTCGACAAGAGAAATTATATGCTAATCTTACAAAGTGCACTTTTTGTATTGATCGCGTTATATTTCTTGGTTTTGTTGTGAGTGCGAGTGGAATTGAAGTTGATGAGGAAAAGGTAAAGGCTATTCGTGAATGGCCAACGCCTAAGAATGCTTCTGAGGTACGAAGTTTTCATGGGTTAGCTGGGTTTTATAGAAGATTTGTGAAAAATTTTTCTACCATTGCTACGCCTCTCACAGAGGTCATAAAAAAGGATGTTGGATTTAAATGGGAAAGGGAACAAGACATTGCATTTCATACCCTAAAAGACTTTGTGTTCTGCTCCTATTCTTGTTTTACCTAACTTTGATAAAACCTTTGAAATTGAATGTGATGCTTCTGGGATTGGTATAGGTGCTGTTTTAATGCAGGAAAAACGAGCCATTGCCTTCTTCAGTGAAAAGTTGAATTTTGGGTTACGTTCCGTATCATGTGGCGTCCTTCCTTCTCCTGCCAATGAACTCAGTCAAGCACTAACCAGAATGTGCCCTAATGTCACAGCATTCTCTGGACGAAAGAGAGAAGAAACGTCTGAAGAGAAGTAGGAGAAAGACTAACGAATGATCAACCCTCTCCCCAAGCAACCTTTCAATTCCCCTCCAAGGCAAAACGACATCGTCCTGATTCATTAACACCATCCAGGCAAAATGGCGTCGTTTAAGGCTGCCTACGTGGACTATAAGCAGCCAGCTCAGTGCTCCGGCTGCTGAGTCACGCCGGAATTGGGTGGAAGGACCAGGATTTCGCACGGAGCTCAATCTGAAGGGTGCAATTAGAGCATTTCAAAAGTTAGGGATAACATTGGTGCACGGGCTCAATTTGAGAGACCATTTTGAGGTTTTACTCAATCACCTACATCATATATTGTTTGTATAATAGTTTGTGTGATAACAGAAGTTTATTAATAGTATTGTATAAATCATTAGTGTGCTTATGGGTCAGAATTTGAATAGCGAAAGGCGAAGCATGTCAAGCATCATTCATAATGCTTCAATACCTCATATAGTGAAACTTGGTGCAAGCATAAATCGCTGGACCCCTTTCACGATTTATGCTTATTTCTCGTTAACAAAAAAAACCGTGAAATCCCTACCACAGTTTTTGGCCAAATTCAATATTAATCTAAATCGCAAAATCTCATCAGCGGTTTATATATATATTTCGAAACCATAAAACCCCTCCTGCAGTTTATATAATTTTATAAAAAATTACATTTTTATCTCCAAACGGTAAAAATTATATTTCGATAATTTTGGAACCAAATATTTTATTTTCCTAAATTGTCCTAAAAGTAAGAATGAAACGGAGTGGCACACAACACACTAGTGAAGATAGCCTCTGTTGCGTGTATTTGCCTAACTATTGAGCTAGCCCCACATTGAGGAGGAGTAACGAAGAAGCAGCACAGGCTTTGATATAAAATAAGCAGCGCTACACTAATAAACTCATACCTTTCTCGGCCTTTTGGCTAAGATCAAGTGTAGTATCTGTTCTTATCAGTTTAATATCTGATATGTGGGTCATTGGCTCACACGATATTAAATTTATTTTGAGGGGGAGTGGCCACCATAGTGGCTTGCTACTGGTCCTCTCATGCGTCGCCCATGCCTTACACTACTGCAAGGGCTTGGCTCACCCCATCAAACCCAGTTTAAATATTTACGCCTCTGGCTGAGCCAACGAGTGGCATTTATGGTTTAAGAGCCACAAATCTAGTTCTCCGAGGCTGCTTCCTGAAAGAACACAGCTGATGAGTGGCCAATTACAGGGGGGAAATACTTTTATGGTTTTTCTGTTTAATGGTTCAGCAAAAAATGGTTTAGTAAGGTTTTGATGCAATGCTTCCAATTGAAACTAAACAGAAGAAGGAGGAGCTGGGTTGGTCAAAGAGCAAGCTCTTCTTCTCGAACCTTCGGATGGCAAAGAAAAGAAGAAACGCCGAGGCATGGCACAAGGACAAAGAAGTGCATACCAGATGTTCCTGAAGCAAGAATGCACTCAGTTGAAAAGTTGTAACTCGACCTCAACCGGAAAGGGTATTCTCCACACGGCTATCGATTCGTGAAGGAATATGTCTCCACTTGAGAAACAGGTACATAACACAATGATTCAACACAACATGTCTCAACCTTTCTCATTGCTATTCATGCAGCCATATGTGGATGAATTCAAGAAGAACCGGGAAAAGTTCAAGAAAGAAATGATTATTGATGACAATGAAGAGCACAAAATAATGCAAAATGAGAAGGAAGAGAGGAACATGGCTCCTACTAGTGTGTGTAATAGTGAGTACTACCAAGTAACTTCACAACCTGAGCCAGATAACAATAACTACACTACTCTCAACAACAATGCAGCAATAGGCTTAGCTTTTAATGTGACTGAAAAGTTTCCCAAGGATTCCGTGTTACTATTTGGCTTATAGATTGTTCAATGGATTTGCCGATCATGGAACCAAAGTAACTTATAGATGATCTTTTTGCTCTGAGGGAAGCCAAGGAAGGAACTAACTATGCATCAGAATCAGATAACAAACATCTTTAGCATCTTTTTTATGAATTGTAGGGTTTGATAACAAACAAAACACATTTTTAACATCTTCATTTGAGTAGGTGTCTTAGTATTAGTATATTCCACCACTGACTAGTTCTACAACCAAGTTTCTGGGGTTGCCGTTGCCACCATTCTTTGAGGATTCATATAGTTCCAGGAGCATTCCAAGGAACCATTAACCAAGAATCTGGAAGGTAACCGATAAAATATTTTGGAGATTACAATCTTTGAACTTAGATTTGATTGCTTAGATTATATATATATATATATATATATATGGCAAAGTGATTCTTACATCAATAGTGGGAATTGAACTTAAATTCTTGTGATACAATAATTATTAACTGTGCCAAATTGATCTTGAATTCAAGGCAAAGTTGTTTTCTGCTGGGAGTATCTACAAGGCTCCACCACTAGTGGTGAAGAATCAAAAGGTGACATGATGAGTGGAAGAGAGAAGAGATTGGCTGGTTGGTGTGGCAAAAGTTGATCCAATTGATGATTTCCTCTTGAATTCCTTCCTTGGCATTCCAACTGAGTGCGTTGCTGACCTGAGTACTGTGATCTCCATTTCTGCCTCATCTTAAAGAAGAGATATACACCATATGAATAATCACATAGCATCATTGAATGTAAACTCTACTTACTACCTTGCCCCTAACAATGATATGGTGACCTCATTTGCTGAATGAACTTCTTCACCATCTTCACCATAAATTAGTGTAGAATGTTGTTGGTGTGAATAAAATGCCGGCAACCTTGGCCGAGGCAATGGTTTATCATCATCCAACATACGAACTACAGATGACATGTTAGGCCTATGTTCTGGTCTCTCTTGCACACATAACAGTCCTATCTGAATACATCTCAATACTTCATCTTCATTCACCGAATCACGCAGTGATTCATCTACCAGCTCCAAAGTCCTCTCCTCATTCCATAGCTCCCATGCCTGAAAAGATGTCAAAATTATTATTTTCTAATTTTGGACCTATATGAGCTACAATAATAGTTCCTACTAACACAACAACACTTACAAATCCCAGAAGGTTAAGACTTTGGTCTGGGACACAAAACTCTCTTGTCTTCCTCCCACTGACTACCTCAAGCACGATTACACCAAAGGCGAACACATCAGATTTCATTGAGAAAGATCCACGCACTGCATACTCGGGCGAAATATAACCACTGCATTGTTGCGTGTATCTCACATAAGAATCATGATACATGACACAAAAAATGTTACAGTTCTAAGTATGAACAATACTCTAGCCTACTTACTGAGTTCCCACCACTCTTCCAGTCTTGTCTTCAGTCTGATCACTTGCAAATGTCCTAGCAAGACCGAAGTCTGATATTTTTGCATTCATTTCTTCGTCAAGAAGAATATTACTAGTTTTTAGATCTCTATGAATGACTCTTAGCCTAGAGTCCTGATGCAGATAGACTAGGCCTCTAGCTGTGCCACTAATAATGTGAAAGCGCTTAGTCCAATCCAATAATTTTCTTCTAGCATCATCTAACATGTTGAGAAAGTAAAATGTTAAAATGATTATCTACTAGTTAGTGTGAGTTAAGAAAGAAGGGATTAGTGAATCAAATAGCGCAATTCTTCAAGGCGTGACACTTTTCTTTAGGCTTAATTCGCCCCCACCAATATACAATGATGTGCAAAATGGGTTACTGGCAAATTTCCTGTAGGATACAATGAAGAACACTTGACTTGTTTATGCACTCACACAGTCAAGTCAAGCCTTACACTAAATGATTATTTATAGAATAATATTCTCTATTCTTTCTTTTGCGCATAAAAAAAGTGTTGAGATGGATCCATAGCAAAAATAAAATGAGGGAAATTTATAGAGACGGAGTACATGCAGCTACGTACTCAACAGACACAACTTTTCAAATAGTTACAACCTTTCAACAGACATAACTATTCAAATAGTTGCAACCTTTTAACAGGCATAACTTTTGATTAAGTCACAACTCTATCGAGAGATGTAACTTTTCAAAATAGCTTTTCACATATTTTGAAAATATATCTCACAGTTAGTACCTCAGAGAAAGAAGCATAAATTCAAGATAGTTAAGAAATGAACCAAAAATAAAGTAGTCCAAACTCCTGTTGGGCATGAGCTCATAAATCAAAAGTTTCTCTTCTTGCTGAATGCAACAACCAAGAAGCTTTACGAGGTTGCGATGCTGAAGTTTTGCAATTAGCTGAACTTCCGTTTTGAACTCCTGCAGTCCTTGGTCAGAGTTCTTGGAAAGTCTCTTTACGGCAATCTCAGTCCCATTTGCAAGTACACCCTGTTTACAATTGTTATAACAAAACAATATCTGGAGTATATATTACCACAGTAAGCATATTCAACCTATTTAAGTACCTTATAAACTGGTCCATATCCGCCTTTTCCCAATTCATTACTGCTAGAAAATTGATCAGTGGCACAAACTATGGTTGATAAATCAAATGTTGGGAGGTCCATGCTTTCCTTTACCTTTTTGTGATCACGTTGCCTCAGCCAAAATATATCTAGCAAAATGATGAATGGCGAGGATATAAATTAATTAAGTTCTGAAGTTTGACATGGTTAATGTAAAATTATATTTGAACAAGACTTTCAATGTTGCAAAATTATATTTCTGCCAAATACTGGTGTAGTAGTGGAATTCACATGTAGAATATCATGTGTTCACCTGACTCCTCAAGTTTTTTTCTCCATAGAAATGATTTCAGTCCAAATATTATGCTCATGATGAACAATATAGAGCCAACAACGATAACTGCTAGCTTCCTCTTGCTGGAATCATTGTTTTGCTTATCATCTGAGATATCAAAGTTCAAGAGCATTGTTCCTTAATTCCTTACATTATGTATTGTGAAATGAGGAATGCTAGGGGGCCAGCAACATTTGGGATTTATAGCCATCAAATAGCCATCAATAAGGCTTTTAATGGTGTGAGATTAATGTGAGATTTCATCCAATGGCTCACTCTTCTTTGATGGTTACATGCTAGCCAGAATTTGATAAAATTGCTGGCCCCTAGACTTTTCCTTGTGAAATTATAATGCAGGTAATAACAAACAAAATGTAAAGAAGGAAAGCGTACCTATTCGAATATAGAAGTCTTGTGACCCTTGTCTAATGTCAACAAGATCATGAAACCAGATCAAGCAACCGCTTCCTCCATCACGGATATCCAAATTGGAATATGCCGTACAAGAACAATTTTTCAGACAGAATTCTCTGCATTCTAGCAGGTCCATGGTCCTGTTATACCAAGAAGTAGACGTGTCCGGCAGCACTACGCCTGCAACCTTCTTGAATCCATCTCTGCTGCACCTTAAAGGAGTGACCCTAACACAGCCATCAGACCAGTAAGAGTCCTTCCATTTTCCAGGATATTTTGGTACAAATCCTTCAAGGCATGCACAGACCGGAGTCGGAGTGGTCCTGCAAACAGAATTTGCACCACACAGAGCATACTTATCACATTCGGCTTCTGGTATAGAAATAAGGGTCTCCCAGCCTCTGGTTTGTATTGACCAATGCAAAACCTGCACACCTCCCCAAGGGTACACTACACCTCTAATATATTTGGATGTATTTTCTGGTCTGAACCTAGTAAACACCTCTTTTTCATTGAAAACAAATTGAGATGAAAATTGGCTATAGCGCAAATAAAGTGTAGCTCCTGAAAACATTAGCCCGTTCCATGCCCCTACTCTAATTTTTATGGCTGTTCCTTTCATTAGAACTATTTGCGGATCGCCTCGAAGGTCTATTCTAAATGTGTAGTCTCCGCGGCCGGGATCATCTGTACTTTTCGAAGATGATAGAGTCCTCTCTAGACCTGTCACAAGGTCCCATCCCAGCTTCATTCCCGGCAAGAATGTATCACAAGGATAATCAAAGCTCTGCCATAGAAAGTGGTCACCATTATGACCATCTTTGACAACAAGGTTTCCTGACTCCAAGAGCTGTGCAACTGGATTCCATTTGTCTTCCACTTTGCTTGACATGTTGGAGGACCACACAATGCTGCTGTTGGTGCTGTCATTAATAAGGACAACAAGTCCTTCACCGGTGAGTTTTAGAACTCCGAAGGTGTTGTTGAGGGGTTTTTCTCTGTTTGCCACCCACACGACTACCTTAGGGAATATGTTATGGTACCATATGCCTAAGTATCGGCCATTTGAATTTCCGGGGCTGTAGAAGCCAAGTTCAAAGGTTCCTCCACTCGAAATTAATGTTTGTCCATCAGTGATGTATTGAACAGGAGTTATATTGTCGAGTGAAATAGAGTTTCTTAATATAAATGAGAACAGAACGGACCAAAAGCATAGAACTTTCTGGTTTTGCATTATTTCTGTGATGTACAACTTGTTTCTACTATAATACAAGGAATGTAGTTGGTGCAGTTTTAGTTCATAGATAAGACATAAGAGTCTCCATATCTCTTTCCAAACAGTTTTAACTTTTAAGAGGAATATAGATTGTGCAATTAAAGAGTTGACCAACGAGCATTGATGGTATGGATTCCATTCTGTCGCTAATTTTCAACGCAACTTTCTTCTTATTTTATGAATCAAATATGTTATATCTCTATGGTTTTGTTACACCATGCTAACTACATTTCTTTGGTTTTATCTTAAAAATTCTATTATTATTCAGAAAAATGTAAGCATTAAAATTTGAATTCTATTTTTATTTTTTACTATCATTTAGAAAATTAAAATACGAAATAAAAATAAATAATTACATTTCTAATATTTATAATCTTACTTTAAAAGTTTAGGGTTTTTTTGCATGAGTTTCTAAGAAATGATTTTTGTTCAGAGTTATTTTTTTTTTAAAGATCTTTTAGAAAGGTAAAAATATTTTTATATTTAGATATCAAATACAAAAAAATCTTTTTAGCTATCAATTATGTT
>NC_029792.2:18950294-18971200 GCF_000816755.2 Arachis ipaensis
TAAAAAAATACAAAATAAATTGTAGTTTCTCAAAAAAAATATTTTTTAATTTTTATTTTTACTACTAAAAATTTGCTAAACATGTTAAAAAATAAAATATCAACTTAATAACACTCAAATAAACACATTCTTTTTTTAATTGATTGTAATCACTAAAAAGATAAGAGGGGAAAAAATTCACATATAGGTCACACATCACTTGTCTTCGGGTAAATAATATAAATAAACTAAATGGTCTTTAATATTACACAAATATTCTAAAACAAAACAGCTTACATACATGTTTTGTTTGCATATCTAGATTCGATTTATACTTTTTCAATATAAATTAACAACACATATATAGTAAATCGAATTAGGTTAATTCGATTTACTCCTTGTACAGATTATTGATATTTACTACTTTTAAGTTAATTGTAACTTTAAAACATAAATGTCAATAAGGAAATACTCCCATTTGAATTAAAATAAAATATAAAAAAATCAAAACAAATAAGAATAGAAATCCAACTTTTGTGTTTTAGTTCAAATTCCAGAAAATCTACATTTTTATAAGCTTATGAATTTAAAACGGAATAATAAACGATTTCTAAAAATTCATTGAAAAAGTTAATATAAATTATAGCCCTCCATTGTGGCATAGAAGTTAAAACTTGAATTTTTTTTCAGAGTCAAAAGTAACAGATAGATATACAATATAAAAAAACTAACTATAGTTATATAATATGTAATTTAAGAAATAATTAAAGTTTTAATTACATATTGTATAAATATATATAGTTGGTCATTTTATATTGTATAATTATCTGTTACTTCTGACTCTGAAAAAAATTCAAGTTTTAATCCCTATGCCACCTTAGAGGGCTATACTTTATATTAACTTTTTTAACATTAAAAGTCCCAGTAATTATTCTTTAGATACTAATGAGTCAAATGATGATTTTTAATGATTTTTTAGAAATTTTTTATTGTTCCATTTTAATTTCATAAGTTTATAAAAATGTAGATTTTCTAAAATTTGAACTAAAATACAAAAGTTGGATTTCTATTTTTATTCATTTTGATTTTTTTTATATTTTATTTGAATTCAAATAGAAAATTTTTTATTGACATTTATGTTTTAAAAATAAGAGTAAATTGCTTTATTAAAATATTTGACATCTAAAATTATACCAATATCCTAATTCTGTTTTGGTTACACGCATATCCTAATGTAATATATATATGTAGATAGAATAGGTAAATTAAAGGGCAATTCACTTAAACAAATGAATTGAAACCAAATTTATATGAATCTTCTAAACTAAGAAGACTTACGTGGGTAGTCTATTTTAATGTAAACCGAATTCATTTACGTTGATTTAGCCATGTAGATGTAAATCGAATTGAGTACGTTTGATTTAGGGTTTTTCTAGTAAATCAAATTAATAAAATTCGATTTAGGTATGATGCTAGTAAATCGACCTTACTAGATTCGATTTACCTGGTATGATGATGCACTAAAGTAAATCGAATGAAGTGAATTCGATTTATGTATGAAAAGACTATATAGGATAAATCCACTCTACTTAATTAGATTTACCCTCTAAAAACAACCGTATTAAATCGAATTAATTTAATTCAATTTAAAGTAGACGTCTAACCTATATAAATTTGAACAACATGTTGAATTCACATTAGAGTGACACTTAAAATGACTACAGAGGATAGCTTTCTAGTTCTTGTGCATTACAAAGGCACGATTAAAAAAAAACACGATCGAGAATTAAGTTTACTAATAAAGATTTGTTGAGCATCTTTATCAGACTTTCTATGAGCTTGGTTGATTTTATAATACCGTACTATAGAAATTTAGTTTGCATGACATGTAATGGATCGAGAAGTTATATTATCGAATTTTGATTTCTATATTTCGAGATGAGGTGAAGTACAACTCGTTTATGATAGGCAGTGACGAAAATTTGCAAGTTTAATTTCACTGCCATTGCCAGTTTCTGGGGGTGAGAATCGCTGAACTATTGACGAAGCTTGTGGATGTAGTCTCTAGCTTAGGAGGATCGAATCGGAATCATCAATCAGTACCTTTGGCAGCAGCCTCCAGTTCAACCCCTATTGTTGCGTCTTCATCTGTACCTGTGATTTTGTCTGTGGGAGATATAGTGGCATCTCCATCTTTTGCAGTTGATCTACACTGCGATGAGATTGCAGAACAAGGTGCTAACGTGAGTACTCCTGATATGATTCCAATTTCTAGTACGGTTGGAGAACCGGATGCGGTGGAAGACGTCCTAAGGGAGGACGATGATGTAGAGCCCGCCACGATTGCTGATAACAACTATGATGATATAAGGAGGAGTATTCCTGTCGGTCCTGGTGGAGGATCAAGCTCGAAAACTCAGCAATATCCCCCGCACTTTTCGATTCTAGATTTGGATACGATGAGACCAAAGGGGTTACCGGATGTACAATCCAATTTTTGCGCGAGAGAGTCACAGGACACCTCAGGTCTAGCTGAGTTTCAAGTCGGTCAGCATTTTCAGAATAAAGAAGAAGTTGTCTTATGTGTGAAGATTTATAGCATCCGTCGTGGGGTTGAGTAGAAAGTGATGGAATCGGACCATGACCAGTACTGCGGCAAGTGCAAGGAGTTCGGAAATAGTTGCAGATGGTTGATTCGGATCATGCTACGGCAGCGGAAGGGTATCTGGGAGGTCAGACAGTATAACAGACTTCATACATGTTTGGCCATCTCGATCTTCAGTGATCACAGGAAGCTTGACTATCATGTGATATCTGCTTACATCCTTCCTATGATTAGAGTTGATGCATCCGTGTGCATCAAGGTTCTGCAGAATGCGACAGATGCATATTTTGGGTTCAGACCTACATACAGGAGGGTATGGTTGGCTAAGCAGAAGGCCATGTCATAGATATATGGGATTGGGAAGAGGCCTACAATGAGCTACCAAGATGGGTGTTCGGTGTGCAGATAATGATGCCAGGTACTGTCGCAGTTCTGAGGACGAGTCCTATGCGGGTTGGAGGCCAGGTTGATGGGGAGTCAGCGTTTTTTCACCAACTTTTTGGGAATTCCCACCGTGTATCGAGGCATTCAAGTATGGTAAGTTGTTGGTCATTATTGGCGGGACCCATTTATATGGCAAATATGGGAGAACTTTGCTAATCGTGATAGCTCAGGATGTGAATTCTAATATCGTTTCTGTTGCTTTTACCCTAGTGGAGGGTGAAAATGCGAAGTCATGGCCTTTTTTCTTATCTCACTTATGACAGTACGTGACTCTTCAGTCGGACATTCTCGTGATATCCGATAGGCACAATAGGATCAAGGCCGCTTTGGAAGAACCTAATGGTGGGTGGGTTTCACTTGCTGCTTATCGGACTTTCTGTATTAGGCACGTTGCAGTGAATTTCGCATTGAGTTTCAAGGGAAAGGATGCCAACAGAATTCTAGTGGACTACCTAAACAACATCCGGTGTGTTATATGTCATCCACGTGAACTGGTAAACAATGAAGAGTATTGCAAGTCAATTTACAACCAGTTAGTACTTTAAAGAAACACCGACAATGAATGCATCAAAGGGAAGACATTTACATCTCGTGATCGGAGTAAATCTATCCTGAGCCTCCACTGCATGACTCCAGGCCCATTCTCGCTCAATGTTGGCTGATAATCGGATCACCTGACACCTAATACATGTTATGAACAACGACAATTTCCTGTAATATACATTACTGAATAACATAATCATAAACGGTGAGTACCTCGTCGCCAACGGCCAATGAAAGGTGTCAAATCCATCCGGCCTGAAATCCAGGAACCGCCAAAAGATCCATGACTGAAGGAGCTGCAACGAATCGGCCAACTTAACCAAATTTCTGTTGGTGATATGGCACAAGCATCGGTATAACCATGACAGAGTGGCAGATCCCCAACTGTATCCACACATGTCCTCCAATCTCGCTACGTATGGGAGCCATCGGATATGCATGCGTGTACCGGACTTGTCACCGAAGAGTTGGGTGGATAATAGCATCATGATGTATGCCCTCACGTATCTCCTATCTGTCTCCTCGTTTGCGTCGTGGGGAAGGTGACTGAACGTCTCCTGCATCCAAGTGCACTTCACTGTGAACTTATCGATGCAGTCTGCCGGAGGCAACACACCCAACAACTCCTGGAACCACACCCATGCAGGTCGCCCACCATCAATGAACCGCTGGAAATCCGTCGGGCACCCGCTGACGTAATGTCCATCGATGGGAACCTTAAATGGTACGCAACATTCTAAAGCGTAATCGTGCACTCTCTGAATGCCATATGGAAAGTGCGAGTCTCGGGTCGCCACCGCTCCACAAATGCATTGACTAGCGGCTTATCCAACCTAACACCAGTGGTTGTTGAGCCTCACGAGATGGGCTAAGTCGGCCATGTGCAAGTATGGTATGATTTTATCATTTAGGGGCATACCATGCTGCCTCTTCATACTGGTGATACATCGATGTGGCTGCACCATGATGAAAATATTTCTTTTAGAACCATAACAAGGTATATTAAATAAATTATTAATTTAATAAAATTAAACTACATTAAATAATTTGATAAATTAAATTGAATTAAATCAATCCTAAATAAACCTAAATATATTAATTCTAAATAAATTAAACTGAATTAAATTATTAAAAATTTTAACCAACCCAAACTAAATAAATTTTGAAAGACTTATATTTTTAACTAAATTACTAGGCCTTTAACCTAAAGCTTAGAAATTATATTAAATCTAAAAAGTTAAACTAATTTACATCCCTACCTTATTTTTACTGTTTATTTAACCTAACATTAAAAATGGGCAATTTACGCAAATAAAATAAATGAACAAAACCTTTACGCAAATACAACATTGGCAATTTCCAAACGCAAATGCAACAAACGCAACTGTATATAATCCGCTACACCCTGTAGCGGAACTCAATTGCACGTAATCCGCTACAGGCTATCGCGGATTACGTTGAGGGCTGCGTTACTCATAAATCGCTACACCCTATAGCGGTTTATGCTCATATGGTGCGAGACTCAATGTGAAAAATCGGGTTGGCTTATGTTTAAAAAAATTACACTTTCTAAAATCGGGTTTGTTTTGCATAGAATAAAGGGCATTTTAAGCCATTTTAAGTCATTTTCTATGCAAAACAATTTAAAAAAAATGACTTAAAAAATATTATGAGTACTATAAAAGTTTGTAATATCTTAGTAATTTAGGTAAATACTGGTTATAACTATATATTTTATTAAAAAATTAATAATTGATTAAAAAAATTAATAATTTAAAAATTAAAAAAATATTTATTTTATTTCATGCATTAAAAAAAGCTAACAAAATATTTAATTACGAGACTTCTTTAAAATATTAATAAGCTATCAATTCGGATTTCATACATACTCTTTTGCCCATTTTTAATAGCTCATGAATATTTTTTTAATACAAGGTCAGAAACTCTGGAAGCAGTGACTCACCTCCATTGATGAACGACGCTCCTCCTCCAAAAACTCTTTCTTTTTCACTTTATCCTTTTCACGCCTTTTAGTAACGTTCCATGTCTTTATCAGGAGTTAATATCTAGCACGTTTGCTTAGTTGGAGAATTCCCATTTTTTTTGCTGTAAGTCCAAAATGGGCCTATTATTTTATTGCACCAATAAAATTTATCTTTTGAGAAAAAAATTTATTTAAATTATACTATAAAAAAATATTTTATTTTATACAAAATAATTAAAAAAATAGCTTAAAAGATGTTAGAAGTACTATAAAAATTTGTAATGTTCTAATGACTTAGGACATTAAAGAAATACTCTACATAGTCAATAATAATTTAAAAATTAAGAAAAATATAGTTATAACCAGTATTTACCTAAATTACTAAGATGTTACAAACTTTTATAGTACTCCTAACATTTTTTAAGTCATTTTTTAAAAATTGTTTTGCATAGAAAATGGCTTAAAATGGCTTAAAATGCCCTTTATTCTATGCAAAACAAACCCGATTTTAGAAAGTGTAATTTTTTTAAACATAAGCTAACCCGGTTTTTCACACTCTTCATAATCCGCTAGAGGGTGTAGTGGATTATGAGTCTTGCACCATATGAGCATAAACCGCTACAGGGTGTAGCGGTTTATGAGGAACGCAGCCCTCAACGTAATTTGCGATAGCCTGTAGCGGATTACGTGCAATTGAGTTTCGCTACAGGATGTAGCGGATTATATACAATTGCGTTTGTTGCATTTGCGTATGGAAATTGCCAATGTTGTATTTACGTAAAGATTTTGTTCATTTATTTTATATGTGTAAATTGCCCATTAAAAATGTACCTAAATTCCTCAAAAACTACTAATCTACTTAATCATTACTCTAACTAAGCTTTGCTAATCAGTAAACAACTAATCTAATTACCATTTGTAGTTTAATCACAATAGTGCATATAACAAAATTTTAAACCACTTAATATCATAAACTATTATTGACATTCAATTTCAGAAACTAACCTCTTTATTTGTGGATCAAACCAGCAATGTGGGCGACGTCGTCTAATCGATAGATACGATTGGGATTGTCTTCCATTTTCACAGTTTTAATCCTAGCATTTTTTTTAAACAAATATTCTTTGGATTTAGTTTTTGATGGTTATTGGAATGTAATTCGAAACAAATGGATTCGAATTCCTTATTTAAGCATAGAAGGACTAAATCGAAGCTAGTGGACTCGATTTACCACTAGCTTTCGTTCAAGGTAAATTGAACATAGTCCATTCGATTTTCTAGTAATGAATTCGAATCCATTGAACTCGAATTACTAAGGGCAAAAACCATGGTTAGAATTCGAAGCCAATGGTTTCGATTTATAATAGATGGAGTTTAAAATGATAGTAAATCGAGCCTACTCCATTTGATTTATATCATTCATAGTAGTTCGAATTTGATTAATTTGATTTACTACTACAATGTCTAAATCGGCTTTAATAAATTCGATTTACATAAAAGTATATCTGGAGGCATATACGTAACGTTATTCACTTTAGGGGATTCATGTCAATTTGGTTTCTAATTCATTTCTTTAAGTTATGGAGTCTAAAAATAGTATTTAATTTATTAAAAAAAATTAAAAATTAATATTTAATTTAAAAATAAAAAAAATAATTTTTAAATATTTAAAATTTATTATAAAAAATAAATACGACAAAATTTAGTCACCAAATAATAGAATTTATATTGTCTGAATTTTAACCATGTGATCATTTAAATCACAAGCAACCTTTCGGGAAAAGTAGAGACAAACTTGATCATTTTTTTTTTGTCATTTTTCTTTTTTATTAGAGCATTATTCAGCTATGGAAGCATAATGTAGAACATTTGTACATATATTTAGTAAGCTAGCATGCATGCTTTTTAATTTTTTTTAATCAAACTCAACCTTACCAGTTGTCACCGTCCATCTTGACCTGCAATTTAAATTTTAACATTTCATACGATAAACACAACACCTACCGGCTACCATTGCTTAAGATATGAAGTTCCAATATTAATCAATAATTATCATTAAAATATAGAACGATGGCTGCGAAAATATTATATTGCTAACATGTGGATGCCAAAATGTCATTAACAAAATATTCATGCAAACCGTGTCAAGACAAAAATTTAATTAAAATGTCATTAACAAAATGTCATTTTTCTTCTGAGAATCTGAATTCTAACATAGTTTGAAAATGGAAGCTTTCTGAATCAATTTATCAAACAGAAAGTGAACATTCTCGAGATATCAAGTAGCTAGCTTCGTGAGCATCTCTTGATCTGATATTTGTTGTCTCTTATATCATTATATAAAATCCAAACTGCAAAACAAACGAGCATTTACTTTATATTTATAATTAATTCATCATGGATCACTTGTCCGTTTAAGTAAGTGTCAAAGTTCAAGTGTATGTGCAGGAACTTATTAGCTAATAGCAAACTCTTAACAGAGCTTTGATTTACAACGAGTTAGTTTTTTACTTATTGAGTTGGGAACATCTTAGGCACCAAAAAATAATTTATGGATATTATCATCAACAAAGTCAAAGTGATATGTAATGGATTGGTAGCTAACTTTGTTATATTCATATTATATGTAACTAGTGCATGAAAGTAACAATGAAACCGAGAGGCACACAACACACTAGTGAAGATAGCCTCTGTTGTGTGATGCGTTTATTTGCCTAACTAGTGAGGTAGCCCGACATAGAGGAGGAGTAACGAACAAGAACCACAGGCTTTGATATAAAAGAAGCATCGCTACACTAATCAATATATACCTTTCTCGGCCTTTTGGCTAAGATCAAGTGTAGTATCTGTTCTTATCAGTTTAATATCTGATATGTGGGCCATTGGCTCACATGATATTAAATTTATTTTTTGAGGGGGGAGTGGCCACCATAGTAGCTTGCTACTGGTCCTCTCATGCGTAGCCCATGCCTTGCACTGTTGCAAGGGCCTGGCGCACCCCATCAAACCCAGTTTAAATATTAAAGCCTCTGGTTCATGAGCCAATGGGTGGTATTTATGATTTAAAGCCATAAGTCTAGTTCTCCGAGATTGCTTACTGAAAGAACACAGCTGATGAGTGGCCAATGAATAAACAGGGGGCAAACACTTTATGGTTTTTCTTTTTAGTCGTGCAACAAAAAATGGTTTAGTAGCAAAACTAATAGAGTTATATTTTGTACTTTTGTTTCATTTGACTTTTGAAACTATTATATTCCACCACTGACTGGTTCTACAACCAAGTTCCTGGGGTTGAAGGTAACCGATAAAATTTCATAACTTTTGGAGATTACGGCAAAGTGATTCTTACATCAATGGTGGGAATTAAACTTAAGTTCTTGTGAGATACAATATTTATTACCTGTGCCAATCATCTTTATAATAAGCTAGGTTGATCTTGAATTCAAGGCCAAGTTGTTTTCTGCTGGGAGTATCTACGAGGCTCCACACTAATGGTGAAGACAGTGTTGACAGCTGAAGAATCAAAAGGTGACATGATGAGTGGAAGAGAGAAGAGATTGGTTGGTTGGTGTGGCAAAAGTTGATCCAATTGATGATTTCCTCTTGAATTCCTTCCTTGGCATTCCAACTGAGTGCGTTGCTGACCTGAGTACTGTGATCTCCATTTCTGCCTCATCTTAAAGAAGAGATAATAATCACACTTCGGAAATTGCTGAAACCTACTTAGTCATTTTCAGTGTCTGTTCAGTGAATACAGAACTTCAAATTGGTAATAGTTTAGTCATTCTAGAACTTACAGTTGTGTATAAACCGCAGTTCTTGTGTCACTAAGGAATCTAGACTACGGTAATTTTCTTTTTACTAATAAAAAGAAACGATTTTGCATTTCTAGCCCATTTATTTAGGTTGGATGAATCAGCCCGTCCAATTTAGTGACAGACTTAAGTGGGAGCGGGCATGCCTTTTTTTTTTTTTTTTTTTTGGTGACTTGGGCATGCCTGTTTGATATCGCTGTCATTATTTGGAAATTTATTAATTATCGCTAGAATATTTGTATAATTTTAGACGTAATAAATATACATGAGGTGATCAATTTGTTAGTATCACAATGGTTTTGTCGTCTGTGTTTTTAGCTTTTGATTTTGATCTCGTGTCTCTTATTAATTTAACATCCATTCCAGAGTCTCTTTTGGTGCAGTGTGATTTGCCACACTAACAGAAATTTGCCAAAGTAACAGAAAACCTCTATCGCTATTTTCCTCTCTCCTTATATTCTTCTTCTTTCTTCTCTTTTCCCATTTTTCTTTCTTCCTTTGCACACACACCAGCTCATTGGCTCAGATGCCAAGTTTCAAAACAGGCCTATTTATTTATACACCATATGAATAATCACATAACATCACTGAATGTAAACTCTACTTACTACCTTGCCCCTAACAATGATATGGTAACCTCATTTGCTGAATGAACTTCTTCACCATCTTCACCTTCAATCAGTGTAGAATCTTGTTGGTGTGAATAAAATGCCGGCAACCTTGGCCGAGGCAATGGTTTATCATCATCCAACATACGAACTACAGATGACATGTTAGGCCTATGTTCTGGTCTCTCTTGCACACACAACAGCCCTGTCTGAATACATCTCAATGCTTCATCTTCATTCACCGAATCACGCAGTGATTCATCTACCAGCTCCAAAGTCCTCTCCTCATTCCATAGCTTCCATGCCTGAAAAGATGTCAAAATTATTATTTTCTAATTTTGGACCTATATGAGCTACAATAATAGCTACTACTAACACACAACACTTACAAATCCCAGAAGGTTAAGACTTTGGTCTGGGACACAAAACTCTCTTGTCTTCCTCCCACTGACTACCTCAAGCACGATTACACCAAAGGCGAACACATCAGATTTCATTGAGAAAGATCCACGCACTGCATACTCGGGCGAAATATAACCACTGCATTGTTGCGTGTATCTCACATAAGAATCATGATACATGACACAAAAAATGTTACAGTTCTAAGTATGAACAATACTCTAGCCTACTTACTGAGTTCCCACCACTCTTCCAGTCTTGTCTTCAGTCTGATCACTTGCAAATGTCCTAGCAAGACCGAAGTCTGATATTTTTGCATTCATTTCTTCGTCAAGAAGAATATTACTAGTTTTTAGATCTCTATGAATGACTCTTAGCCTAGAGTCCTGATGCAGATAGACTAGGCCTCTAGCTGTACCACTAATAATGTGAAAGCGCTTAGTCCAATCCAATAATTTTCTTCTAGCATCATCTATCATGTTGAGAAAGTAAAATGTTAAAATGATTATCTACTAGTTAATACCTCAGAGAAAGAAGCATAAATTCAAGATAGTTAAGAAATGAACCAAAAATAAAGTAGTCCAAACTCCTGTTGGGCATGAGCTCATAAATCAAAAGTTTCTCTTCTTGCTGAATGCAACAACCAAGAAGCTTTACGAGGTTGCGATGCTGAAGTTTTGCAATTAGCTGAACTTCCGTTTTGAACTCTTGCAGTCCTTGGTCGGAGTTCTTGCAAAGTCTCTTGACTGCAATCTCTGTCCCGTTTGCAAGTACACCCTGATGATGACAATTGTTAGCACAAAATATGTGGAGTACTGAAG
Organism: Arachis ipaensis; assembly: GCF_000816755.2. Lineage (NCBI taxonomy): Eukaryota > Viridiplantae > Streptophyta > Magnoliopsida > Fabales > Fabaceae > Arachis > Arachis ipaensis. The sequence goes on from NC_029792.2 coordinate 18,961,493, forward strand.
TATATAATACCACAGTGAGCATGTCAAGTTATTTTAGTACCTTATAAACTGGTCCATATCCTCCTCTTCCCATTTCATTACTGCTAGAAAATTGATCAGTAGCATAAATTATAGTTGATAAATCAAATGTTGGAAAGTCCGCGTCTTCCTTTTCCATTTTGCGAACATGTTTCAACCAAAATATATCTAGCAAAATGAAGAGTGATACGAGAGAGAAATTAATTTAAAGTTCTGGAGTTTAACAAGGTTGATGTAAAGAACCACCAGCCTTTCAATATTGCAAAGTTATATTTCTTCCAAATATTGGTGTAGTAGTAGAATTCACATGTAGAACATTACGTATTCACCTGGATCCTCAAGTTTTTTTCTCCATAGAAATAATTTCAGTCCAAGTATTATGATCGTGATGAACAATATAGAGCCAACAATGATGCCTTCTAGCTTACTCTTGCTGGAATAATTTTTCTTCTTATCATCTGAGATATCAAAATTTAAGAGCATTGTTCCTTAATTCATTACATTATCTATTTTGAAATTATAATGCAGGGAATCAAAAACAATAATACGTAACGGAGAAAAGCAAACCTATTCGAATATAGAAGTCTTGTGTCCCTTGTCTAATGTCAATAAGATCATGAAACCAGATCAAGCAACCGCTTCCTCCATCACGGATATCCAAATTGGAATATGCCGTACAAGAACAATTTTTCAGACAGAATTCCTTGCATTCCAGCAGGTTCATGGTCCTGTTATACCAAGAAGCAGACGTGTCCGGCAATACTATGCTGGTGACCTTCTTGAATCCATCTCTGCTGCAACTTAAAGGAGTGATCCTAACACAACCATCAGACCAATCAGATTCCTTCCATTTTCCAGGATATTTTGGTGCGAATCCTTCAAGGCATGAACAGACAGGAGTAGGGGTAGTACTGCAAATAGAATTTGCACCACACAGAGCATACTTGTCACATTCAGCCTCCGGTATAGAAATAAGGGTCTCCCAGCCTCTGGTTTGTATTGACCAATGCAAAACCTGAATACCTCCCCAAGGGTACACTACACCTCTAATATATTTGGATGTATTTTCTGGTCTGAACCTAACAAACACCTCTTTTTCATTGAAAACAAATTGAGATGAGAATTGGCTATAGCGCAAATAAAGTGTAGCTCCTGAAAACATTAGCCCATTCCATGGCCCTACTCTAATTGTTGTGGCATTTCCATTCATTAGAACTATTTGCGGATCGCCTCGAAGGTCTATTCTAAATGTGTAGTGTCCGCGGCCGGGATCATCAGTACTTTTTGAAGATGATAGAGTCCTCTCTAGACTTGTCCCAAGATCCCATCCCAGCTTCATTCCGGGCACGAATGTATCACAAGGATAATCAAAGCTCTGCCACAGAAAGTGGTCACTATTATGACCATCTTTGACAACAAGATTTCCTGATTCCAAGAGCTGTGCAATTGGATTCCGTTTGTCTCCTGCTTTGCTTGACATGTTGGAGGACCATACAACGCTGCTGTTGGTGCTGCCATTAATAAGGACAACAAGTCCTTCACCGGTGACTTTTAGAATTCCGGAGGTGTTGTTGAGCGGTTTTTCTCTATTAGCCACCCAGACCACTACCTGAGGGGATATGTTATGGTACCAGATTCCTAAGTATCGGCCCTTTGAATTTCCGGGGCTGTAGAAGCCAAGTTCAAAGGTTCCTCCACTCGAAATTAATGTCTCTCCATCAGTGATGGATTGAAAAGGAGTTATATTGTCCAGCGAGGTAGAGTTTCTTAATATAAATGACAATAGAATGGACCAAAACCATAGATTTTTCTTGTTTTGCATTATTTTTGTGATGTACAACTTGTTCCTACTTTAATACAAGGAAAAATTTGATTTCCCTTTGTTGGTCTTTTAAACATTAAAACATGTTTATAAGTAAACAACAGGGAAACATGGTTGGACCTACTCACAAGTAAGAGGGGTCATTGCATATTGATAATCTGATATTTTTAAAAGAATAAAACCGAAATCAATAAAAATCAGCTAATATGAATTTTGGATGTGTAATTTTTAGATTTCAGATTTATAATCTTTTAATTTTTGAATGTACAAAATTTTTGTTACTAGAGTTATTTCTATTAGTTTGCTAACAAAATTGAATACTAATCATCTTTTTAAATTTCGTCTAATACTAGAATAATAAAAGAAATTAGGGTTTAGCTATCATGTATTTTTTGGACAGATATTTATGTTACTAACTACAAAAGTTTTTATAAAAAAATATAAAATTTTAGTTTTTCATTGCATTTATGATACATTTATTAAAATAAAAAACTTTTACTAATGATAGTCTTAATATAATAACACCGGCACAAATGTAAACTTTCACTATGCACATCTCAATTTCAAACAGGGTATTTGACTATAAGATGAATGCAGCAGCAGCAGTTTTAGTTCAACGTAGATAAAGACTAAGAGTCTGAATATCTCTTTCGAAACAGTTCATCAAGAAATTTGGCAATTCCATCAAATGGCAGATCAAATAGGGAAACAGAAAGAGATATTCAGCAACAATTGGCTAGGCGGCTGCATAATGATTAATAAATTGGATTTTTTCAGAGCTAACATTGAATGTGCAATTAAAGACTTTACCAACGAGCATTCATGGTATGGGTTCCATTTTGTTTTTTTTTTTTTCTCAACTCAACTTTCTTCTTATTTTATGAAACAACAATATTAATATATTATATCTCTACGATTTTTATGCTACACCATGCTAACTACATTTCTTTGGTAATTTTGGAACCATTAATGTAATTATCAGATAAGGCTGCATCCATTACATTATGAAAATGTTTAGGGGACCAGCAACTTTATTAAATTCTGGCCAGTATGTAACCAGCAAAAAAAAGTAAGTTATTGGATGAAATTTCATACCATTAAAATCACCATTAATGGCTATTTAATAACTATAAATCACAAAACTTGCTATCCCCTAGCACCCCTCTTACATTATTTGGGTGCAGTTGTTGTATGGATCTGCCTTAACACTTAATACTTGTATACCGGATAACCTATTTAAAAGCTTAAAATGCTAAATAAAATACATAAATAATTATATATTTCTAATATTTATAAAAGTTTAGTATTTTCTAATAGTTTGTAATCACTGAAAAGTAAGAGAAAAAAAGATGACATATGATGAGTCACACATCACTTATCTTCTTATAGTCAAAGAAAACATCAGTTTTCAAGTGATTATCCAACTAAATTTCTATAGTTGCCATTTAATTATTTTTTACTGTATTTTTATCCGATTCTAGCAAACTGATGCTGACTCCCCAATGATTAATCAACAGTTATTTTTTTCTTCCATTGCACTTTTCACTTATCAGATGTTAGTATGGTACAGTCTGAATTATAACCATGTGATCATTTAAATCAGAAACGACCTTTTCGGGCAAACAGACAAACTTATCTTTCTTTTGTCTTCTTAACTTTTTTATTATAGCATTCAGCTACGGAAGCATAACGTATTATATTTGCGATAGTACTAGATTTGAGAGCATTAGTTTATATATATTTAGTAACATTCTTAGCAGAAACCTTAATTAAGCTAACATGCATGCTTTTTATAAAATTCATCCTTACCAGTTGTCGCCGTTGATCTTGACCTTCAATTTAACATTCCATAAGATAAGCACAACACCGTTGCTTAAGATATAAAGTTCCAATATTAATTAATAATTATCATTAAAAATATAGCACGATGGCTGCTCAAATATTATACTGCTAACATGTGGATGCCAAAGTATCGGTATAAAAAATTCAAAATATTGATGCAAAGTTGAAAACCGTGGAAGCAGAGCCGTTGAGGCGAATGATGTCAGCCATTATTTGGTCTTCCAAGGCCTTTTCTCTGCGTGGAACAAGTCTATACGAAAGGAATAAAACACATCTTGAAATGATATTTCGGAAGCTCTCTGAATCAATTCATTAAACAGTTCGTGAACATTCCGGAGATCAAGCAGTTCCACAAACTCATTGCTCAGACTGAGGAGATCTTCGATTCCTCATTTATCTCTTTAGAAGCCTTGGAGAGTGAAGAACACTCATCATATCAACCGTTATTAGCACAACTAGCATGCAGTTGAATATTGTTATGAGTTATGACTCCACTCCTAAGTTAGTTAGAATGACTGCCACGCTGGCAATTCTGTTACGACAAAGCTCTAACTGCTTCCTCTCTTGTAGAGAAATTTATATACAAAGCACCAAAGACTACGCTATATGTGAATCAATACGAAAATAAAAACTTTATACACTGATCACACACAAATTCTCATTTGACCAGGAATAAAAGTGAAACTGGAAAATCAAAACAAGCTGCCACTTAGCCCTATAGCATTAAAAATGTAAGATCTAATCACTATCTTGCCCCTAACGATGAAACGGTAACCTCATTTGCTGAAACTTCATCATCTCTTCCCAGAGATTCTTCATGGTGCGAGTAAAACGCCGGCAGCCTCGGCTCAGGCAACGGTTTATCATCTTCCAGCATACGAACTACAGATGACATGTTAGGCCTATCTTCTGGTCTCCCTTGAACACATAAAAGCCCTATCTGTATGCATCTCAATGCTTCAACTTCAATGACCGAATCGCGCACTGATTCATCCACTAGCTCCAAAGGCCTCTCCTCATTCCAGAGCTCCCATGCCTTAAAGAGTCAAAATTATTATTATGCGAATTACTGTGAAGTGTGAAACTTTATCCTTATTCTATGGTATTACTTACATGTCCAAGAAGGTAGAGACGTTGGTGAGGGACGCAAAACTCTCTGTTCTTCTTCCCACTGACTATCTCAAGCACAATTACGCCAAAGGCGAACACATCAGATTTCGTTGAGAAGGATCCGTGCACTGCATACTCAGGAGAAATATAGCCACTGCATTGCATTTAGTGCATCACATAAGAATTCCGATGGAAAAAATGTTGCAACTTGAACTAGTAAACAATATTTTAGCCTACTAACTAAGTTCCCATCACTCTTTTTGTTGTGGCCTCAGATTGATCTCCGGCAAATGTCCTAGCAAGACCAAAGTCTGATATTTTCGCGTTCATGTCTTTATCAAGAAGGATATTGCTAGCTTTTAGATCTCTGTGAATAACTCTTAGCCTAGAATCCTGATGTAAATAAACTAGTCCTCGAGCTGTCCCGCCTATAATTTGAAAGCGCTTCGCCCAATCTAATAATTTTCTTCTAGAATCATCTGCCATGTTGATAATATTCAAAGTTAACATGAGATCTAATCAATGATAAATGTGAAAGAGAACAATAATTCAAGATGGTTAAGGCATGAACCAAAAATAAAAGTGTCCAAACTCCTATTGGGCACGAGCTCATAAATCAAGAGTTTTTCGTTTGGCTGAATGCAGCAACCAAGAAGCTTTACAAGATTGCGATGCTGAAGTTTTGCAATTAACTGAACTTCATTTTTAAGTTCATCCAGTCCTTGTTCAGAGTCAATGGAAAGCCTCTTGACTGCAATCTCTGTCCCATTTTCAAGTGCACCCTGATAACAAATGTTAGGACAACACGGAGAATAATAACATGGCGAAATTATTCAAATCAATTACCTTGTATACCGATCCAAATCCACCTTCTCCCAATTTGTTGTCACTAGAGAAGTAATTAGTGGCATAAACTACGGTTGATAAATCAAATATTGGCAGATCCATGTCATCTTTTTCCCTTTTGTGAGCCCATTGCTTCCACCAAAATATTTCTATCAATATGAGAATGATTAGCAAATAGCTATTTATCAGAATGTCTAGAATTCATGTTGATTTATTAATCAACTGTGGAGTTGAAAAACACATTGGATTGATTTGTTGAGTTTGAAAAAGAATAAAGATTCATCAAGCAAAAGATGATAAGACTGACGGGACTGCAAACTCGTAGTTCTCCCAAATATTAGTGTAGATAGGAGTAGTCACATACTAAATATCCGGAACTCACCTGGCTCCTCAAGTATCTTTCTCCATAGACATAGAACCAGTCCAACATCATGCTCATAAAGAACAAAATGTTGCCAACAATCATGCCTACAAGCTTTTTCTTGTTTGACTCATCACCTGAGGTATCAAGGTTCAAGAGCATGGTTCTTTCAATCTTTCATTACACTGATGTATTGTGAAAATACAATGTAGTAAATAATAAATCAATAAGTGAGACAAAATGAACATATTAAAAAAAATGATTTTCCTTAAAGGGGTACCTAGCTCTGTCATAGGTAGTCGAATATAAAGGTCTTGTCCTCCTTGTCTCATGTCAATCAAATCATGAAACCAAAGTATGCAACCACTTCCTCCACCACGGACATCCAAATTGGAATATGCCGTACAAGAACAATTTTTCCTACACAAGTCCTCACATTCCTGCAGGTTCATGGTCATGTTATGTCATGGCCCGAACCTGGCCATGACTGGCGCTCAAGGGACAAGTCCCTCAGCAAGTCAAACGACCAAAATTTCAGAAAAACGGACAGAATCTCCTCTGTTTCTAGGACCTTACCAACATGAATATTAATTCCCTGTATCAATAATAAACATCTATTTCCATAGACAACAACAACAGCACATTCCAACTACATCCATAACCACATATATCCAAAATACGCATCATATATATATATCAAGTTGATAAATAGAGTATATAGTTAAATCCATAAGTCTTACATAACTAACTTATAATTACTATATAAACAGTTCGAGATTCAAAATAGCATAACCTACACGAGGATCCTGCCTGTGACATATGGAGCATTGACATAATCTAAATTTTGAGCAAAGGTTCCATTACATAATACTTAGCCCTTGAAAAGAAGAATGGCTCACCAAAATGACTATGATCTACTGAGGAGCAGGTGGAATGGAACCTGGAATGACTCCCGTATCTGAAAAATATGAGAATATAATAGGGTGAGTTTTGCAACTCAATGAGCAAACATTATATCTATAACTCACACGAGACAATACAAGTTTTACCATGAAAATTTATACTTCTTTTCAGAGATGAGGAATCCATATTAAGTAACTATGCAAATAAATAGATAAATAAGTAAGCAGAATGAACTGAAATGGGAGTTCTCATTCCAGAAGTCAAATCAAATCGAATATTACACATCTAGGGCGGCTCCACCTCTAAGGGTAGCCCTTTCCTCTAGTGTGCCCGTACGGTATAACAGATCCAACGTGTGGCCTACACGTTGGGCTAGCAACGCCTACTAAAAGTTGTTTTTACCGGAAGAAAGTGAGCTGACTTTGTCATTCTATCCACAATTACCCAAATTGAATCAAAACCTTTAAAGCTACGAGGTAAACCTGTTACAAAATCCATCGTAATCCTTTCCCACTTCCATTCAGGTATCTCAATTTGTTGCAATAACCCAGCAGGTCTTTGATGTTCAGCTTTAACCTGTTGGCAAGTTAAGCAATGAGAAACAAAAATCCCTATGTCTTTTTTCATGCCTTCCCACCAAAACAATTGTTTCAAATCTTGATACATCTTATTGGAGCCCGGATGAACGGTATACTTAGAATTGTGAGCCTCCTCCAAAATAGCTTTCTTCAAGTCGTGGTTATCTGGCACACATAAGCGTTGACCACAACGCAAGACATCTTGATCAAGAGAAAATTTTGAGTTTCTCCCATTGCGAACATCTTCTATAAGCTTTCTTAGTTTCGGGTCATCACGTTGTGCAGCCTTGATCTGTTCTATTAGGGAAGATTGGGCTCGAACATGTGCTAAGAAAACTCCTGATTCTCCAATGTCAAATTGAATTCCACCGGCCTCCAATTGATGGACTTCTTCAACAATTGGTCTCCTTGCAAGAGTGATATGGGCCAAGCTACCCATAGATTTTCTACTGAGGGCATCTGCTACAACATTTGCCTTTCCAGGATGATACAAAATAGTACAATCGTAATCTTTTAGCAACTCCATCCACCTCCGTTGTCTCAAATTTAAATCCTTCTGTTGAAATATATACTTCAAACTCTTGTGATCCGTATAGATCTCACAGGTCTCACCATAAAGGTAGTGTCTCCAAATCTTCAAAGCAAAAATGACTGCTGCCATTTCCAGGTCATGAGTTGGATAATTCTGCTCATGCTTCTTGAGTTGTCGCGAGGCATAAGCAATAACGCGGCCATGCTGCATCAATACACAACCCAGTCCTATCCGAGATGCGTCACAAAAGACTGAGAATCTCCCAGACCCAGAAGGTAAAACAAGAACTGGTGCTGAGGTTAGACAAGTCTTAAGTGTCTGGAAACTTTCCTCACAAGCTTCTGACCATTGAAACTTCACATTTTTCTGAGTTAACTTGGTTAATGGTGCCGAAATTCTGGAGAAGTTCTTGATGAATCGCCGATAGTAACCGACCAATCCTAGAAAGCTACGAATTTCCGTCACTGTAGTAGGCCTTGGCCACTTCTGAACGGCTTCTACTTTCTTTGGATCCACCATGATTCCATCTTTTGATACCACATGCCCCAAAAATGTCACTTGATCAAGCCAAAACTCACATTTAGAAAACTTAGCATAAAGCTTGTGATCCCTTAAGGTTTGTAACACAATCCTCAAATGATACTCATGCTCCGTATCATTTTTCGAATACACCAAGATATCATCGATGAAGACGATAACAAAGTGATCTAAGAAAGGTTTGAAGACTCGATTCATTAAGTCCATGAAAGCTGCAGGCGCATTCGTCAGAATACGATAGGGAGGAATGGACACAAGTTGGACTCCCGGAGCTAATTCTATGGAAAACTCAACTTCGCGGTCAGGTGGCATCCTTGGTAGCTCATTAGGGAACACGTCAGGAAATTCTCTAACTATAGGAACCTGATCAAGACTAGGCACTTCGGCATCAACATCTCTAACAACTGCCAGAAATCCTTGGTTCCCCTTATCCATCAATTGCATAGCACTCATAGATGAGATGATGCTAGCTAAAGTGGGACAGTCATCACCCTAAAAACAAAATGTGAGATACCCGGTATGTCAAACTTCACAGTTTTGGAGTAACAGCCCACATCAGTATGACAAGCTGCTAACCAATCCATGCCTAAGATGACATCAATATCTTCCATTGGTTCTAAAAGGATCAAATCAGCTAAGGTTTCAACCGTATTAATTCTAACAATACAAAATCGAAACACGAATCGGACCACCGTGGAGACTCCAAGTGGAGTGCCAACATGAAATGGGTGGGATAACAGTTCAGGGTGTTTATCGAAATGAGATGCAAGATGTGGAGATACATATGAATAATGAGAACCCGTATCAAATAACACTCACGCATCTAAAGAACAAACTTGTAAAGTACCTGCCACCACAGCAATAGAAGCTTGAGCATCTTGACGTGTTAAAGCATACACACGTGCCTGACCTCTTCCTCTTTGGCTCCCTCCTCTGTTATAAGTCTGACCCCTGCCACCTGCTCCTCTGCCACTAGGACCAGAAGAATTTTCAATAGACATAGCTGAAGATGATGGCATTGGTGTTGTAGGACGTGCAATACTTGGAGCAAAGCCTCCTCTAGGATTTGGACAATCCCTCCTAAGATGACCAGATTGACCACAACCAAAACATGCACCAGTAGCCTTGAAACATATACCGGAATGGTAACTCCCACACT
>NC_029792.2:18971898-18979054 GCF_000816755.2 Arachis ipaensis
ATGCCCCGAACCAAGCCATGACTGGCGCTCAAGGGACAAGTCCCTCAGCAAGCCAAACAACCTAATTTTCAAAAATACAGACAGAATCTCCTTTGTTGCTAGGACCTTACCCATATAAAAATTATCTTCTTGTATCAATAATAAACATCCATTTCCAGAGACAACAACAACAACATATTCCAATTATATCCACAACCAAACATGTCCAAAATATGCGTTATATATATTAAGTTGATAACTAGAATATATAGTTAAATCCATAAGTCGTACATAACCAAATTATAATTACTATCTAAACAGTTTGAGATTCAAAATAACATACTCACACGAGGATCCTGCCTGTGGCATATGGAGCATTGACATAATCTAAATTTTGAGCAAAGGTTCCATTACATAATACTTAGCCCTTGGAAAGAAGAAGGGCTCACCAAAATGACTATGATCTACTGAGGAGCAGGTGGAATGGAACCTGGAATGACTCCCGTATCTGAAAAACATGAGAATATAATAGGGTGAGTTTTGCAACTCAGTGAGCAAACATTATATCTATAACCCACACGAGACAATACAAGTTTTACATATATATAAGAATGCATACTAAAATTTAATTAAAATTTAATAAAGTCAAATAAAAAAAAACGTGTATGCTTTACAAAATATATAAATATCGTCTCGTGTGTATTTTTATAAAATTGTGAGTTTTACGAATCATTATTTATTTCAAAAATTCAAAAATCACAATAGTAAAATATTTTCAAACTCTAAAATTAATGATTCAACAAAATATTGGTAATAATTCCGTACGGTATAACAGATCCAACGTGTGGCCTACACGTTGGGCTAGCAACGCCCCTGCTAGCTGAGGTCTGAGTTAGATGCATCTAAGTTAACGTCATAACCGCCGTTAACTACGGTTTTCTAGTCAGAGTCTCCCAAACCAATCCAAACCAAATCATTTATAATAAATCTCTAATAATTATAACATATTACTAAATTTTCATATTAAGTCAAAATATATATAAGAATGCATACTAAAATCTAATTAAAATTTAATAAAGTCAAATAAAAAAAAACGTGTATGCTTTACAAAATATATAAATATCGTCTCGTGTGTATTTTTATAAAATTGTGAGTTTCACGAATCATTATTTATTTCAAAAATTCAAAAATCACAATAGTAAAATATTTTCAAACTCTAAAATTAATGATTCAACAAAATATTGGTAATAATATATTTAAAAAAACAATTATAGATATAATATCCACTCACAACTTGATTCCAAAGAACCGGAAGCAACTCTGAGCGCGTCAACGAGCTACCAATTGATGTCCAAAAATTCTACAACTCTAGAAATAGGACAATAATAATATTTGTGAGCTACTAATATTGTCAATTAACATAATCTTGCTCACCTTGACAAAAGTCTCAAATTTTCTAACCCTAATAACCCTAATTCGGATTTATACATACCCATAAATATAGAGATGACAAGAATTGGAAATATGGCTAATTATTGAGTCAAAGAGTTACCTTAAAGTCTCAATAATAATTGGAACTCAAGGATTGAATGGTTCCTTCACTCATTAAGTTGAAATCACATGATTTGGAGGTTTTGAGAAAATAAGATTTTGAATAAAAGAGGTAGAATAGAGAAGAAAAGAAAGCAAGATGATAAAGGTGAGTTTGATGATATAGGGTGGTTGATGCAAGGAGAAGAGATGAGGAATTGTAGTAGAGAAGGGAAGAGAAGAGAGGATTTTTAGTGTTGTTGTTAGGAAGAAATAAAAAGAAGAAATGAAAGAAAGAAGGGGAGTGTCGAAGGAGGGGGGGCACGGAGAAGAGAAAATAAATGTTTAAGTGGGGGCATGTGCCCCCCACGTGCTCTCCCCCCTTTTCTTTTCCCCAAATTTTCTAACCCTAATAACCCTAATTCGGATTTATACATACCCATAAATATAGAGATGACAAGAATTGGGAATATGGCTAATTATTGAGTCAAAGAGTTACCTTAAAGTCTCAATAATAATTGGAACTCAAGGATTGAATGGTTCCTTCACTCATTAAGTTGAAATCACATGATTTGGAAACTTTGAGAAAATAAGATTTTGAATAAAAAGATGTAGAGTAGAGAAGAAAAGAAAGCAAGATGATAAAGGTGAGTTTGATGATATAGGGTTGTTGATGCAAAGAGAAGAGATGAGGAATTGTAGTTAAGAAGGGAAGAGAAGAGAGGATTTTTAGTGTTGTTGTTAGGAAGAAATAAAAAGAAGAAATGAAAGAAAGAAGGGGAGTGTCGAAGGAGGGGGGGGCACGGAGAAGAGAAAATAAATGTTTAAGTGGGGGCATGTGCCCCCCACGTGCTCTCCCCCCTTTTCTTTTTTTTTTTTTTTCTTGTCGGTTACTACATTCTCTCCCCCTTAGAAAATTCGGTCCCCGAATTTCGAATTTATATACGGTGATAAGTGTGATAGTTACCTTCGGACTCAAACAAATACGGATATTTGTCGCGCATAGCGTCCTCTACTTCCCAAGTTGCTTCTTCTACCGAATGATTCTTCCAAACAACCTTCACAGACGCTATCTCTTTAGAACGTAGTTTCTTTACTTGGCGATCAACTATAGCCACCGGTTCCTCTTCAAATGATAAATCTTCCTTCTTTTTCTTGTCGGTTACTACATGTTATGCCAAGAGGTAGATGTGTCAGGTAACACCACACCTGAGTGCTTCTTGAAACCATCTTTGCTGCAACTTAATGGAGTGATCCTAACACAGCCATCAGACCAATATAAGTCCTTCCATTTTCTTGCGTATTTTGGAACAAATCCTTCTAGGCATGTGCAGATTGGAGCCGGAGTGCCTCTACAAACAGAATTTACACCGCAGTGCGCATACTTGTCACATTCGCCTTCTGGTAAAGAAAGAACTGTCTCCCAGCTACTGGTTTATCTTGACCAATGTAGAAGCTGTACACCGCCCCAAGGGGTCACCACACTTCTAATAACACTATAGGTATCTAAAGGTTGGAGCTTACAAATTAGCTCCTTTTCACGGAAATCATGATCAGTTGGCAGTATTTTAGTATAGCGCAAATAAATTGTAGCTCCTGAAAACACAAGTCCATTCCAGGGTCCCACTCTGACCATTATGACAGTTCCATTTGTTAGAACAGCTTGTGGAATGCCTCTGGGGTCTATTCTAAATTTGAAGTCTCCATGGCCAGGATCATCAGCACTTCTCGAAGATGTTAAAGTTCTCTCTAGCCCCGTCACTGGATCCCAACCTATCTTTGATCCTGGCAAGAGTGTATCACCAAGAAAATCAAAACTCTGCCACAAGAAGTGCTCCCCATTATGGCCATCTTTGACAACAAGATTTCCTGAGACCAGGAGCTGTGCAACCGGATTCTCCGCTTTCCCTGACATGGTGGAAGACCACACAGTGCTGTTGCTGGTGCCATTAACAAGGAGAACAAGTCCTTGATGGGTTACTTTTAAAACTCCAGAGGTATCATTGAGTGCAGTTTCTCTGTTGGCAACCCACACAACTGTTAAAGGGGACATATTGTGGTACCAGATACCAACATATCGGCCCTTTGAGTTTCCAGGACTGAAGAAACCTAGTTCAAAGATTCCTTCATGTGAAATCAATGTCTCTCCATCGCTGAGGGATTGAATAGAGGTTATATTGTTCAGCGAGGTGGAGGTTCTTAACATAAGTGAGAATAGAAAGGACCAAGACCATAGAATCTTCAACTTTTGCATGCTTTTTGGATGGGGAACAACGTGTTTCTACTAAAATACAAAAAAGAATGGTAAGGAACTGATTCTACGTGGTCAGTGTTTAAACATAAAAACATGTTTTCTTAGAAATGGGTAAAATTTTGTAGGACTGAATAAGGCGGGTTCTACCGTAGCTACGTGAGGTGGCCACGAGCTTGAGATTCCCCAAAAGGTGGACACCCAGCTGGCACGGAAATAGAGTTGACCACACTGAGAGGGCGTTTACACATGTCTGCTGGGTTTAGCATTAAGCGAGGATAATGCAACGGAAGAGTATCTATTTATTATTTATATATTTTGGTAGACCTGCCTCTTATAAAATATTAAGATCATTTAGTATTTATTCAAATTATTTAGTATATTTGAATATAATTAAATTGAATTGGTTTAATAATTAGTTTATTAGTTTGTTTAAGTAAGTATTAAGGGTTTAAATTTGTGTTGTGTATGTAATAATTCATTGGTCAACAGCAAACTTTTAAATGGAGTTCTGATTTACAACAGATTAATCCTTAATCTGCAAAACTAAAAAATATCATAAAAGACCAAAAAATATGTCTGGATATTTATTATATGATATTATACTTTGTTATTTGAATTTTTTTACACTTACAAATACTTTTGTATATGTCATTTTTACACAATTTGAATATACACAAATTTTTTGACTGTCTTTTTTATTTTTTTAACATAGTATTAAAATCATAGTATTTTCAAAAAGAATAAATGATTTTTCTTCGAATAAAATCACCATATTTTTTTACACTTTTCTTCCGTATTATTTTTCTTTTTCTTTCGTCACTACTTTGATGCTTTCTCTCCTGACTCATTAATGATTTACATATTCTCTCCAGGTCTAACGAGTCAAATACCAAATCTTGCTGCTGTAAGAGCCGACATGCGTCTCGAGTTCTCGATCTCTCCATGTCCACTGCCACCATCTTCCCCTTCATTGTTTTTCAGATTCAATCTGGACAGTCTATTTTTAATACTAGATCAATGGTCCAGATCAATGCCTCCTCTCCTCATCCGTGTTTGCTTACGTTACCTAAAGATAAATCAGCACATTAATGTGATATTCTCTTCCAATTTGATAATGTCACGTGTTAGCACACTACTGACGTGGCAAATGATGTGTCAATTAACGTGGCATTTATGTATGGACTCCGCTTAAAGTTTTTTGGTAATATATTTTCGATTTTACTCTCTATTTTTACGATTTTTGCTCCGATCTTGATATTTTTCATCTTTGTGGGATATTTACCTATTCTCATGGAGAAATTAGATATTTTTCATCACCTTTTGAGTTTTGACAGTTTGTCATCTTTTGACAGTTTGTCATCTTTTGGCAGTTTGCCATCTCTCTGCAGTTTGTCACTTATTTGTTAGTTTTCTGGTAGTTCACCATCTTTCCGACAGTTTGTCACTTTTTCGGCATTTCTCTAGTTGTTCGTCATCTTTCTGACAGTTCGCCATCTTTTCGGCAGTTCGTCACTCTTATGGTATTTCCATCTGCGCTTCCTTCTGTCAGTTCTATCTGTGTTGCCTTCCAACAATTTCGTTTGCACTTTCTTCCGATAGTTCTGTTTGCGCTTCCTTTTATCAGTTCCATATGTGTTCCGTTCTGGCAGGTTTCATTCGTCTTTGCCCGTTCCATCAATTTCTGCAGTCTTTTCTTATTTTGCTGTTTTAAATAAGTTTCAAATTGAAGTTGCCACTTGAGTTTGAGGGAAGGTGTTAGAATATATTAAGATCAATTAGCATTCATTTGAATTATTTAGCATTTCAGAATATTTATTATATGATATTTCATTTTTTATTATTTCGATTCTTTTACCATCAATAAATACCTTTGTATATTGTGTCATTCTCACATAATTTAAATACACACATTTTTTTTACTGCACTTTCTTACCTTTCTAACACTATATATTATCTATTATAATATAAAAGAGTCTACAAGTAGTATTAAATTGAGTGAATAGTTCATAAATTTTTAAGTTTTATACATTGGTAAATCACCAAAATGCACTCGAATTATTTTGTCACTTAAAAAAAAAGTCTCTAAATTTTGTTGTTGATAAAAATGTCATCAAATTATTTAAAAATGTGACAAAAATATACATTTGTAAACTGAAACGTTCTAGTTAATAAAAAAGAATGACGTGATAAATAGAACTTTCTATGTGGGTGAGATTCAAACATTGGCAAGTGAGTTACGTCACCTTTTTTCATTAACCGAGCAGGTTTATAAACGCAGTTGAATATTTTTGACACATTTTAAAATTATTTGAGGATATCTCTGTGGTTATCAAAATTTGAAAATACTTTTATTAGTATGAAGATAATTTTATGGTTTACCTTTATATAAAATTATCAAGTCATTCATAAATTGTTTTTTTTTTTAATTTCTACACTATCTCTTAATTCAACAAGTTAAGGACTAATTTACCGTAGATTTAAGATCCATTTAAGAGTTTGTTGCTGTCCAATAAATTACAAATGTACAAGACAGAATTTAAACTTCTGATATTTATTTAAACAAATAAGTAAACTAACCTCTTAATTAATCCAAGTTAATTTCATAAATTTAATTTGTAATTACAGTGAAGTCAGGTTACTCGATAGCATACCAATTCTACCACCTTTTCATTGACACTTTGAACCCCCGATTTCAAACCAATTCTACCACCTTTTCATTGACACTTTGAACCCTCGATTTCAAACGAAAGAGTTGTGACAAAGTATTTGGAATATATAGGATAGCTGAAAGTTTGCAATTTTATATGGAGATTGGTTCATAAAAAAATAACAGCACTAGAAAAGGTGTATGCAAGAATCCCCAATATTAACGCTCACTGTCCAAGATGTTCAACAGAACCAGAATCGGCACTTCACTCGATGGTTTTTTGTTCGGAATCTATGGCAGTCTAGAACATGTCTCAATTTGCTAGTTTGATTCCAAGAGATGCTAACCTTCAAGCATGGTAGGATAGTGTCAAATGGTAGAGAAGCTGAAACACTAACCATAATTCAAGAGAAGGAAGGACGAGCTTGTCTACCTCCTTTAAAAAAATATGGCTGTCACGAAATTCCTTTATCTTTGACCAGAAACGGAAGGAGTCTGGAAAAATTTTATCCATGAAATGAAGATGGCGACACAAGTTCCGAATCCATTGCATTCCACCGCAACCACACCTTTAATTTGATTTTTTAATTGATTTAGTTTCTATTTCATTTTCTTTGAGTATTGTCATCTCTTTTTATTTAAAAAATTCTCAATTGCTAAAATATGTTGTTTATTGTATTTGATCTTTTTTATCCAATAAATTACAAGTTCTATCTTTAAAAAAAAAAAACTATTTTAATAAGTAC
>NC_029792.2:18979688-18996122 GCF_000816755.2 Arachis ipaensis
CTTAATTCAGTTTAATTATCGATTACTACTTCTAATGTTATTTTTTTCAATGTGAATTATTTTTGAAGTATCTTTGCTAGTAATTTTATATAAATTTTGTTCGTTCTCTTATTTTAAGTATTTTTTAACATACAATGCTTTACATTATTAATTTTATAACTCATCCACTTTACCGTCACTCTCTTGAGAAATACCAATATTTTTCAACATTTGTTATTATTATTATAACTTTAAATATTGCTTCTAGCGTCTATATATATGTAAATTATATGTTTTAAAAAATATGAATTAAATAATTTTAAACACAATTAACATTACTAAAAAAAGATTTTAGTTATAGGATTAATTTTGTTAATTATTGCAAAAATTGTTACAAAATATGAATTCAATGGTAAAGAGGATATTAATATTATTAAAAAGAGGTTTTAGTAGCATAGACCGTCTTATTAATTATTGTAAAGACCGTTACAAGAAGTAACATTTATTTTACATAAGATATATATGTTCATAATAGAATAATAATATCTATTATAATATCGTGACTTGACTCCTAACTTTCATGAATACCAACTCAAGAACAAGGCGGTAAAATATTGTAGAATTAATTTATTAGTAATATATTAAAACAGAGTTTAAAGTAGTCTTTAGATGTATTGTTCTAACTTTTTAATATTATGTCACGTTAGCTTACCTAGCTAATTCACACAATTTAAGTGCAATCTTCTATCTTTACGTTATGTCATATGATTCTTAATGTATTTTTATCTCCTCATAATAACCTATCTTTATATAATGTTATAGGACTCTTTTTTAACCTTAACTTTTTATATTCTCTTATCTTTTATTTTTATATAAGTTACACTATTGTTTCAATGCTAATGTTAATTCTTTTTAATAAGTATAAGTTTAACTAAAAACTAATTCTTTTTTTTCTTTTATACTCATCACTCATTCTTATACTTATTATATAAATCAACATTCACTTCACATATTTTCTTTACCTTTTCGTACATAATTTCATACCTCTTTCTTTTTCTCCGTCTTCCTTTCAATTCTTGCTAATTTTTTATATAACTAGAATTTGGTTGAAGACCGTAATTTTTTTATTTTTTTAATTTGCTAAACATATGTATTAGGTGATTATGCGATTGTATTTGTTAGTTTTTCTATTTCTCTATGTAATTGTATTTATGGGTTATATATTATTTTTGTCGTCTATAAATCACTTTTTTCCCTTTCAACAATTTACATTTTTAAATATCATTTATTTGTAATAATATTGTCATATTGTTGTAATTCATGAAAAATAAAATTAAAAAATTAAATATCGTTTTTAGTTATCAAAATATTAATAATATTCATACTTATATTTTATCTAATAGTTTTATTATTGTACTATAGTATTTAAATATAACTTAAAAAAATAATAAAAACTAACTATTTAAAAAATAAAAATAAAAAAATTATATAAATCAGGTGAATAAACTTCAATTGAATTTTTGTATTATTTATTATAATAATATATTAAAAGAGAGCACAAAGTAGTTTCACAATCATTCTTAGACATTTGATTTCATTCTATGTTGCTACATAAAATTTTTTTTTTCTTAGGTGGTATAATCTTCTATATTTGCATTATGCCATAGAATTCTCATGTTACTTTTATCTCATTATAATAACCCATCTTTCTATAATGTTATAAGATTCTTTTTAAACCTTAACTTTTCATATTCTTTTACTCTTTATTTTTGTGTAAGTTACACTATAACTTTTAATATTAATGTTAATTCTTTTTAATAGGTATAAGTTTAATTCATTCTCTTTTCCTTTCATACTCATCATCACTCATTCTTATATTTACTATATAAATCAACATTCAATTCACACATTTTCTTTATCTCTTCTCACATAATTTCATACCTCTTTCTCTTTCTCCCTCTCCATTCTTGCTAACTTTTTGCACAACTAGAATTTGATTGATGACCATATTTTCTTTTTAATTTGCTAAACATATGTATTAGATAATTGTGTAATGGTATTCATTAATTTTTTTTATTTCTTTGTGTAATTGTAGTAATAAGTTATATAATGTCTTTGTCGTCTATATATCACTTCTGAAGGTTGTGGTAGGCTTAGAGAAAGGGGGTTGAATACTTGAATCTATGCCTTCCTTTTAAGTTGCTTTTATTACCCTTTTAAAACTAACTTTCAATTCAGGTTCTGTTTGAACTCAGCAGCGGAAATTTATGAGACAATTTATTTTTGTCTCATGAATATCAGAAAACAGAACTCAGCAGAGAAGAGAAAAGCTAACACCAGCATGTATCCTGGTTCGGTTGCCTTGTGCTATGCAACCTACATCCAGTCTCCTCCACAACTATGGAAGAATTTCACTATAGTTAACAGTATTACATACACCAATTTCACAGGATTGACCCAATCCTTTCACTCTCAAGTTCTAACCTAACTTGACATTGGCTATGCTAACACCTAACTAATCACTCTTAGTGCTAACCCAACTAAGGAAGGAATACCTTACAGGTACAAGATACAAGACACTTAACCAACCTAAAGAAATCAGAGAATAATTCTAGGCTTTTCTCTCAAGTGTATCTCTAAGCCTTTTTCCACTCATGGCTTTTTCTTAAGCTTTCTCACAATGCCTTTTCTCTCAAGAAATTATAGAAAGATAAACTTAGAAAAGTACATTACAATCAGTAAAACATGAAGGAGATTGACTTCATCAGCAGCCTCTTTGCTATGTGTAAAATCAGATTCGCAAACCTCAGCTTGAGTTCTTTAGTATTGGCCGAATGTTTCTTTGAAAGAAAGCATTATCCAAGTAGAGGAACTTCTTTTCAGAACACAACTCTCAAACTCTGGTTTTCTCTCCTTGGTTTCTGAATGAACAGCAAACCTCTTTTATCTCCTTGCATATTGCTGGGTTCTTCTTCCAAGGTCAACACCTTGAGCCTTGAGCTTCACCAACCCACAGAATCACTTTTTCTCATTAAACCTTAGAGTAGAAACTTTGCTTCTGACTTCTTCATCTTGACCGAAAGCCATAAAGCAGTAACCATAGAGATCTTCTCATGGTCAACTTGATCTTAGCCATTGAGAAACTACTTGGTCCCCAAGTATCACTTGTGACCGTAGATGTACAGCAGAATAGGACAGAGAACAACTTTTCCTTGAATGCCATTTTTGGATAGAGCAGAGTATTGGGAAGAAGAGAAGAAGATCTGATGCATGCAAGAGGAGATGTGTTACCTTTAACCTAAGCTTGATTTGGCTTGGATTTTCTGATTAGACTTCTGTGTTTCAAGCTTAATCCTTCTCTCTCTTGCTTCTTTGATGATTTGCTTAGGGAAGAAGCTCTCTCTCTTTCTCTTTCTTACTTTTCTGAAACTCTGACCAACTCACAGAGGTGAACGTTGCACATTGAAAGAGTGAAGACTTCAATCTTACAAGAGAAGCTTTGTGGGATGGATACGGGCTTGGATTGGATTTCCATTAAGCAGCCCGTTTTGATTTCTTTGGCTTTGTTTCCTTTGGGCTTCGCTTGAATTACTAGCCCTCAGCTTTGTTGTTTTATTTTATTCCAATTTGGGCTGCTTGAATTGAATTATGGCCTGCAACACATAATAAATAATTAGTAATATGAAATTTATAATTAATCCATACTAATTATTTATTTACCAAAAATAATATTTGTCATCACTAATTAATTTAGTTAATTTCTTAACTCAACAATCTCCCCCTTGATGACAAACATGATTTAAGCAATAATCAAAAGGAAATGAATTTGAGTAAGGTTTAGAAACTCCCTTTAATTGTCATTTGCTTTTATGTTGCTCCCCCTTTCCTTTTCAATATTTGCTCCCCCTTGATTTATGCTTTTTTCTTTGTTCCTGTTTTATATTACACTTAAAGAAAGCACAATAAAGAGCTATACACATTTTTAGTGGCTAAAGGGTATCAAATAAGCAACATCACATAATCACCCCAACATCAAGCTAATGTCATCAGCAAAAGGATTTAGCATGTGAAATCAAGTTTTTTAATGCAGCAATTGGACAAAAATTCACAAAAGAAGTACTAGTAGCTACAGCATGCCAAAAGATTCCTAGTACCTAATATCCTATTGCTATTACTCCCCCTTTTGTCATCAAGGGCGGACAATAAGCATGGACAACAAAAAATAAAGTCTTGAATCCTGCAGAAAAGAGTTAGTTCACAGTGCAAATTACTGACTAAACTACCAAAGGTGCAGCAGTATCTAGAGTTATTACAGTCATCCAAAATGAAACAATTCAAAAGTAGCTAAAGAAACAGAAATTGTGAGACAAAAAGAGAGCAGCAGCAGCAGTTTCCATGAGGCAAATCCTAGGCATCAGAAACATTTCCCTCCGAAGCAGCTTCCTCTTCAACATCAGTGGCAATGTTTTCATCATTTTGAAGGTTATCAATGAAGGTCATGAGCACAGCCACCCTATCCCTTGATTTCTTCAGGAAGTTCTCATGCTTGCTAGCCAGCTTCCTTTGCTCTTTGCTCATTTCAATCAAGTGATTTGATTAGGAAACAAACTCTTGAGCGACATCCTTGACCACATTCAGCAAAGTAGATTTCTTCCCAGCGGAGATGGAAGTACCCTCAGTGGAAGGACCAGGAGAATCCTCAGCGATAAAATCATCATCTTCATCATCTAGGATAACTCTTTCATATCTAGTGGGTCCTTTGTTCTGTTTCACTGAACCACCCCTTTAGGTATGAATGTCTATTTTCATAGTTCTCATTGGTCAAGTCAACACCAAAATACTCAAATATGCAAGTTAGAAACATGCCATAAGGAAGTGCTTTGTCCTTTTCACTCCTAACAGAATCAAACATATATCTAACCATCAAGTATGCAAATGAAATTTCAGTTTTGGTGAGAAGGGCATATAAAACAAGAGTATCAGTGTAGGAAATCCTTTGATATGAGCCGCTTTGAGGCAGAATAATGTGGTTGACCATTCGGTGCAATTGAGCACGCTCATATCTTAGGGCTTTGTGAGTGGGTGTAATGCCATCAATTAAAGAAACATGTTCACAGATGTGTGCCAATGCATCATGATAAGAAATTCCAACACCTTCATCCCACTTAACCGAAGTGTAAGCACAAGGCCCAACATCAGTATACTTCAAAGCATCACTGATAGTTTCATTATTTAAAACTATGTCTCGACCCTTTACATATGAGTGAGCAGTGCCTTCATGATAAGTCATGTTTGCATAAAATTCTTTGACCAACAAGGGATAAACAGGCTTTTTGATGTCAAAAAGGTGATTCCAGTCCAGAAAAATCAAGTTATCAACAAATGGAAAATCTTTTCTTTTCAAAGATGGAAAATCAGCGAGAAAAGAAGGACATAGGGTACGATACTGGATAACCCCCTCATAAAAATCATTGTTCATGGCAGATTTGAATCTATAAGGATTATAGTTCGAATGAGAAGTCAAAAAGTGAGCTTTGTGATCAAAAGGGCCAATGTCTGGTTCTTTAACTGACTTAAGAGGAACTCGAGTTTTACCTCTTTGAGAACGTGATGGAACAGACCTAGACTTTGGTTGTGTGGACTCAGGTAGAGGTTCAGGTGTGGCTGGTCGCTTCCCCTTTGATGAACTCAGTTTCGATGACCCCGGCTTGGATGGAGGTTCTTTCGTCTGTGGTGTCTTCTTGGCGGAAGGAGTAACCCTAGAAGGATTTTTGGTTCTTGCCATGGGATCACACCGAGGAGGAGAGGTAGGAGGAGAAGGAGATGGAGTGAAGGTTCGGTCGTGAGAGCGGGTTGAGGGCTTTGTGAGAGACTTGAAGATTTTTTCATGAGGAGGCCTTTTAGCAAAGGTTTTCTTCCTCATTTAGTGATATTTAGGCTTTTGAGGGAAGAGGAGCAGAAAAGAGAGTGGGAAGAAACTGAAGAGTTTGAGGAGAAGTTATGGAGGGAAGAGAGGGAGTGTTGGTAACCGTACCCAAAAGTAGATTTCCAAAACCATGCAACTGCATCACCATTTGAAAAGACTTGAAAAGACATGACCTCATAAAAGAAAGATTTTATTTGATTTTAAAATAAAACTGGAAATTAATTTTAATTTTTGAAATACAACCAAAAAAAAATAAATCAAACTGAAAATCCTTTTGGATAAAAATTAAAATCCTTTCAAAAGATATTTTAATCACACAGCCCAAAAAAAATGATAACCATAACAAAAATTGTGACATTCATATATGGACCCAGGGATAGTTGGATTTAATGGAAACACATTGGACCACTCTAGTTCTGGTTTTTGAGGTTGGCCCAAATCATTTTGCACTTGAAATAAGCCCAGATCACATTGATTAAGGGGGAACGCTCTTCTTCTGCCCAGAATTGTCTCATACCTGTTCATGAGACAAAAAGCTCCAGCAAACACATCAGCATTTTTCAAATAAAGAATCATAACTCAAAATTCCTAGACAAGTCCTAAGCATGCAGAATCTGTCCTCAGCTAATGATTTTGTGAAAATATCTGCTAATTATTCTTCTGATTTAACAAATTGAATATTAATATCCCCCTTTTGGACATGTTCTCTTATTGAGTGAAATTTTACTTCAATATGCTTAGTCCTAGAGTGCAAAACTGGATTTTTAGAAATATTAATGGCACTCATATTATCACACATCAAGGGAATATTTTCAGCATTTAATTTGTAATCAACAAGCTGTGTTTTTAACCATAAAAGCTGAGAACAACAAGAAGAAGCAGCAATATACTCAGCCACTGTTGGTTGCTTTTTACTTGACCAAACATTCAATGACTTTTCAAGGAAGCAACATAGGCCTGAAGTACTCCTTCTATCAACTCTATCACCAGCAAAATCTGCATCACAATAACCAATTATAGAAGAATCATCAATCTTAGGATACCAAAGACCAAAATTGGATGTGCCATGAATATATCTAATGATCCTTTTAACTGCAGAAAGATGTGACTCTTTAGGTTTGGATTGGAACCTAGAACACAATCCAACACTTTGCACAATATCAGGCCTAGAGGAAGTTAAGTACATAAGAGAACCAATCATTCCTCTATACCTAGTCTCATCAACATATTTCTCAGTTTCTCCCTTATCTAATTTAGAACTAGGATGCATGGGAGTTCCCATGGGTTTGGCATTTTCCATACCAAATTTCTTAACTAATTCCTTGGCATACTTTTCTTGATGAATGAAAATATCTTTTCCAGTTTGTTTAATTTGCAGCCCAAGGAAGAAATTAAGTTCACCCATCATACTCATGTCAAATTCACTTGTCATGAGTTTTCCAAATTCAGAACAAAGGGATTCATTGGCTGATCCAAAAATAATGTCATCAACATATATTTGGACTAGAATAAAAGAAACATTAGAGTTCTTGATAAATAGAGTTGTGTCAGTGGTGCCTCTTTGAAAACCATTTTTCAAAAGAAAAGAGCTAACTCTCTCATACCAAGCTCTAGGAGCTTGTCTTAAACCATAGAGAACTTAAGATAATTTGAAAACATGATCAAAATGCTCTTTATTTTCAAAACCAAGAGGCTGCTCCACATACACTTCTCTATCTATCACTCCATTCAAAAATGCACATTTCACATCCAGTTGATATGATTTAAAACCACAATGTGCAGCATAAGCTAAGAGAAGTCTTATGGCTTTCATTCGGACAACAGGGGCAAAGGATTCATCAAAGTCTATTCCTTCTTCTTGGTCATATCCTTGTGCCACTAGCCTTGCCTTGTTTCTTGCAATGCTACCATCTTCTCCCAACTTGTTCCGAAAAATCCACTTGGTGCCGGTCACTTTCTTTCCACTCAGCCTTGGAACCAAAGTCCATACTTGGTTCTTTTCAAACTCAAGAAGCTCATCCTCCATAGCTTTAACCCAAGAAGGGTCACTAAGGGCTTTCTTGACATTTTGAGGCTCTATTTGTGAAAGAAGGGCAATGTTTGATCCTTCATTTGCCTTTCTAGTGGAAGACCTTGTTTGCACTCCATGAGAAACGTCCCCAATGACAAATTCCTCGGGATAGTTCTTCAAGAACCTCAATTCACAAGGTCTGGTGGACTTGGAGGCAGATTCAGTCACCAAAGGATTCTGGGTGTTGCTGGCTTCAAGGTTTCCTTCAGATTCATGAGACAAAATAGAATTATCTCTCAAATTTTCAATAGTTGCAGTTTCTGGTTCAGTTTGACCAGAATGTCCTTTCTCTTGATTTTGCACAGTTTCAACTTCCTTTTGAGCTTGATTTCCTACATCACAATCTTCTAAAATGCTTTGTACCAAGTTAGTATCACAGAATATAACATGTATAGACTCCTCAATAATTCTAGCATCTTGATGATAAACCCTATATGCTTTACTAGTTGTGGAATATCCTACAAACAAACACTCATAAGCCTTTGGATCAAATTTTCTCAAATTTTCTTCGTTATTTAAAACAAAACATTTGCATCCAAAGATGTGTAAGTAGTCTAAGTTTGGTGGGTAGCCTTTCCAAAGTTCATAAGGGGTTTTCTTCAAAAATTTTCTTATGATTGTTCTATTTAAAATGTGGCAAGCTGTGTTGACCGCTTCAGCCCAAAGGAATTTTGGAACATTACTCTCACAAAGCATAGCTCTTGTCATCTCTTGTATGCTTCTATTTCTTCTTTCCATAACACCATTTTGTTGTGGTGTTCTTGGACAAGAGAAGTTGTAAGATATTCCAAATTCCTCACAAAAAGATTCAAACAAATTATTTTCAAATTCAGTTCCATGATCACTTCTTATAGAAGAGATTTTCAAATCCTTTTCATTTTGAATTTTCTTGCAAAAAGGTTCAAAAACCGAAAAGGCTTCATTCTTGTGTGCAAGAAATAAAACCCAACCAAACCTAGTATATTCATCCACAATCACTAAACCATAATGTTTACCACCTAGGCTTTGAGTTCTTGTTGGACCAAATAAATCAATGTGTAACAACTCAAGTGGTCTTTTAGTAGAGATGTCTTCCTTTGGTTTAAAAGAACTTTTTGTTTGTTTTCCCATTTGGCAAGCATCACAAGTGATGTCTTTGTCAAACTTTATCAAAGGAAGGCCTCTTACTAATTCTTTCTTTACAAGTTTGTTTATTTGAAACATACTTGCATGGCCCAATCTCTTGTGCCATAACTACTTTTCAGATTCTTTAGAGTGAAGACAAACTACATTTTGATCCTTTAGTTCATCAAGAGTAAGTCCATACATATTATTGAAATGCTTGGCAACAAATATCACTTCATTTGTCTTTTCATTAACAACACATCATTCAAGCCTTTTGAAAACAACTAAATATCCTAAATCACACAGCTGACTTATACTCAAAAGATTGTGCTTTAAACCACATACCAAAAGTACATCATCAATGAAAGTAGATTGCTCATTACCTACTTTTCCAACAGCAATGATTTTACCTTTATCATCATCTCCAAAGGTCACAAAACCTCCATCATACTTATTTAGTTTGATGAAGTAGGTTGACCTTCCAGTCATGTGCCTTGAACATCCACTATCCATGTACCACATGTCCTTTTTGTTCTTGGATGCTAGGCAAATCTGCATGAAGAGTTTCAAGTAGCCTTAGGTATCCAAATTGATTTGGATCCTTTGAAGTTAATCCATCTTGGTTGCCCAAGTGCATTGAAATCACAAACAACATCATACATTTTGTTTCCTACAACTCTCTTTTCAATGAAGCATTGTGCATATGAGTGACCAAATTTCTTGCAATTGACACAATGATTTTCTGATGTGTGTCACTGAAATTGAGGTGAGTTATAATGCTTGAAATGATTAAAGTGTTGAAATTTTTTGGTTTTTGGAGGAGATGCATTTCTTTTGACAAACTGATTTTTATTGAAGTTATTCCTCTTTACAAAAGCATTTTCACCAGAATTTTTTTGAACATTTTTACCTTTCGAAAACGAGGTTTTGTTGTAAAATGGTGGTTTCTTGAAAGCAGCCTCATTTTTCGAAATGTAACCCAAACCAGGCCAGTTTGAACTCGGATTAGTTCTTGGTGAAGGCTCAGTTTTACTCGTGTACATTTCATCATATTTTTCTTCAAAAATTGAAGCATATCCAATATCTGATTTGTTTGGTATGGATTTGGTATTTGATGAAGAAGCCACAAATTTTATAGAGGAAGTGTTGGAAACTGCATCTTCCTTGGCTATGTAGCCTAAACCAGATTTTTCAAACAATGGTCTTTGATTTGCAAGTAATTTGTCCAAGTTACTAGAACCTTGAGCAAATTTTGCTAAGTCACCATTCAACCTTTTAATCATGTCATTTAATCTTTCATTTTTAGCAATTAACTCATGAGAAGGATCCACAATGTGCTTTCCTTTTAATTTTTCAAGTTCAGATTTTAGAAATCTATTTTCTTCAATGATGTCCAAAGCACATTCAGTTTCCTTTACTTTTTCTTTTAAAAAATCATTTTCAGCTCTTAACACATCTCTTTCTGATCTGCATTCATTGTATTTGTCAAGCAGTTTTGAGGTGTTTAAAGTGAGATCATCAATAATAGCATGTAAGTCCTCAATGGTCAAATCATAGTAATTTACCTCATCAAGATTGTTGTTTCCAGCCATGAAACAGTCTTTGTCATCTCCTTCAGATTCTTCTTCTTCATTTGAGTCGTTCTCAAGATCCTCCCAAGCTGCCATGAGTACTCTCTTCCTTTCCTTCTTTCCTTTGTCATCCTTTTTGAGCTTTGGACAGTTTAGCTTGAAATGTCCAGCTTCCTTGCAGTGATGACACGTCACCTTGCTCAAGTCGATCTTGTGCTCCTTTGAACTTGAACCCTTGTATTTGCCCTTGTTCTTCATCATCCTTTTAAATCTCTTAGCAAAAAACAAAAGCTCGTCATCTGAAATATCATCACTAAACTCACTCTCTTTTGGTTCTATTTGTGACTTGAGGGATATTCCCTTTTTCTTTGAGTCTGTGTTTGTGTGTGTGGCTTCATAGGCAAGGAGTTTTCTTCTCAGCTCATCATAGGTTATGGGACTTATGTTGTTACTCTCGGTTAGGACAGTGGCAGTGTTTTCCCATTCTTTTGTGAGGCTTCTAAGGAGTTTTCTCACCAAGGTTTGTTCTGCATAGTTTGTACCCATAGCATCAAGGTTGTTGATTATGATTGAGAATCTCTCAAATGCTTCATCAATGCTTTCTCCATCCTTCATGCTAAACATCTCGTACTCTTTTCACAGCATATCAATCCTCGTTTCTTTTGACTTGTTTAGTGCCTTCGTGTGTAACTTGGAGTTTTTCCCAGATTTCTTTGGCTGTCTTGCATCTAGACACCTTCTGGTACTCTTCAAAGCTGATAGCACAGTGAAGAAGGTTGATTACTTTAGCATTCAGCTCTATCTTCTTCTTATCATCTTCATTCCATTCAGCTTCTTCTTTTGGAGTCACCACTCCATCAGCACTTGTTTTTGTTGGGATCTTGGGACCGCTCACAACAATCTTCCATATGTTGTAGTCAATGGATTGGATGAAAATCCTTATCCTTTCTTTCCAGTAGGAGTAGTTCTTCCCGTTGAAGAAAGCTGGCC
Organism: Arachis ipaensis; assembly: GCF_000816755.2. NCBI lineage: Eukaryota > Viridiplantae > Streptophyta > Magnoliopsida > Fabales > Fabaceae > Arachis > Arachis ipaensis. Next base: position 18,991,330 of record NC_029792.2, read on the forward strand.
GGTTGTTTGACTTGCCTTCAGTGAGGGTGTAGGCAACTGTGGTTGTGCCCAAGTTGTTCGCCATTGGATCTTTGCTCCAAGCGGTTAAGCTTGATTCTTGAGACCTTAGCTCCTGATACCAATTGAAGGTTGTGGTAGGCTTAGAGAAGGGGGGTTGAATCTATGCCTTCCTTTTAAGTTCCTGTTATTACCCTATTAAAACTAACTTTCAATTCAGGTTCTGTTTGAACTCAGCAGCGGAAATTTATGAGACAATTTATTTTTGTCTCATGAATATAAAAAAACAGAACTCAACAGAGAAGAGAAAAGCTAACACCAGCATGTATCCTGGTTCGGTTGCCTTGTGCTATGCAACCTACATCCAGTCTCCTCCATAACTATGGAAGAATTTCACTATAGTTAACAGTATTACATACACCAATTTCACAGGATTGACCCAATCCTTTCACTCTCAAGTTCTAACCTAACTTGACATTGGCTATGCTAATACCTAACTAATCACTCTTAGTGCTAACCCAACTAAGGAAGGGATACCTTACAGGTACAAGATACAAGACACTTAACCAACCTAAAGAAATCAGAGAATAACTCTAGGCTTTTCTCTCAAGTGTATCTCTAAGCCTTTTTCCACTCATGGCTTTTTCTTAAGCTTTCTCACAATGCCTTTTCTCTCAAGAAATTACAGAAAGATAAACTTAGAAAAGTACATTATAATCAGTAAAACATGAAGGAGATTGACTTCATCAGCAACCTCTTTGCTATGTGCAAAACCAGATTCGCAAACCTCAGCTTGAGTTCTTCAGTATTGGCCAAATGCTTCTTTGAAAGAAAGCATTATCCAAGTAGAGGAACTTCTTTTCAGAACACAACTCTCAAACTCTGGTTTTCTCTCCTTGGTTTCTGAATGAACAGCAAACCTCTTTTATCTCCTTGCATATTGCTGGGTTCTTCTTCCAAGGTCAACACCTTGAGCCTTGAGCTTCACCAACCCACAGAATCACTTTTTCTCATTAAACCTTAGAGTAGAAACTTTGTTTCTGACTTCTTCATCTTGACCGAAAGCCATAAAGTAGTAACCATAGAGATCTTCTCATGGTCAACTTGATCTTAGCCATTGAGAAACTACTTGGTCCCCAAGTATCACTTGTGACCGTAGATGTACAGCAGAATAGGGCAGAGAACAACTTTCCCTTGAATGCCATTTTCGGATAGAGCAGAGTGTTGGGAAGAAGAGAAGAAGATCTGATGCATGCAAGAGGAGATGTGTTACCTTTAACCTAAGCTTGATTTGGCTTGGATTTTCTGATTAGACTTCTGTGTTTCAAGCTTAATCCTTCTCTCTCTTGCTTCTTTGATGATTTGCTTAGGGAAGAAGCTCTCTCTCTTTCTCTTTCTTACTTTTCTGAAACTCTGACCAACTCACAGAGGTGAACGTTGCACATTGAAAGAGTGAAGACTTCAATCTTACAAGAGAAGCTTTGTGGGATGGATACAGGCTTGGATTGGATTTTCATTAAGCAGCCCGTTTTGATTTCTTTGGCTTTGTTTCCTTTGAGCTTCGCTTGAATTATTAGCCCTCAGCTTTGTTGTTTTATTTTATTCCAATTTGGGCTGCTTGAATTGAATTATGGCCTGCAACACATAATAAATAATTAGTAATATGAAATTTATAATTAATCCATACTAATTATTTATTTACCAAAAATAATGTTTGTCATCACTAATTAATTTAGTTAATTTCTTAACTCAACAACTTCTTTTTTCTTTCAATAATTTATATTTTTTTAATATTATTTAGTTGTAATAGTATTGTTGAAAATACATGTTGTCATGATTCATGAAAAATAAAACAATAAAGCTCCACCTCCATATAAAAAACCTATCCAAGTCATCCAAGCAATTTTTCTTTAACGCGCCTCCCCCTTCCCCCAAAGTTACGTGAAATATACATGCGCCTCCCTCTCCCTCCTATCAATGTAACAGATTTACATAAACTTCTTCTTCAACGTAAACATTCTTCTTCTTCTTCTTCTTCTTCTTCTTCTTCTTCTTTTCTTCAACGTTAATGATTTGCATTGTAATTTTCGGATCTGCAATCTCTGCTGCTCGTCGTTCTTCTTCTTTTTTCTTCTCTTCTACTCGTTATTCTTCTCTGCTGCTCGTCCTTCTTCTTCCTATTGTTCTTCTCCGATTTTGTGAATTTATCTTCTTCATTTTCAGATTTCAATATTGTATCAAAACAATGAATGATTCAACTTCAAATCAGTTGAATGAGAGCGTTTTGGATTATTCTTTTGGAACGAATCAAGTGGACGAGGTTTGAATTTTTTTTTAATCGAATTGAATGGAATGCAATTGTTAAATTGAATTGAATTGAATGTATGCATGTGTTCTGAATTGAATTGAATTGAATTGAATTGATAATCTCTCAATTATAGACACAGGTATTTTGAATTTATATAATGGACAATGTTTCGTTCATTTAGTATTATACAATTGTTTCACCATAATAACGTGTTCGGTTCATTCTGCAGAAAGCTGTTTGAATTTGATTTTATATAATGGATAATGTTCCATTCATTTAGTACTATACAATTATTTCACCTTAATAACGTGTTCGGTTCATTATGCAGAAAGCTGTTTGAATTTGATTTTATTTAATAGATAATGTTCCATTCATTTAGTACTATACAATTGTTTCACCATAATGACGTGTTCGATTCATTATGCAGAAAACTGTTTGAATTTGATTTTATATAATGGATAATGTTCCATTCATTTAGTACTATATAATTGTTTCACCTAATGACGTGTTCGGTTCATTATGCAGAAAGCTATTTGAATTTGATTTTATATAATATTCCATTCATTTAGTACTATACGATTGTTTCACTATAATAACATGTTCGGTTCATTTTGCAGACCAGGTGTGTTGTGGATAAACAATTTGTCCTAAAAGTCGGGATGATTTTCAAGACACTAGAAGAAGCCGAAAAGTTCTACAAAAATTATTCCAAAGAGTTCAGAAGTTTCTGAAACTGAATACTGATAGAAACATTTTTTTTAAAATTATCTCTCTACTATATTGATATATGCACTTTTTCAGTTCACTCTGTGTATTAATTTTGGTTCATTTATTTTTTTGGGGCTCTTAATGTTTGATAAATATCCTGATTCTATTCACTGTCAACCTGGAACAAAACAGCAGGCAGACAGTTCCAACAGATATATATATATATATATATTAACATCTCAGACCAACAGGACAAAGACTAATCCATCTTGAATCAGATATATACATTAACATTAAATTTCCAATAACATTTACATTAATATTCACATATATACATTGTTTGATTTTTTAAACAAGTTAAACAAAATAGTGTGAATTACAACCAGTCAAACAAAGTATATCCTATTTATTATCTATATCCCCAGATGTGAATTTACAATAAGGACTGGAGAGGATAGCAGATGACTTTGGGAGTCTTATTTCTTCAAATGCACGAATCACTTAGTCTCTGATTTTGTTCAGTTTGTGCAACAGAATATTTGGAAAATATTCGAGCCTGAAGCAAAAAAAATTTGGTCAATACTTCACTCAATACACCGACAAGCACAATCATGCATATTTTAATCAAGTGAATCAAGATGGCCAACCCAACTGAACCGAACACCATTCATGTGTTGAATAAAACGTGATAAACATTCAATCATCAAGAAAAACTTTTCTGCATGCAAAAGAACTCAGCTGAACATATAACAATCAGGTGAATCAAATGACAAACACCAGTGAATTGAACACCAATCATGTGCTGAATAGAACGTGATAAACATTCAATCATCAAGTAAATCATTTCTGCATGCAAAAGGACTTAACTAAACACACTAGTAATCAAATGAATTAAAATAACAAACTCCACTGAACTGAATTTCATTGATGTTCTGAATAAAACTTGATAAACATTCAATCAGCAAGAAAAATATTTCTGCATGCAAAAAAATTCAACTGAACGCACTAACAATCAGGTGAATCAAATGACAAACACTTGTGAATTGAACACCAATCATGTGCTGAATAAAATGTAATAAACATTCAATTATCAAGTAAATCATTTCTTCATGTAAAAGGACTCAACTAAACACACTAACAATCAAATGAATGAAAATGAGCCACTCCAGTGAACAGAAAGAAAATAAGAACACGTTTCCATTCATATGCACTAGTTACGCAATGGAATCAAATTAAGTCAATCTACTAAACGAAGTAGCTCAATTCAGTAAACCTAAAATGCAACTAAGAAAAATGCGACATTGCAAGATTTTAAATGAAAGTAGTTTTTATCATACCTTTCGCAGTCTCTATTCTTGTTTTCGTTCGTGTTTTTTTCTTCCTTTCGAAATCTTCTCGCAATTCTTCTCCAGTAACGATTTCCGCAGAGAATACAAGTGAAGTTCGAGAGATTTTGAGAGAGATTCGAACTTCTCTAGTAGCGGTTTCAATGTTGAAGAAGGAACGTTGTTTCATATTCAAGGCGCGAATAAAGATGTTAACGTTTCGTGCGTTTGGGCGCATGGAGTCATGTTTCATTTAATGAGATTGGATGTTTTTGGTATGGCGTCAACTTGGATGGACTTAGATGAAAAATTATATAGATATGTAGCATGAATTAGAAATTTGAATGTCATTTTTAATTATCAAAACATTAATAATATTCATACTTGTATTTTATCTAATAATTTCATCATTATTAAATAATATTTAAATATAATCTAAAAAAAATAAAAAAAAT
>NC_029792.2:18996210-19023786 GCF_000816755.2 Arachis ipaensis
TTCTCATTTGACCAAAAATAAAAAGAAAACTACTAATAAGTTATATGAAGTCCCGGATTTAAGCTTCACTCCTAATTTTGAAAATAAATAAATAAAAGTGAAACTGGAAAATCAAAACTGGCTGCATTTTGATGAAAGGAAAATGCTCTTAGCCCTATAGCATTAAAAATATAAGATCTACTCACTATCTTGCCCCTAACAATGATATGGTAACCTCATTTGCTGAAACTCCATCATCTCTTCCCATAGATTCTTCCTGGTGTGAGTAAAATGCCGGCAGCCTCGGATTGGGCAATGGTTTATCATCTTCCAGCATACGAACTACAGATGACATGTTAGGTCTATCTTCGGGTCTCCCTTGAACACATAACAGCCCTATGTGTATGCATCTCAATGCTTCAACTTCAATCACCGAATCGCGCACTGATTCATCCACCAGTTCCAAGGGCCTCTCCTCATTCCAGAGCTCCCATGCCTTTAAAGATGTCAAAATTATATTGGCTGAATTTCGGTTTATGTGAACTACTGTCAAGTTTGAAACTTTATCCTTATTATTTGGTATTACTTACATGTCCAAGAAGGTTAAGACTCTGGTGAGGGACACAGAACTCTCTGTTCTTCTTCCCACTTACTATCTCAAGCACAATTACACCAAAAGCGAACACATCAGATTTCATTGAGAAGGATCCACGCACGGCATACTCAGGAGAAATATAGCCACTGCATTGCATTCAGTGCATCACATAAGAATTCCGGAGGAAAAAATGTTGCAACTTGAACTAGTAAACAATATTTTAGCCTACTAACTAAGTTCCCATCACTCTTTTTGTTCTGGCCTCAGTTTGATCTCCGGCAAATGCCCTAGCAAGACCAAAGTCTGATATTTTCGCGTTCATGTCTTTATCAAGAAGTATATTGCTAGTTTTTAGATCTCTATGAATCACTCTTAGCCTAGAATCTTGATGTAAATAAACTAGGCCTCGGGCTGTTCCGCTAATAATTTGAAAGCGCTTTGCCCAATCTAATAATTTTCTTCTAGAATCATCTGCCATGTTGACAATATTTGAAGTTAACATGACATCTAATCGACGATAAATATGAAAGAGAACGATAATTCAAGATGGTTTAAGGAATGAACCAAAAATAAAGGTGTCCAAACTCCTATTGGGCACGAGCTCATAAATCAAGAGTTTTTCTTTTCGTTGAATGCAACAGCCAAGAAGCTTTACAAGGTTGCGATGCTGAAGTTTTGCAATTAACTGAACTTCATTTTTAAACTCATCCAGTCCTTGTTCAGAGTCAATGGAAAGCCTCTTCACAGCAATCTCTGTCCCATTTTCAAGTGCACCCTGATAACAACGGTCAGGACAACACAATATGTGGAGAATAATAACCGCCAAAATATTCATATCAATTACCTTGTATACAGATCCAAATCCACCCTCTCCCAATTTGTTTTCACTAGAGAAGTAATTAGTGGCATAAACTATGGTTGATAAATCAAACATTGGAAGATCCATGTCATCCTTTTCCCTTTCGTGAGCCCGTTGCTTCCACCAAAATATTTCTATAGAAATGGGAATGATTAGCAAATAGCTATTTATCATAATGTCAAGAAATTCATGTTGATTTATTAATCACCTGCGGAGTAGAATAAGCGCACTGGCTTGATTTGTTAACTTTGAAAAAAGAATAAAAATTCTTCAAGCAAAAGATTTCAAGACTAATGGGACTGCAAAATTATAGTTCTTCCAAATATCACTGCAAAATAGAAGTAGTCACATGTTAATATCATGAACTCACCAGGTTCCTCGAGTTTCTTTCTCCATAGACATAGAACCAGTCCAAACATCATGCTCATAAAGAACAACATGGAGCCAACAATCATGCCTACAAGCTTTTTCTTGTTTGACTCATCACCTGAGGTAACAAGGCTCAAGAACATTGTTCATTAATTCTTTCATTACATTGATGTATTGCGAAAATATAATGTAGTAAATCATAAATCAATAAGAACTTAAGACGACAAAATGAACTAAATGAAAAAATAAAAATAAAAAAAATCCTTAAAGGGGTACCTAGCTCTGACATAGGTAGTCGAATATAAAGATCTTGTCCTCCTTGTCTCATATCAATCAAATCATGAAACCAAAGTATGCAACCACTTCCTCCGCCACGAACATCCAAATTGGAATATGCCGTACAAGAACAATTTTTCCTACACAAGTCCTCACATTCCTGCAGGTTCATGGTCATGTTATGCCAAGAGGTAGATGTGTCAGGCAACACCACACCTGAGTGCTTCTTGAAACCATCTTTGCTGCAACTTAATGGAGTGATCCTAACACAACCATCGGACCAATACATGTCCTTCCACTTTCTTGAGTATTTTGGAACAAATCCTTCTAGGCATGTGCAGATTGGAGCCGGAGTGACTCTACAAACAGAATTTGCGCCACAGTGCGCATACTTGTCACATTCACCTTCTGGTAAAGAAAGAAGTGTCTCCCAGCTACTGGTTTGTCTTGACCAATGCAGAAGCTGCACACCACCCCAAGGGGTCACCACACTTCTAATAACACTATATGCATGTAAAGGTTGGAGTTTACAAATTAGCTCCTTATCAATGAAATCATAATCAGTTGGCAGTAATTTACTATAGCGCAAATAAATGGTAGCTCCTGAAAACATAAGTCCATTCCAGGGTCCTACTCTGACCATTATAACCGTTCCATTCGTTAGAACAGCTTGTGGATACCCTCTGGGGTCTATTCTGAATTTGAAGTCTCCATGGCCGGGATCATCAGCACTTTTCGAAGATGTTAAAGTTCTCTCTCGCCCTGTCACTGGATCCCAACCTATCTTTGATCCTGGCAAGAGTGTATCACCAAGAAAATCAAAACTCTGCCACAAGAAGTGCTCCCCACTATGGCCATCTTTGACAACAAGATTTCCTGAGACCAGGAGCTGTGCAACCGGATTCTCCGCTTTGCTTGACATGGTGGAAGACCACACAGTGCTGCTGCTGGTGCCATTAACAAGGAGAACAAGTCCTTGATGGGTTACTTTTAAAACTCCAGAGGTATCATTGAGTGCAGTTTCTCTGTTGGCAACCCACACAACTGTTAAAGGGGACATATTATGGTACCAGATACCTACGTATCGGCCCTTTGAGTTTCCAGGACTGAAGAAACCAAGTTCAAAGATTCCTTCATGTGAAATCAATGTCTCTCCATCGCTGAGGGATTGAAAAACGGTTATATTGTCAAGTGAGGTGGAGGTTCTTAATATAAGTGAGAATAGAAAGGACCAAGACCACAGCATCTTCAACTTTTCCATTTTTTTTTTAATGATGAACAACTTGTTTTCACTAAAATACAAGAAAAAATAGTAAAGAACTGATTTTAGTGGGTTAGTGTTTAAGCATAAAAACATGTTTTATAGAAAAATGGGTGTTTGCAACAGAAAAGAACTAACATAAAATCTTGTTTAAGTCTGAGTAATAATAAAAAATGTTGTGGAATAAAACAAAAGTAGGCAAAATGTGTGATGGTAAGGAAGGCGGAAAGAAAGTTGGTAAAAACTATAAAAAGAAATGAAAAGGCAAATTTTTCCGCTAAAGAGCTTTCACCGTACAAAGAAAATATTTAATAATTCTATCTTGCATCATACCCAAGAAGAAGCACAGAAAGATACAAACCAAGTTTGGGACGGCAATGGAGAATTTGTCTTCTTTGGATTGCATTCTTGACGTATCAAGACAACGTGTCAATGCCCTGTTAAAGTTGAACACGCCCTGATAGGTAGGTAGATAGATAAATACAAACTAAGAAAGACGTGTCAATCTACTAGTTTGAAGCATGATGGAAGTATGGAACTGTACTATAAAGTATAAAATGATGAAGTGGAAACTAAAACAAACTTCTTGACAAATCACTATTTAGAGCATCTCCTGTGGATTAATTTTGAATATTATTTTTGACTTCTACCGTAATTAAAATGATATAGAATTAAAATATCAGAGTCTCTTATACATTCAAGGTTTTTTAGTTTATAAGTCTTATAAGTTGGACTAAGTCTAATAAAAATTATTCTCATCCACTCGAATGTGATAACACGCACGTCAATCAACTATAAAAAAAGATACTTTTTCTTTTTCCTCAATCAAAATTACAACCGTCGAGATTCAAACCACGTTTAAAATCTCTCAACAAACTGTGAAAATCGTCGCCAATACTAGAGAAAATCAACAAGAAAACTTCAAAATCTCCAAACAAAAAATACCAAAAAAAAATTATTCAAGGTACCGTTTCACTAATCTTGGAGGTTTTTCACTTTTCTCTTTCTGATTTCGAATGCGAAACACTATATCACCATATTTTGCAGTTATTAAGTAGATTCATTATGTGTTCTTGGTTTAAAGTAGATATTACTATACTCGTCAAACTGTTCAATCGGTGATGATTGTTTCTTGTTGTTTAAAATATTTTACGTACTCTTTCGTGAATGATTTAACGTATTTTTTCATCTGTTTTTGTGAATGTTTGCCTATTTGGAAGTGAGTTTGTATAAATATAAACTTTCGACTGTATTTCAAGTAAACTCTTATATGAGTGTATATGGTTAGAATTTGGGTGTATCTCAATCGAATTTGCGTGTCATTGGTTCTTCTAGTGTCATTTTATGCATGTTTGGTTGAGTTAAATATTATTTTGAACTCATAAAGGTGTATGTGACTCGTATTTTAATATATATTACGTGTATTCAAGTGTAACTAGTGTTGTTGTGCTTGTGTTTGCGCTTGTAGTGTCATTAATGAATGTTTGGTTGACTTGAATATCATTTTGAACTCATATAGTGTCATGTAATCCAAAAAATAATAAAAGTGTATGTGGTTGGTATTTAGGTGTATGTCAATTGGATTTGAGTGTAACTAGTGAGGTTATTATCTATTAACAATAACACACAGATCTTAGACAAAGTCAATTTTTTCTAGTAAAAATATAGCTTATTTAAATTATTCTCATTTGCTTTGTTTACAGCAAACCAAGGATTTAAGATGCTCCACAAAACTTTTGCATGAAAAGTTCGAAAACATGAGTGAAGTGAAGAAGGCCATCGTCGAAAAATTAGGATTTGAGGGTTTGATGCCCACTCCTCCTATGAATGTGCCATATAAAATCTTGAAGGGTTGGCACATTCCTTTAATTTGTCAAAAAGCAAATTAGACACCCGACACGGTGCATTGAGAATTAAAACCAAAAGACTAGGAGTTGTCTTTGGTCTGAATACATCAGGTAATTCATTACAGAAAATATCTATACTTGTATTTTTTGTAATCTATTCTTTGTAATGTATTCTTCTGATCTCATGTAATCAAGAAATAAATTGAGTTGTATATGACTGGTATTTGGGTGTATTTCAAGAGATTTAGAGTGTAATTGATGATTTTTTTTTGTTGTTTCTGTAGAGGACCTATTTTCTGAGAAAATTAGTCTTAAAGGGGTATTTGAGGAGAACAAAGAAATTTATAAAAGGTTCCAGGAAAAAATATTGAAGAATCTGATTGACGAGATGGTGAATATTGGCGTTGACAATGATCAAGATCGCCTAATGTTCAAGAGAATTTTCATCCTCTATATTCAAATGACGTTCTTGTTGCCGACTACCATTAACAAAGTATCTCCTATCCACATGGCTCCAATTTTTCGAATGGACAACATAACGGAGTAGAACTGGAACAGTCATGTCCTCGATTTCATCATCAAGGGCACAAGCAATTACCATTTAAAAAAGAAAAAATCTATTGATGGTTGCCTCTATGCTTTGATGGTTGTCTATTTTCATGAAACAAAACACAAAAACAAGAAAGCATATGCAATTCCTGGACCACCCTGTGTGATGCTTTGGGATAGGGAGGCACTGGTTCAGAGGATCAGAGCTGAAATTGAGGGTCATATGGTAACTGACCGAAATACTTTCTCTAATTTGGATATATTTAATTTATGTAGATGATGTAAACTACCATTTTAACTCATTTAGGGCATCGTCAAGAGGGAGGAACTCAAAGAAATTGAAGAAAATAAAAGAGGAAGAAAAGAAAGTGATGGTTATCAGTGGCTAAGAGAAGGGGGGTTGAATCTTAGCCCTCTTTTTTGCTTGATAAAACTTCCTGACCTTTGAAACCAATTTTGAAAACTTCTTGTCTTTTTTTCTCGTCACTAGTCACGAGACTTTTTCTTTTGTCTCGTCCCCAGCCACGAGACTTTTCTTTTTGTCTCGTCACTTGACACGAGATATTTTTGGTTTTTGCTCCTGTGCAGTAGATACAGAAATAGAGTAGAGAAGAGAGAAAATTACACCCAGATATATCCTGGTTCAGCTGCTAAGTGCAGTGCAGCCTACATCCAGTCTTCATCACAAACATGATGGAATTTCACTATAATCTTCCTGATTACAATCTGTAAAGTGCTAACCCAACTTACAAGGGGATTCCCACAGAATCATGAAACACAACATAAATGAACAAAGGAACTCTAAGGACATCTATGGCTTTTTCTTTTAATTTTGCACTCTCTGCCTTTTTTCGCTCTATGGTTTTTTCATACAAACCTCACTGTTTGCCTTTTTCCATGAGACTCAAGACATGACAAAATTAAACAGAAAAACTACAAAACAGAATACATTGAAGGAGAAGAGAAAACTGTTAGCTCAGGTAGCTCTGAGAATTCTGTGCCTTGCACTCTCAAACTGTCTCCTTGAATCAAACCCTGACTGTTCACCCTTACTTATAGGGAGAAGCCTCCAAGGTTGAAACCAACAAACCTAGCCAACTTCTTCTTCTCCAAGTAACAAAAACCGGTTCGGCCAGAGAGAGAGAGAAGAGATAATCCATGCAATAACCAACATGCAATTACCTCTAGTCCTTCCTTGGTCATCACTCTTCATCAATCCGAGCTCTCCATCCTTGGCTTGCTCTCCAAGATGGATTTCTGGCCCTTGATGCTTCATGATGATAATAACTTCTTCTGCTCCACTTTTGCTTCCTCCCTCACGTAGCCACCCTAACTACCTTCTGTGATGAGTGAACCCAAAAGTAGTGACAAGCCATCTTCTCCAAGATTTTCTCCTTGCTGGCCGAATCTCCTTCTCCAGTTTTGGTATGGAGGAGCCAAGATCTCATCACCATATCTTTCCTTTCATGGTTGCAGATCTTAGCCACTACATTTTTTATGTTTTCTCGCCATCATTGATATGGTCTTTTTACTGGCTCCTTCTTCTTGTTGGTAGCTTAACTTAGCTTCCATAGTTCCCTGTGAAATGACCAAAGAGAAGAAAGAGATGAGAGAGAAGATAGAGCTAGAAGAAAAGCAATTAAATGAATCAAATTAATTGAAAATGGGATTGCTTTTACTTCCCTTGTAGTTTAGCGTGCAGCATTGATATTTTCAATCAAATCAATGACACATTCTCTCTCATAGTTCCCATGCATTAACTTATCTCAATAAAATTTTGAGTTCCATCACATGCTTAGAGAAGAGATCCGTTGAAGGCATCAGGCAAATAATAACATTTGCTTTCTTGCTTTCCTGATGAATTATTTTCAGATCAAGCATAGGAGTGTATGAAAAAAATTATTAACTTGGGCTTGTAGTGATAATGGATTAATTTGGCCCATTTAATATCACAACAATTTCAGCCATACTTCATTGAACATATTTGAGCCAATGCCAAACAGAAATTTACACTTGGGCTTGTAACGTATCATTTAATTTTCGGCCCAAATATGATTTCAGCCAACATCATCACAATGTCTTAATGCCCAGGCTGAATATTTTTGATACAATTGGGCTTGACCTATTTTGATTATCTTTTCGGCCCAATTCATACCTGCACAGCAAAATTAATTAATTAGATTAATAATTTTGCTGTTAATAATGTTTGATCGTCACTTAATTAAAAATAGAGTTTTCCAAACTCTTCAATCTCCCCCTTGATGACAAACATTATTAAAATTGAAATGGAAAGAAATTTAAGATTGAGTAAAGAGTACTCCCTTTGAATTTTGAATTTCTCCCCCTTTCAAATTGTCACATGGCTCCCCCTTAATATATGCCATTTTTACCAAGGGAAGCACTAACCTGTAACATTTTAATCAAGCTTCAAGTAACAATGTTATTTAGCATATTCATTACATGATGCTAAATGCTTGATTTATGAGCAGAATTGGATGATAATCAAAACTCTTTTGTTATCAATAAATTGATTTTCTGCTCAAACTTTACACATATCAAATTAGTACAAAAAAAAATTTGTTCAAAAGATTTTCAAATATTTTCCAATCAAGATATCAGAGCAATATGATTATGGTAAGGAAAATATTTTTGAAACACACATGATCACATCAAACATGGCAATTGTTAATTTTTTACACAGTTTAAAGAAACTGCCAAAAATAAGTTATCAAGCCATATCATGTTTACCAAGATGAATCAGAATATTCTTATTTCAAAAGAGGCATGCATATTCATCAAGATAACTCAACAACTAGGCATTCATATAAACAAATGCATTCCTAAACATCATAAACCAAATGTATTTCCAGCAGCAGTAATCACAGCGAAACAAATCAAATATTATCAACATGCATCAAATATTGTCAACAACATGCATCAAATATTGTCAACAACATGTATTCTTTTAACAAGGGTGATCATGAATTTTCAAAGGAAAATTTCATCCCCTGTTCCCCTGTTCATCTCCTGTTTTTCATTTCAATTTTTGTACTTTCTCCCCCTTTTGTCATCAAAGGGGCACCTACAAGAAGATTTAACATGGAAGCATAATATGCAAAATATAACCCAAAAGTGTCTACAAAGTATCACAGAGTTATTGTTCCAACAGAAATAAGCCAAAACAAAGTACCAAATTGAGCCTAAGTGTGCCAATATCAAACAGTAAACATAAGTTTAATCATCAGAGAGATTGAAGTCAGATCCCTCGGCCCCTGCTTCTCTACCCACTTCATCATCCAGGCTTTCAAGCATTAAACCGACCCTTTCTTGGCAATTCTTCCAGGCCGACTCATTTTCATATGCAAGTTTGCGTGCAGACTTATGAAATTGAACCATGAGATCGGACATGTTTGAGAATTCTGTGAGAATGTCTCTTAGGAAATCGGTCGCCTTTGAGGATTCTGGCCGACTCTCAAAGTCATCATCAGAAGTCATAGATTTCTTTCCCTTTTTAACAGCCCTGCCTTCTTTGATCATAGAGACTTTGTTCTCTACATCCTCATTTGTTAAATCTACCTTAAAGTACTCAAAGATGCACGTGAGAAACATTCCATAAGGTAAATTAGCCTTTTTTGTACTCTTTACAGACTCCCACATATGTCTAATCATGAGATAACTAAATGAAATAGAAGATGAAGTAACGAGGCAAATATTATGAGACAATCAGATACAGTTACCCTGTTATGAGAGCCACTCTGTGGGGGTAAGAATGTGAGTTATGATGTGGTGCAGTAGTGAGTTGGTTGGTCCAAGAGCCTTGTGAGTAGGAACGGTGCCGTCTAGTCCAGACAGATTTTCACAAATTTGATGAAGAACTTGCTTGTATGCGACCCCAACGTGCGCATCCCATTTGTCAGTCATATAAACCATCGGCCCTTCATCATTGTAACCAAGGGCAGAGCCAATGGTTTCAGCATTCAGAGTAATATGCACACGCTTCACGTAGGAGTGAAGACTTCCATCAATCAATCTCAGATTCGCATAAAACTGTCTTACCAACCCTGGGTAAACCATTTTGTGAATGAGGAGCAATGGGGACCATTTGAGATTGTCAAACAGAGGATGCAAATCAATCCTTTTGGAGGCCAGAGAATCAAGATTCACCAAGTATGAGGGACACAGATGCCGTTTTTCCAAAACCTCTTTATGGAATTCATAGAATGCACATGTAGAAAACCTTGAAGGATCAAAATGAGAATGTGGCTTATGAAATTTGTTCTTGAAATCCATTGATCCAAGGTTTGCGGGTTCCCGGGTCTCATGAAGCACGAAACCTTTGGTTTTCTGAGAGCTTTTTCCAGACGCATGAGGGGTGGACTTCTTCGGTGGTGATAGAGGAGGTGATGTATGAGATTCCTCTTCCTCTTCCTCCATGCTTGGTTCCTTGTTCTTGTCACTTTTTCTCCTTCCAGAAGATTTCTGGGCTATAACTTTGCGCCTCATGGATTCGGTTTTCTTGGTGGGAGGTGAAGGAGAAGATGAAGAAGTGGAGTGAATGTGTATGTGTGTATGTGTTTGGGGAGTGGAAGACTTTTGAGAGAGATGAATTCTTTCACTCTTCCTTGGTGCTGTTTTCTTTTTCATTATGAGGAAGATGAATGGTGATGGAAGTTGGAGAGAGAGAGGTGGCCGAATGGTGAGGTGAGTGGAGGGAGGTTAGAGGGACATTAAATGCTGATTGGAAAGAGATAGTGGAGGGAGTTATTAACCATTAAGGGCGCGGTTATTAACCAGGGAAGTTTCAAAAAAAAACTGAAAAGGAGTTTCCTTGAATCAAGGGATTAGTTGGAAGGAAAGATTTGATTTGACAACATGCTTCTTCCAACAAGATTTGATAGGACAACCAAGAGATTTTGTGATTTTATTTTTCAAAAGAATGAGGAACTAACAAAACTGTCATGGTGGGGTCAAAGATATTTGGTAGGGCCCATGAAAATTGAATTATGCGTTGCCTCCCCCTTGATTATAGCTTCTTCCATCATGCCCTCATTTTTATCTCGTCCAAACCTACGAGACAAAATTGAACAGAGTCAAATATTCACAATTATCAATAGAACTTAAATCAAACATTCCCAAACTTTTTCTCAAGGTGTAGAATCTGTCTTCACAGAGGGGTTTTGTAAAAAATCAGCAATTTGGTCTTCAGATTTTACAAATTGAATATCAATAGTACCCTTTTGCACATGCTCTCTAATAAAGTGATATTTTATCTCAATGTGCTTGGTTCTTGAGTGCAGAACAGGATTTTTTGAAATGTTTATAGCACTCATATTATCACAAAATAAGGGTATACTATTGATTTTTAATTTGTAATCTTCCAATTGTGTTTTT
Source organism: Arachis ipaensis (assembly GCF_000816755.2). Classification (NCBI taxonomy): domain Eukaryota; kingdom Viridiplantae; phylum Streptophyta; class Magnoliopsida; order Fabales; family Fabaceae; genus Arachis; species Arachis ipaensis. Next base: position 19,007,337 of record NC_029792.2, read on the forward strand.
AGCCAAATTAATTGAGAGCAACATGCAGATACGAAAATGTATTATGCTTCAGCCGTGGATAAAGCCACTGTGGCTTGCTTCTTGCTTGACCACATGTTGAGTGAGCTTCCAAGGAAGCAACACATGCCGGATGTGCTCCGTCTATCCACTCTATCTCCCGCATAATCTGCATCACAAAACCCTACTGCACAAAAGTCATCAGATTTAGGATACCATAATCCAAAATTACAAGTCTCCTTAATGTATCTAATGATGCGTTTAACAGCCGTAAGATGAGATTCTTTTGGGTGAGATTGAAACCTTGAGCATACATCCACACTTTGGACAATATCCGGTCTAGAGGAGGTAAGGTACATTAGTGAATCTATCATTCCTCTATACCTTGTTTCATCCACATCTTGGCCATCATCATCCTTTTCAAGTTTTGTGTTAGGATGCATTGGTGTACCCATTGGTTTGGAATTTTCTAGGCCAAACTTTTTGATAAGTTCTTTTGCATACTTTCCTTGGTGAATAAAAGTACCACTAGGAGTTTGTTTGATTTGGAGGCCAAGAAAGAAAGTTAGCTCTCCCATTAAACTCATTTCAAACTCACTAGTCATAAGTTTTCCAAACTCTTCACACAAGGATACATTGGCCGATCCAAATATAATGTCATCAACATAAACTTGAACAAGGAGTATATCATCATTAGATGCTTTAATAAATAAAGTAGTGTCGGTAGTACCCCTTTGAAAATGATTTTCCAACAAGAAGGCACTAAGCCTTTCATACCAAGCTCTTGGAGCTTGTCTAAGACCATAAAGAGCCTTAGATAGTTTAAAAACATGATTTGGGAAATCTTTAAATTCAAAACCGGGGGATTGAGCCACATACACTTCTCTATCAACAAAGCCATTAAGGAAAGAACATTTAACATCCATTTGAAATATTTTGAAACCTTTATGAGCAGCATAGGCAAGAAGCAACCTAATGGCTTCCATTCTAGCTACCGGAGCAAAAGACTCATCAAAATCTATACCCTCTTCTTGATCGTAACCTTGGGCCACTAATCTAGCCTTGTTACGAACAACTTGTCCATCCTCACCAAATTTATTTTTAAACACCCACGTAGTACCCGTAACTTTCTTACCATCCGGATGAGATACTAGTGTCCAAACCTCATTTTTGTCGAATTGAGCAAGCTCTTCTTGCATTGCTTTGACCCAAGATGGATCTTCAAGAGCTTGTTTGACATTGTTGGGCTCCATTTGAGACAAGAGGGAAAAATTATTTGGTTCGGATTGCCTTTTGGTGGAGGATCTTGTTGTTACTCCTTGAGAGGGATCACCAATTATGAAGTAATGAGGATAACCCCTCATAGACTTCCATTCTCTAGGCTTCCGAAGTGGTGTTGAGCTTTGATGAGTTTCTGGTGGTCTCACTGTTTCAGTTTCTCATGTCTGCTCAGGAGATAAAATGGAAATATCTCCTCCAATCTGACGAGACAAAACTGGACTGGCAGATTCTTCGTTTTGAGCAGATTTGGGATTTTCTTCACTTGTTCCAGCCTCTTCACCATCTGAATCATTATCTATCACAGCACTGGAAATTAAGTTAGAATCACAAAAAGTAACGTGTATGGATTCCTCTATGGTTCTATGCTCTTTGAGATAAATTCTATAAGCCTTGCTTGTGGTGGAATATCTAACAAACATTCCTTCGTAGGATTTTGGATCAAACTTTCCAAGGTTTTCTTTATTGTTAAGTACAAAGCATTTGCATCCAAAAATATGAAAGTACTTAAGATTTGGAGGGGTTCCTTTCCATAGCTCATAAGGAGTTCTCTTCAACCCTTTTCTAATAATGGTCCTATTCAAAATGTAACAAGCTGTATTTACAGCTTCAGCCCATAGAAATTTTGGAATCTCATTCTCACAAAACATGGCCCTAGTCATCTCTTGAAGGCTTCTATTCCTTCTCTCAACCACCCCATTTTGTTGAGGGGTTCTAGGGCATGAAAAGTTATGAGCAATTCCAAAATCATCACAGAACTTTTCAAAGTCTTGGTTTTCAAATTCTCTTCCGTGATCACTTCTCAAATGGGCAATTTTTAAATCCTTTTCATTCTGAATTTTTTTGCAAAGGGTGAAGAAAGCATGGAAAGCATCATTTTTATGAGCAAGAAAAAGTACCCAACCAAATCTAGAGTAATCATCTACCACCACTAGACCATAGTGTTTACCTCCTAAACTTTGAGTTCTTGTTGGACCAAAAAGATCAATATGTAACATTTCTAATGGCCTTTTGGTTGAAATTCCATCTTTTGGTTTAAAAGAGGATTTTACTTGTTTGCCCAATTGGCAAGCATCACAAGTAAGATCCTTATCAAATTTGATGTTTGGAATTCCTCTAACCAGATTTTTCTTAACAAGCTTAGAAATTTGGTACATGCTTGTATGACCCAACTTTCTATGCCATAGCTATTTTTTAGATTCAAGAAATGTAAAGCATGTCACATTTTGTTCTTTTAGGTCCTCAAGAGTCAATCCATACACATTATTGCATCTTTTAGCTTCAAATAAAATATCCCCAGTTTTCTCACAAACAACTAAACAAACAAACTTCCTAAAAATAACCTCAAGGCATAAATCACACAATTGACTAACACTAAGTAAATTATGTTTCAAACCATGTACAAGAAGAACATCATTTATACAAGATGAAAAATCTTTACCAACTTTTCCAACAGCCACTATTTTTCCTTTTGCATCATCACCGAAAGTGACAAGTCCTCCATCATATTCATCAAGCTTTATGAAGAAGGTTGTCTTTCCGGTCATATGCCTAGAGCATCCGCTATCCATATATCACATATTTTCTTTCCGTTTGGATGCTAGGCACACCTACAAAACAAGCTTAAGTGACCTTAGGTATCCAAATTTTCTTGGATCCTTTCACGTTAAACCATCTCTTATGTCCTAAGCCATTGTAATAAAAAACAACTTTACAAACTTTATCACCAATCATTCTTTCACCAAAAAAATATTGAATAGGAAAGTGTCCATTTCGATTGCATAGTCTACAAAATCTTGGAGTTGCTGTTTTGTTAAAGTAGGTGGGATCTTGAAATCTTGTATCATTAAAGGATGAAGCAAAGTTTTCAAAATGAGATTTCTTAGCAGATTTATAAAACCCCAACCCAGCCTTATCATAAAGAGGTTTTTGACTAGCCAAGATTTGATTCAGATTTTCAGAACTTTGGGTGAACTTGGCTAAGTCTTCCTTAAGCCTTTTAACCTCTTTAAGCAACTCTTCATTTCTTTTAAAACAATCTACATATGCAAGAACGGAATGATCACTTTCACAGCTCTTAATTTGGGCTTTTAACTACTTATTTCCTTCAACAATATCACAAGCAGTTTCGGCCTCCCTTACTTTTTCTTTAAGAAAACTGTTTTCAGCTTTAAGAATGGTGATTTGTTGTTCAAGTTCTTGATTTTTTAGCAAAAAACATCTTATTTTTTCAGAAAGGTGGTCTATCATAAGATGAAGATCTTCAGTATTAGGGTTATGAAAGACTACTTGATTTATGTGATCTGCCATGAGACAAGGTTGTGACTTGGTCTCGGATTCCTCATCATCATCATCCGAGTCATTTTCCAAATCTTCCCATGAAGCCATCAGTCCCTTCTTCTTTCCTCTTTTTGGCTTCTCTTCCTTCTTTAACTTGGGACAATCAGATTTGAAATGCCCCATTTTTTTGCAGTTGTAACAAGTTACTTTGCTAAGGTCTTTCTTCATTTTCCTTGAGCTGCTGCCTTTGCCTTTGAGCTTCACCATTTTCCTGAATTTTTTTGCAAACAACACAAATTCATTTTCAGACGAGTTATCACTGGATTCATCATTCAGAGGGTTAGTGACAGAAGAAAAAGCTATTCCTTTCTTTTTTGAATCTTTTTTCAAGTAGGTGTTTTCAAAAGCAAGTAAATTTCCTCTCAAATAATCATAAGTCATAAAATAAAGACCACTACTCTCAGAGATAATTAAAGCTTTTGTTTCCCACTCTTTTGTGAGACATCTCAACACTCTTCTCACTAGCACAGATTCAGGATACTTGATTCTCATAGCATCCAAGCCAACAATAATGGTGTTGAAGCGTTCAAACATCTCATCAATGGATTATCCTTCCTTCATTGCAAACATTTCATACTCTCTGTTTAACATATCAATCCTGGTCTTTTTAACAATGGTTGTTCCTTCATGAGTAACTAGGAGTTTATCCCAGATTTCCTTTACTGTTGTGCAACGTGATACCCGTCGGTACTCCTCAAAGCTGATAGCACAGTTGAGCAAATTGATAGCTTTGGCGTTGAGCTCCACCTTTTTTCTATCTTCATCCGTCCAACTTACTTCTGGTTTAAGAGAAATAACTCATTCGGCACTTGTAACAGTTGGATATTGAGGCCCTTCCAGGATGATCTTCCAAAGTCTGTAATCCACTGCTTGTACAAATATCTTCATCCTCTCCTTCCAATAGGTATAATTTTTCCCATTGAAAATAAGAGGTCTGTTGCTTGATTGTCCTTCGGTCAGATTGTAGGACACCACATTTGAGCCACTGTTTTCTGCCATGAGGATCTTTACTCCAAGCTGCAAAGCTTGATCTCTTTGAGACCAAGCTCTGATACCAATTGATGGTTATCAGTGGCTAAGAGAAGGGGGGTTGAATCTTAGCCCCCTTTTTTGCTTGATAAAACTTCCTGATCTTTGAAATCAATTTTGAAAACTTATTGTCTTTTTATCTCGTCACTAGCCACGAGACTTTTTCTTTTGTCTCGTCCCCAGCCACGAGACTTTTCTTTTTGTCTCGTCACTTGACACGAGATATTTTTGGTTTTTGCTCCTGTACAGTAGATACAGAAATGGAGTAGAGAAGAGAAAAAATTACACCCAGATATATCCTGGTTCAGCTGCTAAGTGCAGTGCAGCCTACATCCAGTCTCCATCACAAACATGATGGAATTTCATTATAATATTCCTAATTACAATCTATAAAGTGCTAACCTAACTTACAAGGGGATTCCCACAGAATCATGAAACACAATATAGATGAACAAAGGAACTCTAAGGACATCTATGGCTTTTTCTTTTAATTTTGCACTCTCTGCCTTTTTCCGCTCTATGGCTTTTTCATACAAACCTCACTGTTTGCCTTTTTCCATGAGACTCAAGACATGACAAAATTAAATAGAAAAACTACAAAACAGAATACATTGAAGGAGAAGAGAAAAATGTTAGCTCAGGTAGCTCTGAGAATTCTGTGCCTTGCACTCTCAAACTTTCTCCTTGAATCAAACCCTGACTGTTCACCCTTACTTATAGGGAGAAGCCTCCAAGGTTGAAACCAACAAACCTAATATTTTCAAAATTCTTCTAATTTTTATGTCTAGGAAACTGGCTTATTTAGTACTTACTATTTTTTATTACTTTTCTATTTGAATCTTATTTCAAGATTTTTTCTTTTAGTGTCGTTTTTGTTCTATTTTCCTTTCTTTCAGTTAAAAAGAACTCCAAAGTCTACTTTTTTGTAGATCACGGTAAGAGAAAGAGAAATTTCTAATATTTTTTCTATTTACTTTTTCAATATTTTTATCTATCTATCTATCTATCTATCCGAGTAATTAATATTAATTGAATTAAAATATTTTAATTAATATTAAATAAAATAATAGAAATAATAAGAGAAGAGACTGTAAGTGAAAAGTCTCTTTCTCCCAGTCATTAATTACCGGAAATATACCGGAAGCACCGATAGAAAAAGAAAATATTTGATACGTCTTCTTCTTCTCCAAGTAACAAAAACCGGTTCGGCCAGAGAGAGAGAGAGAAGAGATAATCCATGCAATAACCAACATGCAATTACCTCTAGTCCTTCCTTGGTCATCACTCTTCATCAATCCGAGCTCTCCATCCTTGGCTTACTCTTCAAGATGGATTTCTGGCCCTTGATGCTTCATGATGATGATGACTTCTTCTGCTCCACTTTTGCTTCCTCCCACACATAGCCACCCTAGCTACCTTCTGTGATGAGTGAACCCAAAAGTAGTGACAAGCCATATTCTCCAAGATTTTCTCCTTGCTGGCCGAATCTCCTTCTCCATTTTTGGTATGGAGGAGCCAAGATCTCATCACCATATCTTTCCTTTCATGGTTGCAGATCTTAGCCACTACATTTTTTATGTTTTCTTGCCATCATTGAGATGGTCTTTTTACTAGCTCCTTCTTCTTGTTGGTAGCTTAACTTAGCTTCCATAGTTCCCTGTGAAATAACCCAAGAGAAGAAAGAGATGAGAGAGAAGATAGAGCTAGAAGAAAAGCAATTAAATGAATCAAATTAATTGAAAATGGGATTGCTTTTACTTCCCTTGTAGTTTAGCGTGCAGCATTGATGTTTCCAATCAAATCAATGACACATTCTCTCTCATAGTTCCCATGCATTAACTTATCTCAATAAAATTTTGAGTTCCATTACATGCTTAGAGAAGAGATCCGTTGAAGGCATAAGGCAAATAATAACATTTGCTTTCCTGATGAATTATTTTCGGATCAAGCATAGGAGTGTATGACAAAAATGATTAACTTGGGCTTGTAGTGATAATGGATCAATTTGGCCCATTTAATATCACAACAATTTCAGCCATACTTCATTGAACATATTTGACTTTGAGCCAATGCCAAACAGAAATTTACACTTGGGCTTGTAACGTATCATTTAATTTTCAGCCCAAATATGATTTCAGCCAACATCATCACAATGTCTTAATGCCCAGGCTGAATATTTTTGATACAATTGGGCTTGACCTATTTTTATTATCTTTTCGGCCCAATTCATACCTGCACAGCAAAATTAATTAATTAGATTAATAATTTTGCTGTTAATAATGTTTGATCGTCACTTAATTAAAAATAGAGTTTTCCAAACTCTTCAGAAAGAAAAAAAAGAAAAAAACAAAAAGAAGAAGCAAAGTTCATCGGAGAGTGATTCATCAGAGAGTGACTTTGCTATTTCCTCTGAGTCTGAGCCTGAACAAGACTCAGAGGGACCAATAGAAACACGAAAACAACCCACCAAGATAGCTAAAAGGTAAGTAATATTTTTGGGTGTATTTTGTCATTTTTAGGGTAAATTTTGCTAATGATTGTTTGTTGTCCAGAATGGTATTCAGAAAGAGGAAGAAGATTGTGGATGATTCCTCTTCGGAGAGTGAAAGCGAATCCGATGATGAGTAAGATTCTGAAATTGCGTTGCATTGCTTTCTTTTTTATTTATATCAAAATTTTATGTATTAACAGAGTGTTTCACATTTATCGTCAAAAGCGAAGAATCAGAACCAATAATAAAATAAAAATCAAAGAAAAAAGTTCAGACTCCACCCAAAAAGTATGCATTGCTTTCGGGGGTATTTTATCGTCAAATTTATATTTATTTGATTGATAGTTCTTTCATTTTCATAACGCAATCCAGAAAAAGAAAGCACGTTATTGAGGTTTCGTCTTCTAAAAATGATATTGAATCCTTTGATCTGTAAGATATGTTGTAAAGCTTACTCTTTGCCATAAAAAATTTTATTTGTTAACTTATTCTGTTGCATGTACTGTCAGAATTGATATCAATACTGAAGAAATAGAACAAATTTTTAGAGAATCCAAAAAAAAATAGAAGGCTGCACAGGGGTATGTTGAATTTGGGTGTATATTGCCGATTTTAAGGTGTTTATGTTGCTGATGATTCTTTTTGCTTTCCCATGATGCCGGAAGTTGGGCTCCCCTCAACGGAAGCCCACTATGATTCGTCTGAAATATAAGATCCTTTATTTGATAGAATTTCGTAGATCCTGATGTAATTAATTAGTCTACTTTTACTGAATGATGTTTGTTTTGTCCTTAGAATTCTGGAGGTGAACCTGGAAAGTGAGAATGATCCTATCTTACAAACACAAACGAATCAAAGTAGCGTAAACAAACCTAGCGATAGCATGTAATTTCTGTTTCTATTGCCATTTGCTTAATTCTTGTGTTACCATCTTCTGCTTCTGATTCTATATATATTATTTTGATAGAAAAAGCCCTTTAATGTTTATTCAAGAAAAAAAGGCAAGAAAAAAAAGTAAAATCTGCAGCTATGTAAGTTCTCAAAAAAATAGAGATTGTGTTTTTATTCAATGCTTCGGGTGTATTTTGACATGATTTAGGTGGATTTCAGGTTGGAGGTTGAGGAAGAATCATTCACTGACCCAGCTCAACAACAGATGATCATTGTTCGAAAGGAGATACATTCGCAATCTGAACCACTAGAGATGTGAGTTCTACAACTAAATTTCAACTTTCTAATGTTCTGTTTTAAGGGAGAGTGTTAACTTTTTTATTTTGTCTTAGTTAGAGTTCCGCTTCAAATGTGTATGCCTCCATTGGAGACGAGACCACCAAGCCCGGTGGAGAATGAACCAACCCCTCAAAAGTCTCCTAGCGAAAAAATTAAAGAACAAACAGTTAAGGGGTAAGGAATAATATTTGATTACAAATCTTTTATATATAGGTGTATTTGATTCTTATTTGGGTGTATCTTGGGTGAATTAAGGTGGATTTAGTTTTTTTCGTTATTTAAATTTTTTTTAACCGTGCAGCACTCCGCAACCCCATCAACCTACTAATGGCACACCTGCAGTGTCAGTTTCTCCTTCTAAAATGTAAGTTGCACATAATATAACTCTCTTTTGATATCATTTGTAATTCTTATTCTTATAGTATTTTATATCTCACTGTGCAGTCAACCACCCCCTCAAGCCACTGCTGCATTGATGATGATGGCCAGGACAACATATGTACCGAAAGAATTTTTGGCACCATCATTCAGCCTTGGCCTCACTGATTCAAGCCAGGAAGAAACTGTGACTCAGGAGGGGCGGGCGGGATCTCAAAAGGAAAAGAATCAAGAGAGCCCGATTCAGGTTGAAGATTTAGAGGAACTGGTAGAGTAAGTTGTAAACACAGGGGTTGTGGCAGCCTTAAAATTTGCAGAGGATAGAACTCCTCCGCTCCAAAAAGTGCATCCTGACGACCACTTTTTTTGAAAAGATTGAATCTCCTGCGAGGAGGAGGAAATTGTCGGGCAACCTGAAAGAAAAGTGCTACCTCTAGGCAACACATGTAAAGACATATGAGGATGAAAGCATTAATGAGTAGGAGCCAGTGTGCATCCTCAATGCCCAACAACCAATGAAATTATCAAAATCCACTTCGTGTTTCTAAAAGCTCGTTCATATATTGAAGCTGAGGTAATATTAGAATAAGATTAATTATTTTATTATGAGTTGTGATTGTAATATTGATGTAATTAATTTGGGTTTTTTGTTTTTTTAGATTATGACTACTATGTATCTGATTCTGACCAAGCAAAAAATTAAAAAAATTGAAGAACAAATTTACAGTCTCCCCCCAGTATTGTGGTAAGGTGTATTTAACTCAATTTTGAGTGTATTTATGTAATGTATTAGGTGTAATAACTATTTCTTTGGGTGTTATACAAATTCTCCAGAATATGGCTATTGGGAATCATGCTGGCGGCGAGTTCTTGCATGCAAGAACAAAAAAGCCGTTTGACATTGAAGACTACAAAATGTTCATCCCTTTCTTAGACCTGAAAAAATTGGCATCCCATCCGTTCGTAAATTTTCGTTTCAAAAACTTCTTATCACAATTCTTTCGTTATGAGCCAATTAAACTAAAACACTGTGCAATCTAGCCAAACTTAAGATATTTGTACCTGTTTGCTACGCGGATCATTGGTGGATATGGATGGCTAATGTTAGAAAGAAAAATTTTGTATTCTTAACCCCTATAACAAGAAGTGTTTCACCCCATCCAGAATGAAGCTTAATACATTTGTTGTAAGTTGATTCTGTTTTCTTTAAAAATTTCTGGGTATAACTCTGTTATTAGCATTATAATATTTGGGTGTAGTGCTGTTCAAAACAAAGTGTACAATGGAATTTTTTGGGTGTAATCAGGGTTTAAATGTATTCTTTCTGATATTTTGTTTTGTTTTTGGTTTTGTCACGACCCGAAATGAGTCATGACCGGTGCTCAGGAAAATAATCCTATAGCAAGCCTAACATAGTCAAATATAAGTTCAATAAGCAAGTACAAATATTTTACAAGTTCTAAAATAAATAGTTATATATTTTTAACAAAAATAAAATAATTGCAAATTGTTGGATCCTGCCTGTGACATATGGAGCATATACTTCTAGGAATTCGACAAAGAATAGGTACTCATTGCAGACCGTTACTCTTGAATAGAAAGTCTCACACAGTCAAATATTTGTTCCTGAAAAATATTTTTAGAAAAACGGGGTGAGTTTTGCAACTCAATGACCAGACAATACATCTATAATCGACATGAGACTATACAAACATTATCATCAAAGTAATTTTAATTAGGAATAATAGTTGATAATAATAAGTGAATCAATAAGGGAGTTCTCATAAAGAAATCAAATCAAAAGTCCACACCTAGGCGGCTCCACCTCTATGGGTAGCCCTTTCCTCTTGTGTGTCCTAACATAATAACATATCTAACATGTGGCCTACACGTTAGGCTAGCAACACCCCTGCTAGCTGGAGTCTGAGTTAGATGCATCTAAGTTAACGTCATAATCGCCGTTAACTACGGTTTTCTAATACGAGCCTCCCAAACCAATTCAAAACATATAATTTCAAATACAACAAATCCTTGATCTTTCAAATATATAAGATATCGAATCAAATCAAATCATATTATACTTTCTCATCAGAAATCTTTCCAATCCTACTTTTTAAATCATAAGAAATTTCAAACATATTTCACAACCTTTAAAGTGAGTACTAACAAATACTTCAATGCTTTTAAAAATAGATTTTCAATTAAAATCAAATATTTTAGAATAATACAAAATTTCTTCAAAAATATATATAGTCTCATGTATAGTTCTGAAAGTATAAACTTTGTAAAAACAAATTATTTAAATAAGTCAATTATACTAATCAATTTAAAACCATTCAAGTCAAATATAGTGAGTATAGTTCAAAAATCATACTAGTTATAGGTCAAAATAATTATAGATGCACAATCAAACAATTATAAATGTAAAGTCTATTCACAACGTAGTCCCAAGGGACCGAAGATACCAAACCCAGAGTGCCAAATTCAAGGTAAGGATGATTGAAGTGGAATGGAACGAATGAGCGTAGAATTTGGACAGGAGTAGCGACAAGATGGAGCTGGCGATAGTTCTCGATTGTTGAAACTATAATCCAAACGCGTCGACGGAACCTTTCCTCTCAACCCGAAACTGCGGCAGCCGAAACCTCAGCTCCAAACCACTTTCTCAGCAACCACAACGACTCGAACTTAAGGGAAACAAGTAGCGACAGCACCAGTGGTGGTTCCGGCAACAACAGTGCCATACCCATTGACCAGTAAAACCCCGGCAGCGGCGGCGGCAGAAGAACGGCGACCTCAATGTGACTTCCCGGCGGCCAGAGGTGCAGTGGCGCTTGCGGCAGCGGCGAGCCACTCCAGCAACCCCTTGTGCAAGCTCTCTTCCTCCGGCAGTGACCCAAACGGCGACGACTCTCCACGGACGGCGGCGGGCCTTCGGCGGCGGTGAGCTCGACGCAGCAGCTCCTCCGACAGCCAGCCCTCCAGCACAACAACAACAACACAACGGCTTCCCTCTCTCTCCTCGCGTTCGCCTCTTTCTCTCTCCTCCATCGTTGTTGATGACAGCGGCAACTGGCAGCGAGATGTGGCGGGTTCGGCGGCTCAGTGGGGAGGGCAGTGGTAGGACACACAGCGGCGGTCCTCTCTTCTCCCTCGCAGCGCAGCTCTCCCTCCATTCTTCTCTTCTTTGTTCATGTGATTTGTGTGTGTTGTGAGTGAGGAAGGGGGGGTTTGGGGAGGGTGACAGCTAGTGTTTGTGTGTGATTAGGGTTAGGGAAAAAGAAAAAGAATAGTGGCCCACAATTTTGTTTTATTTATTTATTTTTTGAGTTATTACAGGTTTTTAGGGGTATGTAATTTCTAGAATGAGGGTCTATGACAGAGGGGGGCACCTCTCAGAAAAGATGATGATAAAATTGAACCACCGTATATCAATATTCCCGGCCATAAAACGAGGTATAAATCTTTCTCTCTAAAAATTGTGTTTTCTCTTGCTGTCCTATTTTATCATGCTAATTTATTTTTTGTTTTCAGCGTCAATTGTGCAATTTATATAATGAAATGGCTTGAGATAATTGAGCCGGAAAACATTAAAAATGGGAGATATCTCTGGGACAATTGGACACAGGTAATTATGTTTAAAAGTATATGAATCTATATTACTTTACTAAATTAACGGAGTTCAATAAAAGAAATTTCTTTAAACTGTAGGCAGAGGTGGACCACTTCAAAGTGAAATACGCTTCGCGGATTCTATTTGATGAGATGAATTAAGATAGAGATACAACCATCCGACAAAGTGAAGCAATAAGATTGTCAAAGTCATCTGCAACATTATTGAGTCCGTATTGTCAAATAGATTCATATAATATTGACAGTGATTAATTTGATATAGTTTGTGAGTTTGAACACTTTTTGTATAATTTGTGAATATTTAATCCAATCTTATTATAAATTTTGTTTGCATAAATAAACTTCTATCAAGCTGTGTCTGCTGTATTCAAAAGCTGTCAATTACAGGTTAGAAAAAATCAAGGGAAATAAGACCCAACATATTAATATGCTGAATTACTATTATAATACACCAAAAAATAACCGGAATACACCCAAATTGCGTGCTTACATATTTACATGGAAAATCTAACCAAGAGTTATGGGAATTCAAAAATTTGAATTGTTACCCTCATTAGGAGTTGAATTGTATATGTATTGTAAATTTAAAACAAATCCCTTCAAGACAGTAATTTCCAACACAAACAGCAACATCTCAAGAAATTAAAAAAATAATAAGAGAATGTCAAAAACAATAGCCTGCAAAATACACCCAAAAATATTCATCGGTACACCCAAAAAGTGTCACTATATACCCCAAAACCTGTCATGTACTATTGAATCTCTGAACTGATAATTCATAACAAGTCCATGATATTGGCTGGAATTTGATTGCACCACTGATCCGCCATAAAAAAGGTTCAACTGCGAAAAAATAAACTCACATATTAGTAAAATTATTAACAATAATAAACTTAATTACCCCACCCTGTTTAAAGAACATCACTTTTACCTCGCTTAGAGCTCTCATCTTCTTTTTTTTGGAAGCAATTGCAATCTGTTTTTCCAATTTTGAACCTGGTCTATTTTTGGGACGTCCTCATGTTCTCACCCGTGGAGGGCTTTAAAGCTCGTTAATGATCTCCAAGTTAGCATCTTCATGAGATAACAAACATTTTCTGTTGCTTTTGGCATTGTGTTCTTGCATCTCAACCATGGCATTATCGTAAGCGCAGTGCAGTATCAAGGTGAGCTCCTTGGATTCTGATGCAAATTCGTATATATTCTGCAAACAAAACACGAATTCGTCAAATCTCTTGCTTCTTGGCTCCAACAGAGGCTTGTCGTGGTTGCTCTTGATGTGTGTGTGTCTCCTATTTACGTTCTTACTCCATCGTTCTAATATGTATCTCGGTGACACTTTGTTTACTCGTTCAAAGCATAACACGCTTAGAGTGTGACGGCACAATATTCCTCTTGACTCGAATAATAAGCACTGGCATTTAACTTCGGCTGCTATGGCATCGTATGTAACGACAAACTTGTTGAACGTTGAGTTGAAAACTTGTTCTACAACTTCGTATACTGTATAGCCTAGAGCGGAGTTCTTTGATCTTGTGATACAATTCACCTTTCTTCCGAATTGTGCTTGGACTTCCCTGAACTTATGGTGAGTATACACATGATGAAACTGAGCTTCTATTGAAGATTTTGTTGCACACGGTATGATGGTGTGAAAATCTGCAGCATCCAATTCTCTCTCTCTTTACTCCCTGCTTCCTAGGCAATTGTCGTATTGTTTGACGAATTGGATAAGTGAGCTGTTCCACATGATGAACTTATTAAAAAAAGCATGCATGTTCTCACTCCTTTGTGTGCTTCTCGTCCCGACCCAGAAGTGGTGATCGAGATAAACTGGAATCCATATATGACGGTCTTCGAAAAGCTCTGCAAAAAACACCTAAATCAGAACTAGGATACACCAAAAAACTTACAATGTACACCTCTACTGTAGATTTTAAAAAACAACATTACCTGAAAAGCCACTTGTTGTACCCAAGACCGTACTTCATCAAAAAATCATTCCAATTCCTATCGAATGATTCTTTCGTCAGAGAGTTCCAAACAATATGGCTCATCTCTTATTTGATTTCTTAGTGTCCCTTGTAACCGTTTAATTTGCTTGGAATCTTCTTCATGATGTGCCAAATACAACAATGGTGAATTGTTGTGGGCATACAAGCCTCGACGACCCTTTGTATCGATGCGCATTGATCGGTGAGAATGCCTTTCGGAGCATTTCCTCCTATGTAACGAAGCCAACATTCGAATAACCATTTGAATGATTGAGTATCCTCGTTTTTCTTCAAAGCGCATCCTAGAAGTGTTGACTGACCATGGTAATTCACCCTGACAAAAGGATCAAAAACAAGATTATACCTGATTATGACGAAACATAAACAAATCGTTAAATACACCCAAATGATCACTCTCTACACCCAAAAACATGCAATGTACACTTCTGCTGCAGATTTAAAAACGTGGACAACATAAACCAAAAGAGAATATTACCTATTTATATTGTAGGTGGTATCGAATGAAATAACATCTCTGAAATACTCGCAGGCGGCCCTGCTCCTTGCGTCTGCCCAAAAAGCAACCTTAATCAACTAATCGTTCTCGAGTTCGAGCTCGGAAAAAAAATTCTGATTCTTCTGTTTCGTTCTTAATAAGTATTTTCCGATTTTTTTTTTTTGCTTTCTCTAGTTCTGAAACATTCCGCCCTTCTCTCATGATGTAATTTCTCACTTTTTTTTTTATAAAATTTAACTCGTGGTGACCCTCGGCTGCTGCGACAAATAATTGGTATATTTTTCTTGGTCTGATTCCAGTTTTCTCGTTATTCTCTATTGTACGACGCACGGACATGCTTAGTTCCCTATGCTGTTTAAGCATCTTTGCTTGATTTGGACAGCAGTTCAATATGTGTAAAGAAATTCTTGCAAGACAATTTAAACCAACTGAGGGATTTGTCTTCTCGGTCGGAGATATTTTCGATTTCTATTTTTTCTCTCAGCTACATGTAATCAATTGGTTCTTAATTTCATTGCCCTTCTTATTTGTACTCCGAACTCTTGTAGAAAAATCTGTAGCTTTTGAATAAGCCTTGTAGAATTTTGCAGCATCTTCAAACGTCTTAAAATTCATCCCAACCTGGGGAACAAACTGCTCATCAACATTGCAGAGAGACTGCAAAATACACCCAAAAAAGTCCACAATACACCATATTAATGCTAGCATAAACTATAGAATGCAATTACAACTATAAAACCATGATAGAAAATAACAAAAATCATATTCATGATTCGTTATCAAACTAAAACAATAAGACAATTCACCCTCGGTCAATTGAAAAAAATCAGAACATGTAAATACACCCAAACTTTTCCATTTTACACCCAAATATTTCTGATTTACACCTAAAAGTCTGATATAAAATGCAACAGATTCATCAGAACTACTACATTACATACGATTCAAATAATCAATAATGAACAGCAAATTTCACAGGCAAAATTCATAACATTATTCACCTCCAGAAATCATAAACTACTAACAAAAACATTAACTGGAATTGAACCACACCTCAAAGACTTCATTGGATTCAAATTTAAAATCCACTTTGCTCTGGTTGAGTTGACAATCTGAACTTGAATCATTCATTATCTGCAAAACGATTTCAGAGCCTTATTTCAAAACGATTTTAGAGTTTGATTTCAAAAACAATGGAAATCAAGAAGAACGAAGAAAGAGAACGCAGAGAGAAACGCATGAAAACGCCGAAAGAGAACGTAGAGAGAAACACACGAAAGAGAATGCAGAGAGAAGACACGAAAAACACAGAGAAAATTCGAAAAAGGAAACGAAATCCTTTCGAAAAAAAAGTTATATATTCGCGCGTTGATTGAAAAGTCTGTTAAATTAGGAGGCGCGTGGAATATATGTGTTAGAAGATGCGCGTCTGAGATGAAAAAGAGTATATGGACTTGTATGACTTGTATGAGTAAAACACTTGTATGTAGAGAATAATTGTTAAAATATATGCTACATATTTTTTTTAAAATAATACTATAATATCAGCATCTCTCATATTTA
>NC_029792.2:19024127-19027795 GCF_000816755.2 Arachis ipaensis
TTGAATTTATTTTTTTTATCAAATTGATAAAAAGATAATAAAAAAAATAAAATAATAAAATACAGAAATACAACTGAAGACATCTAACTTATTTTAGTATATTTTAATTGATTTTTTATTGTAATGTCACCATAAGTTCATAACAATGTTATAAACTGGAGCTTGAACAATCAGTATCAGAAGACTAATTCGTGTGCTGACGGACTTGTCAACTATGGCCACAGTTTAGTGTTTGATGGTCATGTTTTTCATTCTTTACTTTCGGTTATTTTTCCTTGTTTTGTTTCTGATTATATAGGCACATCCCATTTAAGGGTGTTTGCCTCCTAGTTTTGCTTGTTTTTGGGCGTTGAGCCCCGTTGTTTCATTAAAAAAAAAATGTTATAATAACAAGTTAACAACGTTCTGACGTTCACTTCATTTCATTTTAAAGATAGAACACAATTATGATACAAATTTTTAGACAAGAATGTTTTATCAGGGTGGGGGCGGGGATGTCTATTTCTCGCTCTCCGTCCCCGCCCCTAGATTCGCTCCCTGTTCCCGTCCCAATCTCCGGCCGTGAAAGATTATTATCCCCATCCTCATTTTTCGCGAATCTTTGTTTTCTGTGATCCCCATTTTTTCATCTTTCTATACTGATTATTTATATGAAAGTTTTAGTGAAAAATTAAAAAATATCAAAAAACATTATTACAATATATAAGGACACAGTCACGCAGTAGTATAAAGAGGAAAGGATGTCGCGATCAGAGACAATAAAGCGGCAAGAGGGTGACAACGCGATGAGTATTGAGCAGGAGTGACGAGGGATATAGTTATAACGCTATGGGAGATTGTAATTTGTAAGTTCTGGCCTTTTGGGGTGACTGAGAAGAACGATGTAGTGTTAAAGTTATGGAGAGAAGGAAATAAATTTTTGAAATTAGGGTTAGGTTTTTCAATATATATATATATATATAATGACTAAAAAATTTATATTAAAAACAAATTATTAAGGATATTTAAATAAATTTAGTAATTTAGGAATTAGCGGGGATGGGGCAGGATTTCCGTGTCTGTTTCGGGAGAATTTTACCCCATTCCCATCCTCGCTGAAAAATTTTCCATCGTTCTTCTTCTCCTAAACAATGATATTAAGGATATTAACAATTATTTACTATTTAAGACCCAGAACTTTGAAAAGTCTTTTTATGATCAAGTCTCAAATCATATAGTTATTTACAGCCTCAATTTCAGAAATTATTTTATTAAAGATAATTAAGGCAAGTTTTGATTTATTGGATTTGAGATAAGTTATGATTATTATCCAATTTTATAATTTTTGGATTATTTTCTATATTTAGATTATAAAGTTGGTAGTTGTGAAATAATAAGGATTTCTACATGATTTGGATTAAATAATTAGTATTTTAAATATTAATGTTGCTATTTTGGAAAATAGAGAAATTAATTATATTATTTCTAATTTTTAGATTTGGGCATTTTATTCAAAATAATTTCTAAAGTTGATGAGTAACTAGTACTTTCTATATACCATTAGGGTTGGATTTAATTTGAGTTTCAATTATAATATTATCCCCAATTTTAAGTGAAATTACTAAAATGCCCCTAACCCTAATTTTTGAAAATAAAACCCTAACCCTAAAACCCTACCCGGTTACCCGTTGCATCTCCTCATGCCCCAGCAGCCAAACACACAGTTTTCCAACTGAATGAAAGAAAGAAAGAACGGGTTAGGAGGAAACGGGAAGAAGCAGAGAGGGGGAGAGGGACAGAGAGCGGCGGTGTGAGAGGAAGAGAGGGACGAGGCAGCACCGGTGGACCTTGCTGCCGCCGTCGTGCTGAGCCGTCGCATTCTGCATCGTTGTACACCAAAGAAAGAGAGAGAAAGATCGGGTAGGAATCAGGGGACCGAAGGCGGAGGGAGTGCGGCAGGGGAAGCCATCGCCGCCAGTCACCGTCGCAAGGCTCTGCTGCATCCCCACCGCGCTTGGGTGTTGTTGAAGCCACACCTACTGCCGCTGCTACTAGGGTCTGCCGCCGTCTTGTCCCTGGAGCCTGAGCCGCGCATCTGTCACCGAACCAGAGGAGCTCATCCTTGCTGAGTCGCCGCCATCTTGCCTCTGCCGGCGAGCACGAAGAGAGAGGGAGACGGGAGTTTGCACAGCAGAGAGAGGGAGAGCGCGACAGGGGAGACCATCGCCGCCTGGGTCGCCGTCGCCGGGCCTCCTTGTCGTCGCCAGTTCTGCTTGTTCTATCGCCGGGAAACTCGTCGCTGTGGGGGTCTCACTGCCGCCGTCCTTGTTGTGGCTGGTGTCGTCACCGCGGAAGCCACCTGCGTCACCGCTGGAGGAAGGGAGATCCGCGCCGTTGCTGCGATTTATGCCGCCGGAATTGCTCTGCCGCTGCCAGAATTTCTGGTCGCTGCCGTTCTGGTGAGCTTGCTCTGTTACTGGTTCTTAGTTTCGCCAATTCAATTTGTTTGAAGCTGTCACTGAAACTATTGTGTTTAATAAAGGGGCTGTCATATGTTACGTTGTCGCTGCCGGAGGACCTGCGGCTCTACATTTTCGACCGCCGGTGGTGGCGCGGGTGTTGCTGGAAACACCATCGGAACTGCCGCTACTCGGTGTAGTTGTTCTTCCCTTGTTGCGATAAGCAGGCTCATTTCGAAAAGCCCTTTTTAGTCAGTATTTTTGTTTCGAAAGCCCTGCATTAGTGTTCAATTCCGTGTAATAAAGTGTTTATGATGTTGACGGTTCTAGGGATTAGAATCCGAGTTTACTTGTGGCGTTGAGGTTGTCCTGGGTCGCGTCGCCGGGCCTCCTTGTCGTCGCCAGTTCTGCTTGTTCTATCGCCGGGAAACTCGTCGCTGTGGGGGTCTCACTGCCGCCGTCCTTGTTGTGGCTGGTGTCGTCACCGCGGAAGCCACCTGCGTCACCGCTGGAGGAAGGGAGATCCGCGCCGTTGCTGCGATTTATGCCGCCGGAATTGCTCTGCCGCTGCCAGAATTTCTGGTCGCTGCCGTTCTGGTGAGCTTGCTCTGTTACTGGTTCTTAGTTTCGCCAATTCAATTTGTTTGAAGCTGTCACTGAAACTATTGTGTTTAATAAAGGGGCTGTCATATGTTACGTTGTCGCTGCCGGAGGACCTGCGGCTCTACATTTTCGACCGCCGGTGGTGGCGCGGGTGTTGCTGGAAACACCATCGGAACTGCTGCTACTCAGTGTAGTTGTTCTTCCCTTGTTGCGGTAAGCAGGCTCATTTCGAAAAGCCCATTTTAGTCAGTATTTCTGTTTTGAAAGCCCTGCATTAGTGTTCAATTCCGTGTAATAAAGTGTTTATGATGTTGACGGTTCTAGGGATTAGAATCCGAGTTTACTTGTGGCGTTGAGGTTGTTTCTTCTATTGAAGAAAACACGCGGAGCTGAGGATTTGGTTGCCGTCAGTTCGGGTTGAGGCGGAAATTGACTTGATGAGGCGTTTGGACTATGGAATTGCGTTTTGAGGTAGGGGCGCTTTCCAAAAACTGTGTTTCATGTATTGGAATTATTACATATGGATACTGGTGCGAGATATTGTGTATTTGGTGATTGTATCTGCCTTATGTATTATTTGATTGACTCGAATGACTATGGATGTTGGTTTGGCTGAATTGTGGTGCG
>NC_029792.2:19028332-19029727 GCF_000816755.2 Arachis ipaensis
GTTTGGAATAAAATATGAAAGGCTATTTTTTTTCAGCATAGATAAACCGTTTTGAAAGGCTTTTGAGTTTTTGAAAATTGAACCGTTCTTCTTTCCGAAAAGATTTCCGACTTTACTTTCATTGTAAACTGTTGTTTTTGAAAAGAGGTATAAGACGGTTACGAATCACTGGTGCGGTTATCTTCATGTATCCTATTACAGTAATTCCCAAAAACCCTCTACTGAGAACCCTTTCGAGGATGATGTTCTCACCCCCTACATTTTTCCCCTTTCAGGATATGGGCGCAGAAGTTACGAAGAGTTTATTTAATTGTTGTTGTGATGCTCTGTATTGTTTTAGTTATGGTTTATTGTACCCTCGCCTTTATCTTGATATAATCTGTAAGAGGGATAGGAATTGTATTGATTATTACTTGTAATATTATTTATATATAATTATGTATATATATATGGATGTACTCTTTATGAGTTTTGTAAGTTGTATGGTATTTATGGATGTATGTCATCGGATGAAAGTATTTTTGGGAGCAGTATTGCGGTTTAAAGTTTCAAACAGGCTCATATTTTAGTATTAAATAATATAAAAGTCGTCGTAATGTCCAAACTATCAGAGTCGCGCAGCCGGAAGTGTGAGCTTTGGTAGTTAGGGTGTTACATTATGGTATCAGAGCAGTTCTTCCTGTAGAGCCTGAGGAATGGACTGACTATGCTTCAATTGCATGCTCTGAGCGTTTGTCATGTATTAGGTCTTGTCGAATGACGAGAATTAGAGCTTTATGCACATGACGGTCTATTGATTAACGCTGTTAGTCTTGCATTGTATAATTCCTGATGTTAAGTTTGGCCGGCTTAATACTAGTGAATTATGTATATGAGAGTACTAATGGGTTATCATAGATGATATACGAGTTTTGAGTAAAGCGAATCGCGGGTTTTGGGAACGCTAGAAACTAATTCTCGAGGCTATTCAGTTGTGTGTCTTGAATTTTGTTCGAGTCGACCTGTTCTTGCATATCCTAACTTGAAGTTCTTGTTTGCTACTCCTCTTGAAAAGTAGTTTGATGTTCCACTCTATTCCTCTATTCATATGTATTCTTGTTTGATCCTAAGTGCATATGCTTGTTTGAAATCCTTGTTGTATCTGTCTTTCTCTGTTTGAGTTTTTCTTGATTCATGTATTCCTTGCTGTAGCTTTGAACTTGTCCTATTACGCTGTGCATTTTAACTCATGATTCCGAGTTCATGCTTAGAGAACTTGTTGATTCAGTTTTCCTCTTATTTGACAGTGATTACAGCTAAATTTGAGATTTTTATAAAAATTGCTGTTGACTAGATATACACTTATCTATATGTGGAACTTTGAAGATTTCTTATACAGTTTAACAACTATTTATT
>NC_029792.2:19030737-19040895 GCF_000816755.2 Arachis ipaensis
TATACAGTTTAACAACTATTTATTTCTAATACCTCACCTGTACTTTTACTGGTTTGCGGAACTGCATTTACTTCAAATACAATTTTACTTTCTATTAATTTTACTATATTTCCAATGCACATCTTCATTTGATTATGTATTTGGAGTATTCTTCGAAATTCTGGAAAGAAAGGGGATTTCTCGCTTTTATCCCGGTTGAGTTTCATTTGATAAACTTTACTTAATTCATTTTGATTTGAGTCTGATTTAGCATACTACATGGTTTATGCTAAAAATTTATCCTTGAGAAATTACAAATGATTGAGTTGTCTTTTCCTATGACTTTTGTATTCTTTTGAATCAATTGAAAGCTTGTTTGATGTCTCATGCCTAGTGGATCTTGTTTGAACTATCTTGATTTAAGATCCTTTCTTGTATAGGTTGACTCCTTTTCAAGTACATCCTAATCTTCTTGAATATTATTGTGACATGGTGATTTCAAGTATACTTTTGGAATCTTGTTTTGAATTTTATAAAGCAGATTGAACTCTCTTTGAAGAAGTTCCAAATCGAACTTATTTTTCAGTTGCTTGGTTATAATTGAAACCATTGTTCAATTTTTGACAAAATTGTTTTAAAGTTGACATGCGCTATTTTAAATGAGGTTTTGGAAAGCTTCCTTGTTTAGTGGAAACCGGTTTGTTTGTAACACACCACTTATTTCCTTACCAGATTGTAAGCGAATTTTTATCTCGGAACTTCTTTTCTAAAAAGAGTTTAACTTCCTCTTTTGTCCTTACTATAAATGTTATCCACGCTTGTTTGAATATGGACTTTGAGAATTTTTTTAACAAGCATTTGAGTTTTCTTCCGAGTCTTCTGAACTACTTTTGGCTAAGATTGTGCACCTGACTATCTTTCTAAAATATTTGAGGAAATATTTTGGCTCTTAGCCAAACTTGTGTGCATATTGTTTTAAAACTCTACATAATCTACTTCAACGTGAAATTGATTTAGAGCAAAGCCACATTTATGCTTTTGTTACTCTCTTGAAGAATGTTTATTACTTGACTTTCTTCTAAACTGCGAAGTGATTTTTTCGCAAGTTTTTGATTCTTTTATGAACAATGTATTTGGAAGTATTTTTAATCATGCTCTTAAGTTCTATGAGCTTTGCCTTGGGTTTGAGATATTCTCTTCTGTAAACCTCATACTTCTTCGACTTAGTTTGAATTTGTTCCAAACCAATGCGCTGATTTTCTTCCTATGGATCCTATTGGATTTCTTTGATCCAAGGGTTATCTTTGAAGTTGTCAATTGAATTGTGTTTAGCAAACTTCATTGCTTGAGCATCCTTGTTTATCTAGAATTGGATACACTCGCTCAAATCTATGAGTATTATTGTTGACATTTATCTCTCATTTCTAAATCTTGTATCCTTCTGAGTAGACTCGAGAATTATTTTGATATCACGTGCGACTTGTAGACATAGTAACGCGATGCGTTAGTTCTTTAAGACGCGATATGTGTATACGGAAGTTGAAGCGGTAGGTGTGCAACGTTATAAGTTGTGGGTGTTTTGTTCCTTGCGAACGGTTTGCGGTTGTTAGGCTTATGATTGGTCATGAGGTTGTAAAATGATTGGTGGAGTTGGGGAAATTGAAGTTCTGAAGTGGGAACAAGATTTGTCAGCAAACTGTGAAAGTGCTGTTTTGTTGAGAGCCGGAATGGTTGTGTATGTTTATACATATTGATTGGTTCTGGATTGAACCGTGAGCCAGAATGGCTGTGTATGATAAGAATATTGGCTGGTTCTGGAATGAACCGTGAGCCGGATGGCTGAGATGGATGTTGATCCATGGATGTCACCTTAAAATTAATGCAGAATATTGTAATTATTGTTGTAGAATAAATAAATAAATAAGATATAATAAATATAAAATAAAAAAGTGTAAATAAAATACTCTAATTTTGATATTCACTAATATTATTATCTCACTATAATAATAGAAGTAACTTATATATTTATTAATATTATATATATTAGTAACGTATGAAAGAGAGAGGAGAAATGTTAGGCAATATAAAGAGAGAGAGAGAATTATCATTGATTGTTTTTTGTGTATCTTATTTTAGAACAAACCCCTTATTTATATACATACAAGGGTCATATTTTTAACTCTCAATTAAATATATTCTTTCTTGAGAATGCTGGCGCCCATCATAAATGGGCATCTACCTTGCCATTTTTATCACAACACTTCCTTTTGGATGTCAATTTAGGATTATACCTCATTAAAACCTTACTAAAGAAAAATCCAATGAGAAAAAAAAACTTTAGTGAAGGAAAAAGAGTACAATATCCTTTGGGGACTACCTCATTAAAAACCTTCTCAAGAAAAATCCAATGGGAAAAAACCTGATCAAGGAAAAAAGAGTACAGTCTTCCCTTCTTGCCGATATTATTTTATATCTCGAAATTGACGCATCCCAATCTGATGTACCAATCTTTCAAAGGAGGATTTTGAGAGTAACTTTGTAAATAAATCTGCCAGATTGTCACTTGAGCTGATCTGTTGGATATTAATTGTCTCTTGATTTTGAAGATCATGAGTGAAGAAAATTTTGGGAGAAATATGCTTTGTTCTATCATCCTTGATGTATCCACCCTTAAGTTGAGCAATGCATGCTGTATTATCTTCAAACAAGACAGTTGGAGCTATCTTATGATCAATTAGTCCACATGATGACAGAACATATTAGATCAAACTCCTGAGTCAAAAATACTCATGACTTGCTTCATGAATCGTTAGTATTTCGGCATGATTAGAGGATGTTGCCGGTATCGTCTGTTTCGTGAACCTCCATGAAATAGCTGTACCACCATATGTGAATAGGTATCCTGTTTGATATCTCCCTTTATGTGGATCAGACAAGTATCCAACATCTGCATAGCCAACTAATTATGACTTGGATTCATATGGATAAAACAAACCCATATCAACCGTTCCATAAAGATATCGAAAGATTTGTTTGATTCCATTCCAATGTCTTTTAGTTGGAGAGGAACTATATCTTGCTAGTAAATTCACAGCAAATGATATATGTTGTGTATTATTAGCAAGATATATTAACGGTCCAATGACACTAAGATATGGTACTTCAGGACCAAGGATATCTTCATTTTCTTCTTTAGGGCGGAATTGATCCTTTTCCACATCCAAAGACCTTATGATCATTGGGGTACCTAATGGATGTGACTTATCCATATAAAATCTCTTCAAGATCTTTTCTGTGTATGTTGTTTGATGAATAAAGATCCCATTTTTTGTATGCTCGATCTGCAGGCCAAGACAAAATTTAGTCTTTCCAAGATCTTTCATCTCAAACTCTTCTTTTAGAGTTTTTATAATTGTTGGAATCTCTTCAGGAGTTCCATTGATATTTAAATCATCAATGTATACAGCAACTATAATGAATCCAAATGCAGATTTCTTTATAAAAACACATGGACAGATATCATCATTCTTGAATCTATTTTTTGCCAGATACTGTAAGACGATTATACCACATTCGTCCTGATTGCTTTAAATCATATAAAAATCTTTGCAATTTGACTAAGTATAACCCATGTGAACATTCAATGGATGGTTTAGATATCTTTAGTTCTTCAGGAACTTTCATATAAATATCATGATCTAATGATCCGTATAAGTAGGTTGTTACCACATCCAGTTAAATGCATATGTAGTTTATGATATACGGATAAACTGACCAAATAACGCAATGTTATTGCATCCATTACAGGGGAATATGTTTCTTCATAATCTATATCGGGCCTTTGTGAGAAACCTTGTGCCACAAGTCGAGCTTTGTAGTGCACAACTTCATTTTTCTCATTTCGTTTTCTCACAAATACCCATCTGTATCCAACCGGTTTTACATCTTCTGGTGTACGGACTACAGGTCCAAAGACTTCACGTTTTGCAAGTGAGTCTAACTCAGCCTTCATGACTTCTTCCTATTTTGGCCAATCATTCCTTTGTCAACATTCTTTGACTGATCTTGACTCAAGATCCTTACTTTCATGCATGATATTTAATGTCACATTATATGCAAATATTTCATTGACAATTGTCTTATTTCAGTCCCATTTTTCTCCTGTAAAGACATAATTTATCGAGATCTCATCATTTTTACAATTTTCAGGTACCCGAATATTCTTAAATGGAAAATATTTGGCTGCTGGCTAATAGCTAATTGCATAGGAGAGAACTGATGGTAACTTGTTGGCCTCAAACGAACAAGTGCTGCGGCATGTAAAATAGCATGCCCCCAAGTCGAGGTTGAGAGATTTGTTCTCATAAGTAAGGGTCTAGCAATTAATTGGAGGCGTTTAATAAGTGATTCTGCTAACCCATTTTGTGTGTGAACATGAGCTACTAGATGTTCAATACTTATTCCATTAGCCATACAATAAGCACCAAAAGCTTGGGAAGTAAATTCACCAGCATTATCAAGATGAATTGCTTTGATTGGATTTTTTGGAAACTGTGTTTTTAATCGAATAATTTGAGTAAGTAATCTCGCAAACGCCAGGTTGCGAGAAGACAATAAGCACACATGTGACCATCTCGAAGATGCGTCTATTAGGACCATAAAATATTTAAAAGATCCACATGGTGGATGAATAGGTCCACAAATATCGCCTTGAATCCTTTCTAGGAATTCAGGGGACTCAAATCTAATCTTTACTGGCGATGGCCTTAAAATTAACTTTCTCTGAGAACATGCAGCACAACAAAATTCACTATATTTAAGAATCTTCTGGTTCTTTAGTGAATATCCATGGGAGTTTTTAATAATTCTTCGCATCATGGTTGTTCCCAGATGACCCAATTGGTCGTGCCAAGTTATGAATTCATTTGGGCTAGTAAACTTCTAGTTTACAATGGCATGTGATTCAATTGCACTAATTTTGGTATAATATAACCCAGATGAGAGTGAGGGTAGCTTTTCTAATATAACATTTTTATTTAAATCATGAGTTGTGATACATAAGTACTCATGACTTTCCTCATTCATTGTTTCAATATGATATCCATTTCGGCGAATATCTTTGAAACTCAATAAATTCCTTAGAGACTTAGTAGACAATAGTGCATTATTTATTATGAATTTTGTTCCTCCAGGAAACAAAATTATAACTCTTCCGGAGTCTTCTATCACATTGCCTGAGCCAATAATAGTATTAACATATTCTTCTTTTGGCACAAGATGGGTAAAATATATATTACTTTTGTGAATAGTGTGCGAATTTGCACTATCTGCAAGACAAATATCTTTACTATATGTCCTTCCCATTCTCTTCAAAGACAAATAATAATAAAATGAGTAGAAATATTTACGTAGTAAAATTATTTCCTTGATTGAAAATATTTTTCTAAGAAGTATAGTATATACTAAAAATTTTATTATTATTATCTTGGCACATTCATTAATTTTGAAATTAATAAATATTTTATTAAACATTATTTATATACATTATACTTAAAATTCAGATGCATAAGAAATAAAACTTAACAAGAAGTTCTTTACATTATTTATTTACATGAATACTTAACAATCTCACATATTAAACTATTCCACCATTGATCAAATGACCAATATTTCATTCAGGATCCTCAAAGAAATCAGATACATCATAATGAGTGGTGTAATTTTTACCATCATTTGAAATGAAATTCTTTTCCTTTCCTTTATCATTCTTTTTTAAAGATGCTTGATAAAAATCGATTAGTGCCTTGGGGTACGACAGGTACGCAACCCATGGCCCTTTCCAGCACAACGGAAACATTTATTCTCTGTTGATTTATTTTGCCCATTGTTTCTTTCTTTATCTCACTTCTGGTGAGATCCTTTCTTGTGAACATAATTCTTTTTCCTTCCATAATTTTTCTTATTACCAAAACCTTGCCATTTACCTCTTTTGGGGTTATGATTTGCCGCATTTACTTTAGGAAATGGGGCGGCGCTAGCTGGACGCGATTCATGATTTTTTAAAAGCAACTCATTATGGCGTTCGGCAACAAGAAGGCAAGAAATTATTTCAGAATATTTTTTAAATCCTTTTTCTCGATACTGCTGCTGCAGGAGCACATTCGATGCATGGAAGGTCGAGAAAGTTTTCTCTAACATGTCATTATCAGTTATCTTTTCCCCACATAACTTCATTCGTGAGGTGATTCGAAATATTGCTGAATTACATTAAATTATGGATTTAAAATCTTGTAGATGCAAGTGCGTCCATTCATATCGACCTTGAGGAAGAATCATCGTCTTTTGATAATTGTACCTTTCTTCAAAGTCTTTCCACAGATCTGCATGATCTTTTAATGTGAGGTATTCATTTTTCAATCCTTCGTCAAGATGACGACGAAGGAAAATCATAGCTTTGGCTTTATCCTTTTGGGATGTATTATTTTTAGCCTTGATGGTATCTCCAAGATCTATTGAATCAAGATGGATTTCAATATCTAGTATCCATGATAAATAGTTATCAAGATGGATTTCAACATCAAGATGGATTTCAACATCAAGATGGATCACTGTTGGGCAAATCGCGGCGGTTTTAAACCGACTCTAAACATTGCGACACTATTTCTGGGTTTTGCGGCGGTTGTGTCAGCGGTTCTTGAGAACTGCTGCAAAATCATATAACCACCCCCTAATAGGCGACGCTTAACGAACCGCTGGATTCTGTTTCGCAGCGGCTTAAAACCGCCGCAAATCACTCCAAGAACCGCCGCAATTTTCCGATTCCTTTGTAGTGTTAAGAGCATTAAATTTAAGATGAGAGAGTTTTGACATAATAAAAATTTGTTACCCGGAGTCTTCCTAAAATTTGATGAGAGCCTAGTGCTGATAACGTGTTGTAGAATAAATAAATAAGGAAGATATAATAAATATAAAATAAAAAAATATAAATAGAATACTCTAGTATTGATATTCACTAATATAATTATCTCACTATAATAAAAGTAATTCATATATTTACTAATTACTAGTATATTGTAACTTAAATATTGATTATTTTTTATGTATCTTGCTTCGAAATATATACATACAAGGGGTTACATTTTCAGCTCTCAATTAAATATATTCTTTTTTTAGAATGCTGGACTGCCCATCATAAATAGGCATTCACCTTACTATTCTTATCACAACAATTATACATTAAATTTTATTTCTTGTAATTGATAATTTTAATGGCATCTTAAGGTAAAATTTACATTATTATTTTTCATTCATTGCATAATCAAAAGAAATAAAGAAAAGAGAGAGAGAGATCCGAGAGTGAGGAAGCGGTGAAAAATGTTGGCTTAAAATGATGTATGAATTAATAATGTTATATTGAAAGGAATTGTGCGGGAGCGGTGAAAAATGTTGGCTTAGCTAATTTATTAATTAATTTGGTTGATTCTGAATGAAGGGCTGGTTTGGATTGAGATAAGTTGAGGAAGGATGAAAGTGAGGGTGGTGAAAATCTATTTTTAAGAGGAGGTTCTGACCAATTTCCTGTAAAAAATAACTAGAAAAGTGATTTTGTTTTCAAAGTTCGAGTTATACATTTATGTTAAAAAAAATGATTTGAGTTTGAAAACATTAAAAGAGTTTGAGGAACTGGGATTTTATTTTAGAAACCTGATTCACAGGCTTATTTTGAGAAATGACTCTATGTAAAAAAAGATTTGGTTTACTTATTTGTTCATATTAGGAAAAGGGCTTTGTATTGAAAATTAAGAAATGGAAGAGATTTTGATATTGGACTTGGTTTGTTGACTCATTGGAAATGATCTTGGAAAATTAAAAATGGGGTTATAGTATTGAATTTGACTTGCTTGGATTATCAAGAATGATTTATGAGAACGGGAAATAATTTGGTTGGACCCTTGAAGGGTGGCAAAGCTCGAATTTTAGAGGGAATGCTGCAGAAATTTTTATAGAACTTCGAGGCTTTGCTTCAAGCGTTATTCAAAAGAAACTTTGATTTAAGACACATTCTACTTAGCTTTTGGTTTATCAAAGAAGTGTTATGTTTTAAGTCGACCCTATTGAGAAAAGATTCTTGTTTTAAGAGATGATTTGAGTTTGATTTATTAAGAAAAATGAACTTTTATTAAATGTTTTGAGGTTATTATAGGTGAATGAATGTATGGTGATGCGGAGGTGTGAATAATAATAAGGTGATGTGGAGGTATGTATAGTTAAGTGGTGATGCGGAGGAATGAGTTTGTAATTGGTGATGTGGAGGTATAATGAAAAGAAAGAAAACGAAAAGTCACGAGTGAAATAAATAATCGAAATAGATTATGATTCATGAAAATGAAATGTGAATGGGCCTTGCGCCAAATTGCTAATGCGAAAGGGCCCGCCTAACTGATAGCCTGAGATTGCTAATGCAGGAATGTTCGCCTAACTGATAGCACTGTTTCTTACTGTGATGCACATTAAGATATTATTATGATGAGGCCTAACTGACACGGGTAACCGTGATGCCAAGGTGTCTAACTGACACAGTAAAGAAACCATATTCGGGGTTCGCCCCGAGTAACGTCGGGTTGCGGGAAGATAACCGACGCATGAGCTCATGGCCTGCTTAGGAAAGACATGCATCATATTGTTTGCGCATTTGCATTTGGATGTATTTTGATTGTTGTATTTTCTTTGTGACTGTGCTAATTATTCTATTCCGCATTGCTTGTGTGCTTAATTGGCTAAATTGTTGCTGCAAACTTAGTAATGTGATTTAAAGAAAGGGATTTAGATAAGACTAAGTAAGAATTTTAAGGATTTAATAAAGAAAATTATTTGTATTTTATTCTGTATTTTTACGGCATTCACTTTTTCTACTGAGAACAAGCGAGGACGACGTTCTCACCCCTACAGACCTTCTGTTTCAGCGACAGGTTTAGGAATTCAATGCGAGGAGCCGTGGCCGATCCACGGAAGTATTATGTATATGTATTGATATTTTTTTTGTGTATATGGCTTAATCTTAGACTTTATTTTTTCCCTCGCCATTTACTGTCTTTGATTTTCAGAGGGGTAGGACTTGTATTTAAAAATCTTGGAGTAAGTCTATGTAAATATTGTTATGTGATATATATACTTTTGTAGTTAAGTATTATTAAAAAAATGTCTCCTTTTGATTTCTTATTTAAAATTTCGATTCGTATTCATGAAGGCTCAATATTAAATAAAGATGGTATAAAATAAAAAAGGTTAGAGGTAAGTAATGCCTAAGCCTTTAGTACGATCATGGGGTGCTAAAAGTTAGGGTGTTACATATATACACACACGCACACACATATATAAGCCAATAAATATTCTAAAAATTTTTATTCTTATTATTATAGATATCATTGAAAACCTATATGTATTAAGAGAAGAAAAATAAATAAATGTCAAAGAAAAATCTACAAAAAATACGTAAAATGAAATTTACGTAAAATGAAATTTTCGTGCTACAATATAAAAAGTTATTATAGATTCAAATTATAAAAAATTCTATTATTCTTACTATTATAGATGTCATTGAAAATCTGGATACACTAAGAGAAGAAAAATAAGTAAATGTCAAAAAAAAATCTACAAAAAATAAAATAAGTAAATGTCAAAAAAAAATCTACAAAAAATAAAAAAAATAAAGTTTTCTGCTACAACATAAAAAACTATTACATATTCAAATTATAAAAACTTCTATCGAATTCCATTAAATTATACTTATCATAAAATTTTTATCAAATTATAAATTACTAACTCAATATTTATTACATATTTAAAATTAAATTAAAAGTTAATTATTACATATTCAAAATTAAATTAAAAGTTACAAATTAAAGTGCTACAATAACTTTTGTGTTATTTGATAAAAAAAATTATTGGACACAACTACCTCAAATCTAATTACACTCCAAGTCACTAATAACACTAAAACATCATCTCAATTCAAAAATTTATACAACCTTATACTTAGAAGTTAAGTGATTTTAACTTTAAAAAACTCTTAACAATACACTGTTACTAAAATATTTGTCCCAATAAAAAATACTGACACAACATATCTATTAGGTAATACTATAAAAATTTTATTTATTCAAAATATTATTTATATTG